>NC_058131.1:678814240-678839893 GCF_016433145.1 Gracilinanus agilis
AAGGAAGGAAGGAAGGAAGGAAGGAAGGAAGGAAGGAAGGAAGGAAGGAAGGAAGGAAGGAAGGAAGGAAAGAAAGAAAAATGGATCTGTTCCTAATGGACTCTTGGGTAAAGCAATTTTTCCTTTCTCAGCTTGAATTTCCTTATCTGTATAGTAAGAAAGGAGGGGAGTGTGATATTTAGATAACATCTAAAGATAACATCCAGATCTATGATTTGGTCAAGGCTCCATATGGAGTTAGAGGACCTGGGTTTAAATGTGGGTTCTACTACTTGTGTGACTTTGGACAAGTCACTTAACATCTCTGGCCCTCAGTTTCTCCATCTTAAAAATGAGGAGGTTGCATTAGATGACTCTTAAGTTCCCTTCCTGTTCTAAATTAATAATCCTAGGATCCTGAGTCACTTCATCTCCCCCTGGCCCGTCTTCTCATCTGTGAAATGAGGAAATTGCATTATATGCATTAGATGACCTTTGAATTCCCTTCCAGTTCTAAAGCTATGATTCTATGATTCTGGATTTCTAGGATACTAAGAAGCAAGATGTCAAGGATTTGAGGGCAGGAGCATTCAAGCCTCCTCTTCCAGAGAGTGGCCTCCATCTGGTGGACAGAGACCAGTACTGCAGTGGTACATCCAGTATGTCTGTTCCTTTGACTCAGAGCCCCCCCAAATCCATGAAGTTTGCCTCCCTCCATCCATCTTCTACCCCCACCCTCTCAGAGTAGGCCAACCAGGCAGGTGCCTTAAGCTAAGGTTACAGAAGTGTGCAACAAAGAACTCTCTCTCCCATGATTTGTTTATAGATGTACATATTTTTCATGGTAGAAGAGTCTGTTCTCTCTGGCCTGTGGGTATTTAGTTGGCAAGGTGGATTTGTTGCAGTGAGAGTTCAAAGTCTCCAGTGAACAACCATGGCAGAAGACCTGGTTTTCAAACCCTGCCTAGGGCAGAAAGAGGCAGCATCCCAGCTCTGCATCCCAGCTCTGCATCCCAGAGCATCTCTCTAGACGGGGCTGGTTGTAAATGATGGCCTTCCTGCCTGGAGGCCTTCATTCAGAGAACTGTTCTGTGCCCATGCCAGGGCATTCAGGGTCCTCAGAGTGCTCTCCTCCCTGTGAAGTAGCAAGGCTGGAAAGTGAAAAGGAGTAGGAAAAGGAGATAATTATATTGGCCAAGGGGCAGCTAGGAGGTATACTAGAGCATCCACCTGGAGTCAGGAAAATCTGAGTCCAGCCTCATTTCAGAGCTGGGTGAACCTGGGCAAGTCATTTAACCCCTATTTGTCTCCATTCTTAATCTGTAAAGAAATTTAAATGGGGATACTCTGGAGAAGGAAATGGCAAACCCCTCCAGGATCTTTGCCAAGAAAATCCCATGGACAAAGTTTTAGGGGGGGGGGGGTGGAGAGAGACGGCCAGGTGACACAGTAGATTGAGTGCCAAACTTGAGATCAGGAAGATGGCCATGTCAAGACCCTATGACCTCGGGGCAGGTAAGTGGCTCAGTGGATAGAGAATCAGGCCTGGAAATGGGAGGTGATGGGTTCAAATCAGACACTTCATAGCTGTTTAGTCCTGAGCAAGTTACTTAACCCCTATTGCATAGCCCTTACCACTGTCCTGCTTTGGAACCAATACACAGTATTGATTCTAAGACAGAAAGTAAGGATTTTTTAAGAGCTCTGCAGCCCCATTAGAAGGGCTAAGTTAAGGATGTTAGTCCAGGGATCCAAGGTCCCTCTGCTTTATACACCTCCAGGCAGCCTAGAAGGAGGAGGACCAGTGGCCTCCTCTGGCTTCTTGACAGTACCCTCTGCCTTCCTGTTCCCACAGCTCAACTGCCTGGCCTCTCTGATTAGGCTAACAGATAATGGTAATGCTCTACTCTCTCTTTAAAAAAACAAAATGAAACACATAAAGGTCAGCATAGGATAGAAGAATTTACAGCATCTTTCACAGGCAGGCACTTTGCTTTAGCCTTTGATTGCAAGTTAGAGATGGGGCCAGTCTATTTAAATCAAGCCCTAATTTCACGTGGAGGAAATTTAAGGAAGATAGGTCTTAATTGAGGACGCCAAGTATATATTTCTATGGGCAACTAGAGACCTCCTCCTTAGGTCCCGGGAGCCAGAAATGGCAAAGATTTGCTGGAGGGAGGGGGGCAGCATGGAAGATGATACAGAACATCTGAACCCATCCTCCAATCCTCAATAAATCACCCTTCTCTCTTCCCTCCCCCCCATCAACTCCAGATTCCAGGAGGGCTTGTAGGAAGGGTTCCTCTATCTTGCTTCTTCCCCTGGGCCAGACACCTGAGTGGTAAATTACATTAATGAGGTTTCATGGCCCTTTTTGCAAATGGCACCCAAGTCTAATGCCCATCATAGATCAAGTTCTGCAAATGAAATAACCCTGTGTCCTCTCTTTAATATGGATTTGATACCTGCAGGCTTTAGCTTATCTCACTCTGAGAAATATTTGTCTATTAAAATGCACAAGCTGGAACCTTGCCCAGGATGGAGACGGAAACATAATGATTTCCTGGCGATCCTGTTACCAGTGTCCACTCCATCCTGGGGGCCAGCTTCTCAAAGACTGGGCAGCCCACAACACATACACATATAACTGCTACCATGTGCCCCCCACCACTTATAAATGTTTCCTGTATACCCCACCCCAGACCCATACACACCCAACTGCATGCATATTCCCAACCCATTCCCAACACTTACCACTGCTGTATACACAGATAGCGACATATGCCATTGCTGCTCACCTCCAATACAATCCACCTCCTGAACCCCCCAAATACATATAAGCAACCAGACAAATGCTATGTATACTAATAAATATATACAGCTGCTGTGTTCCATAGAAACACACACACAGCTACTGTATATCAGAAAATCTTCTCCTGCTTATTCCTTGACATATACACATACTCTGGATCTTCTACACAATCCAGAACTGCAGCTGCCATTGTTGTTATTTGGTCATTTTGTAGTTGTATCCAACTCTTCATGACTCCATTCTGGAGTTTTCTTGGCAGAGATACTAGAATGGTTTGCATTTCCTTCTTCATGTTACAAATAAGGAAACTGAGGCAAACAGGGTAAAGTGACTTGCCCAAGGTCACACAGCTAGGAAGTGTCTGAGGCCAAATTTGAACTCAGGTCTTCTTGACTCTAGGTTGTGAAAGAGAATTCTTTATTGTCTATCTTGTGTTAACACTAACTTAAGTACCCCTACTTAGTAGCTCACTAGACTGAAGACAGAATTGACTCTCCTTTGTCTACTTTTAAATTGAATCAGCAAAAGATTGAATACCCTACTTAGTACTAGGTGAGAAGCTAGCAAGGTACTTCAAGAGCTCTTCCCTTTTAACTCAGCCCCAAACTTGTGAATCCTCTGATCAGAGTTGACACCTTCAGAGGATGAAAGGTGTGAATCCCACAGACACTGTCCCCTGGGCAGAGCTAGACAATTTGGAAGGTGTAATTGGCTCCTGTGAAGAGGGACGGGGACAAGAAGTCACCATAAAAACAAGCCCAGAACTCCCTAAGAGCAGATTGTCTTTGAGAAGATAGTCTAAAGAGATTGTCTTCTGGAGATAATCTTCTGACTGGGAAGTCTTCAAGGGAGCTTCGCTGGAGAATGTGGCTTGGATCATGGGCTTGGAGCTCAGCTTCAACTTAGACTCTGACTCCTGGACTACTTCTTTGGGTGAGTGAAAAGGCTGACTCCTTTCCTAGTTTCCTAAGAGACTAGCTTCCATCTTGGAGGAGGACACGTGGTTACTCACCACCAGCCTTCCTGGTTGAGAGCTAATTAATCTCTGCCTGGATTAAGCAGACCGAGAGTAAACATTTATGTTGATAGGATAGATAACTTCTCTAACCTCTTCACATTTCTCTACTTTATTGTTTCCTCTCCATTTTGTAAATATTTGTAAATAAATTTCTGACTTGAGATATAATAAATATTGGAGACCACAGAATTTCATTGTTGTTCAACCATTAAATTTAATCCTTTCAAGGTCCAGTGCTCTATCCACTGTACCACCTAGCTGCTACAGGTGCCCCTTAAGTGTTATGTGTACACACACACACACACACACACACACACACACACACACCTGCTATCTATCCCTGTGCATATATTGATGCATATGATTGCTGTATAGCCCCCATACACAATCTCTTTGTATCCCCACACATATAAACACCTACTATGCACCCTCACCTATATCCAACTTTATATACCTATGCCACCTACGCACATAACCTCCACTTAGAGATACAATTTCTGAGGACCTCTAACACACATATGATTTCCTTACACCCTTAACAAGCATACTTGCCCAACCATATATATATGCCCCACATGCAACCCCATGATCATATGAAGCTGCCATGTTGCCTTAACCTAAAAGCACTAATGTCAATTATTATAATTACACACATCACATATATTCTTGACTGCTGGGTACCCCTATTACACACATAAGACTCCTGGCAACCTCCCCCCAACACCCACAACTGCTGAATATGCCACCTTCTCCCCTTCTCTGGAAATAAGCGTATTGGCCATTTCCAATCTTGCCAGTCATGATCTTGGCAACCACATACAGAAGTTCTCTGAATACCCTGGGAGAGCACCCGTCCAGCTTTGCTGACTTAAACTCCTCAAAGACAGCAAAGTGTATTCTTACCATCTGCTCACCTGTCTTGAAATTTATTTCCCTGCTAACTACTTTGGGTCTCACTTTTCTAACCTGGAGATCTATACTCCTTGGCAGAAAAAATAAGCAAAGAAGTAGTTGCCTCCTTCCTCTATCCACCCTGATCAATGGCCCCATCCTTCCTCTGATCTTCCTCTTGCCCCCAACCAAGCTCTTTAAAACCCCTTTTCATCATTCTCACCATTCATCACAAACCATAGCTCATTGTGGGGCCTTAGCACTTCTGGTATTATACTCACAGGATCATGCCACTCTGCTGTCATGATCCTTAGTTCCTTGCCTTTGTGGCTGTCTTTATCAAGGCATCATGGTATGGTGGAAATCTTCCTGGCCTTGGAATGATAACTGGATTTGAACTCCAGATCCAACCCTGGGCCAGCCACTTAAGCAATCTGAGCCCATTAACTTAAACTCATTAAAGACAGCCTGGCATTTTCTTGTCATCTCTTCACTTAGATTGAACTAGGATTCCTTGTTAATCATTTGAGTTTCTTCCTCCATAAGAGTGATAATAATTTGCATTACCTGCCTCACAGGGTGTAGCCACATTGGTCTCTCAATCATTTACCCATTTTCTTTCTTGTCAGAATGATTTGTGCTGGAGCCATCAGAATTTCATTCTTGAGAGCCTCCTCTGTCCCTTTTGGGCTGGCTTCCCTATAGAACCTTCAGTCATGGGATCCTACCTTACCTTTCTCTGAATTCTGAGATTCATTCTCCCCAAGTCTAGGCTGCACATCAAACTATGCCCAGCATTGCCCCTTTTTATCTCTTACAGAATTGAAGCTAGTGTGGATGCTTTGCCCAGAGGTTCTCATCAGACCTACTTGGTCAACCAGCTCTTTTCCTTCTGGTTAGAATTGGGTCAAGTACATCAGATCCCCACATCCCTTTTAACTGCTAAAGAATGGAATTCTCCAGAAACTGAGTCAAGAATATCTCAATTGCTGGGGTTTTTTATGGCAGAGAGTAAATTCCAGCAACTTTCTAGATGAGTGGTCATCAATTACTACCATACCTTGCTTTTGTATCAGATCTGTGACTCCCCTCCTGAACATGTCACCCATTTCTTCATTCTTATGGGGCATCCTCTAATTCATGTCCAACCACAATATTACTTCTCCTTCTCCTGATTAACTTAACAAGCATGTTTAATGAAATTTTATCTTGTCTTAGGATTGATATTAAGTATTGATTCCAAGGCAGAAGAGCAATAAGGGCTAGGCAACTGGGGTTAAGTGACTTGCCCAAGGTCACAGTGCTCTATACTCTGTGCTACCACAAGCATTTATTAATCCTCTATTAACTGTCAGATGCTATGCTAGGTGCTGTATTAGGGTGGTGAAGGGGATGGGACCAGATGGATAGGATTGGGTCAGTATCAGGAAATTAACTGTGGTTTGGGAAGGCCAACAGAACCCAGTCCAGTCAGATCCTGGGCTGGGACCAATACACAGATAACAAAACACAATAACTTGGAATGTATTTTATTAAAGTAGGGAAAGGCTGAGAGGGAAAAGGGAAATCTTAACACTGAGATTACTAACGAAAGTACCCCGAAACTTAAAGCCTTCGCATGAAGGATCTTCTTGGAGTTAAGGTCCTACACACTCTCCCTGGCATACTAAGCTGTTATCCTAGCCCCTGTATACCTAGTCTGCCCTAACCCTCTGGGTGTTATGGGAGATAATGGCAAACACCAGATCAGAAAGGGATCCAGGGACAGATCCTAAGCCCAGATGGGCTTGGACCTTATCTTACAGACAGCTGCAGATGACATAGAACAGAGACAGCTTCCTCAGATATTCTTCAGGACACAAAGCACCAAACCAGCAGCACAGCAGTAACATAGGGACTGGGTCAAACTCCCAGGACTTGGCATCCACACCCTCCAGGATCAAATCCAGAGAGAGACAGACAGTATTACAATCCCTGAGGTTTTTTTTCAGCTTAAACCCCCTTTCCAAGATTCCAGAATTTTCTCTTCTGCTAGTCTCATGCCGCTGTGTTCTGCAAACCTAAATTCATCTTTTCCTTATAACAGCATTGAGGATTAAGACAAAAATTAAACAGTCCCTGTGCTCAAAGGACCTTACAGTCTATTGGAGGAAACAACAGATATGCATATAAACAAATACAAAATTCAAAATGGAGGCCAGAGAGTTGATCTGCCCAAAGTCACTCTGTTGAACTTGCTCTTGAACCCTGCTCCCTTGACTCCCAGCATTACTTGTATTCCAGTGGGAAAAAACCTCACAAGGAATAGAATGATGTCAATGGAAGGTTAGAATCCATTCTCTCTCTTCAGACAACCTTACCCTGCTCTTCCTCCATCCCATTTTCCTTCTGGATTTTTTTCCTTTAAACTCTTATCTTCCATAACTCTAAGACAGAAGGACAAGGGCTAGGCAAATGGGAGTTAAATGATTTGTCCAAAGTCACACAGCTAGAAAGTGTCTGAGGCCAGATTTTGAGCCCGAGGCCTCCTGACTCAAGTCTTGGCTTTCTAGTCACTGAGCCGCAAAGCCGTGCCCTAGTCACTCAGATTCATAACACTGAAGTCATTCTTGACTCTTCCCTCTTCCTTTGCCTTTCTATCTAATCAGCTACCTACTTCATCTTCCCCTAAACTTGTCCCCTTCTCTTTATTCACAAGGCCACCATTCTTCTTCAAGCCCTCATCGCCTCTCTCCTGGAATGTCAAGTCAATAAGCATTTACTAGTCACCTACTACGTTCCAGGCATTGTGCTAAGCCCAAGCAAGGCAAAAGATAATTCCTTAACTCAAGGAGCTCGCGGTTTAATTAGGAAAAGGCAGAGAAGATGTAAACAATTGTGCACAAACAAGAAGTACATTGGATAAATTGGTGATGATTGAGAGATGGAAGGGACTAACAATACAAGGGATTAGGGAAAGCTCCTTGCAGAAAGTGGGATTTTAGCTGGGACTGGAATGAAGCTTGGGAATCTAGAAGAAAGAGACGGGAAGAGAAGAAAGAGATGGGAAGAGAAGGAATTCCAGAAATGAGAGTGGAGTGGTAAGGAGGGGGCAGGCAATGAGAACAATAGGAGTCAAAAAATGCAGTATCAATACATACTGGACCTATTAATTGAACTCCTGGCTTTCAGTCTCTCCCCTCCCCATTCCATCCTCCAAAAAACTGTGAAAATTATCTTCCTAAAGCTCAAGCCTAATCATTTCACTCTTTATCCCAAGAATCTTCAATGGCTTCCCATTCTCTTCAGGCAAAAATACGAAGACCTCAGCAAGGCCTTTTTTCTTCTTCTAATAACCCCTACTTTGTCTTAGTTACAACTCTAAGACAGAAGGGCAAGAGCTAGGCAAACAGGGTTAAGTGACTTACCCAAGATCACCGAGCAAGGAAGTGTCTGAAGCCAGATTTGAATCTGGGTCTTCCTGACTCAAGACCTGGCTCTCTATCCACTGAGCCATCTAAGTGCCCTTTCATCTAGCATTTAAAGTCATTTTCAGTCCAGCTTCTGGCTTCAAGTCCAGCTTTCCAGGCTTATTTCTCACAATTTCCCTTCTTATACTTGGTGTTCTGGCCAAATTGGCCAATTTATGTTCCCCCAAATCAGTATTCCATCTCACCTTGGCATTTTCAAAGTTCTCATGCCCAAAATATTCTTCCTCTCACTCCCAACCCCTTAGAATCCTGAGTTTCCTTCAAAAATCAGCCTGGCAGGGGCAGCTGGGTAGCTCAGTGGATTGAGAGCCAGGCCTAGAGACAGGAGGTCCTAGGTTCAAATCCGGCCTCAGACACTTCCCAGCTGTGTGACCCTGGGCAAGTCACTTGACCCCCATCGCCTACCCTTACCAATCTTCCACCTATAAGTCAATACACAGAAGTTAAGGGTTTAAAAAAAAATTTTAAAAAAAATCAGCCTGGCCACCTTCTACAAGAAGATCCTTCTCATTATTACTGCTGCCCCCTCCCCATTTAAATAATCATGTCTACACTTATCCATGTATATATTATAACCCCCAATAGAATGTAAGTAACTTGAGAGCAGGAACTGTTTTTTTAATTTTGTCTTTGTATCCCCAGTGCCTACTCTGCCACCTTGAACAATTAGATTGGATTAGATTGGATGGGTCAAGGTTGCCTGGAAACAGTTCATAATGAAAGATATCTTTGAAGTTTACACTTGTGGAGTGAGTCCCCTCAAGGCAACCATCACTTCCATGCCGGAGCCTGCCCTCCCGATCCATGGTCAGGAATGGGATTCAGAGGTCCTGATTTCCAGAGCAAAGTCTCAATATAAGGCAGGGATTCTTAACCCGGGACCTACACACCATGGGCAGACTTCAGGCGGTCCATGACTGTGGATGGGAAAAACCTCCATCTTCATTTTCACTCACCTCTAACTGAAGTCGAGGATTTCCTTCAATCATTTAAAACCCTGATGCTGAGAGGGGATCCAGAAGCTTCACCAGACTGCCCCAGACATCCTTGGCACAAAAAACATTAATAACTTCTGTTATAAGGAAACCCTCTGCATAGCTGGCTCCCCGCTGCCAAACCCTGCCCCAAACACTCATTAGACAGAGTCAACAAAACATGAAGCATTTATTTTTCCTAAAACGTATGACCAAGGTACAAAATGTTCCAGATTCCAGCATTTAAATTAGAAAAAACTCCTGCCTCCCCTAGTCTGGGGTAGGCCTAAGCAGGGGTTCATCCTGCCCAGCTGGAGACCAGATCGTTGCCTCCAGTCATCCATGGGCAGGAGAGGGAAAACCTTGGAGGAAGGAGATCAGGGAGGCTGAGGCTAGAGGGCATGCCTTCTATTCATGGCTCTTTCTCCAGGAAATGCCCCACGCCCCATGCCACCCCACCCCCAGCACCATTGCAGGCAGCGTCTACCCCCACCCTATCCCCATGGTATATAAGGCAAACAGTGAAGAGTCAGAGCCGCCACACTCTCTCCATGCCAGAGCTGCAAGGGTTTAGGTCTCAGTAAATGGACTTCCCTGGGCTCCCCTGACTGGCAAGGGCCATTAGGGACTAACCTTCAGCTTCAAGGAAAGCTGGAATCAGCTCTAGCTGATATCTCTGACTGAGATCTGTCCCAAAATCATGGCTTCTATTTGCTGCTCTAGGCCTACGCAGGGTCCGTGGCTGACATCTGCTGCCCAAGAGTGGCACTGCCACCTTGGGAAGAGGCTTTGGATCCTGACCGGTTGGTTCCCTAAGACGCTGGGGAGAGTTTGGGTTGGTACCATGCCCTGTCCACCCTTAAATGTGGCCCCCAAAATGGGGGGTCTTCACCCTGGCAGAAAGAGGGCAAGGATGGGGGGCAGGCAGAAAGAATGAGTATGGAGTCTAGGAAAACGTCAGCCCATGGGGCGCAGAAGCGTGCCATGTACGAGATCGGTCTGGGAAGGGGTAGGCAGGGCTCAGGGTAGGAGTAAGGAAGTCCCAAGGTCGCCATCTTGGGGAGGTAAACAATGATTCTAAGCTGGAAGGATGGAGGTGCTGATTCATTAGAGGGGCTTCCCCCCACCCCCAATGGGCTGTACCCATTCTAAGGGTTCCTGCCCTCCCCCTAGTACTTCTAGAGAAGCCCCGTGACCAGCATGAGGCTCCCTAGATGGGGAAGGACTATGAGAACGTTCGGAAGAGATCCAGGGGCAGCTCTCCATGAGGGAGGGTACAAAGCACGGCACCGGGAGGAAGGGGGCTTCTTTTTGTAGTTTGGTGTGTTTTATGCATGTGCAGACTTGGGTGTGTTGTGTTGTGTGTGCATGGATGTTGTGTATATTGTGGGAGGAATATATCTGCATGATGTGTGTATGCATGACGCTAAACGCCCCACTGTTACATGGATGGATAGTGGGATAAGCATGTTTGGTGTGTATGTGTGGTGTGTGCTCATTTGTTTTTCCTGTACACATATGTGCATGTTTCATGTGTATGTTCCCCATGCTACATGTATACATATGTGTGTGTGTTGTTTGGCATGTACATGTATGCTGCAGATCCAGTGCTTCATGCAACATGCATATGAGTTGCTTGGCATGTGGTGTTCATGTGTTACATGTATGGTCAAGTGTTCCTGTTTGGTCACTACATGCCTATGTGTAGTGTGTACATGCATGTGTTAGGGCAACTGTCAAAGCTCTGTCCACTCTGGAAGGCGGGTGAGGTAAAAAACAAGGCTTGCGGTGACAGGATGAAGGCAACGGGGTAGGCGTTATAGCAGATCCCTTGGAGAAATAACAGTCAGGTGGTCTGCAAGTCGTGTGGCCCTGGACACGAGTGGAGAGCAGGACGTCTCTGGGCCTCGGTTTACTCATCTCTAAAGTGGAGGTGATGTTGGCACAACCTCCTGGGCTCGTGGGGAGGAGAGCGCTCTGTAAACCATAAAGCATTTCAAGGAAGAGGCGATATTATTATCATGTCCACCAGAGATAAGGCAGGAGGATGGTCCGTGGATTGTGCCACGGAAGAAATAAGGTAGTGAGATGGTCTGTTTGTCACGTCCGCCAAGGCTGTAAGGCAGCGGGGTTGGCTGTGTATTGTATCCACTGGAGGAATGAGGCAGCGGGGTTGACTGTGTTTTGTACCCGTCGGAAGAACAAGGCAGCGGGTGGATTCGCAGTGGGTGAGCCCACAGGCTCGCAGGTAGAGGATGATTCTGGGTCCACCTCCAGCTTCCTGCCGTGGAAGAGGTGGCGCGCGTGGCCGCAGGAGAAATTCTCCGGAGGAGCCCAGGGCTGGCTTCCGACGTGCCTCCCCTGCATCCGCTCCATCCTTCACTGTCAGGCTATTTCTTGCCCATCATCTGCTCAGGGAAGAGAACAACGAACAAAATGGTGGAGGAGCCTCGTTCATAAAAAGGGTTTCATTGAGAACTTTAGGGGTGAAATGGTGTGAGCTCCTCAGGGTCTGTCTCCTGCCATCCTTGAAACAGTTTCAGGACCCCCTGACGCACTGGAGACCAGCCAGGCTGGGGCAGGGGCAGAGGGAGGCACAGAAACGGTCAGAGGCAAAGGCGGAGGAGCCTTGGGATGGGGAAAGTGCCAGAAACGTAGGCTGGAATCCTAGCTCTGCTACTAACAATGACGGCGGGTCTCCGTTTCCTCATCTGTAAAATGGGGGAAAGAGCACCAGAACCACCCACCTGGACGGTGTAAATATATATAAATGTGAGACCTTACTCTTGACCGGCTGGGAGGGTGGCGATGTGGATTATAAGCAAACCAATGGCCTGACCCTGGTGAACTTGAAGATGGCCATGGTGAAACCCAGAGGCAGGCACACTGGAACAAGGATCTCATTCTGGGACTGTAAGTTGTGAATGCTGATCGCACCAGGAAATATCTGAGTATCCCTGAGTGAGAGAGCCTGGAAATCTGCTTAGTACCTCAATGTTTATAGCCAGCCACTGATCCAGATTCATGGTAAACCAGAAAAGATGCTGGATTGGGAATCACCAGCCCTAGCCTCAAATCCTGGCTGTGATTTTAGACAAGTCACTAAAGCTCTTGGGGACTCAGTTTTGTCATCTGTAAAATGGGGATGATAATGCCTACACTACCTGTCTCACAGAGTTCCTCTCAGGGTCAAATATAATCCTCCACAAAAGTCAACCATTGGGTAATTTTCCCACACTCTGATTTTCTTCTTCCTTGTGGGCATTTTTAAATTGACTTTTTTTTTTCTTTTTTTTTGGTAAGTAAAGGTACTCTCTTCCCTTTGCACTCCCTCCTCCTTAAAAGCTCAACATGGCAGGTCTAGTACAGAAGAGAGGGATGCATAGTCTGATATTCAGGGCAAAGCGGTCCATCAGGAAATGGCAGAGATGGGAGGAGGAATACTCTGAGCCAAGGACTAGACAAACGGTTTGCCCAAAAAGCCAGCAAAGGAAAAGACCAGTATAATAGGCCTGGGCACAGGCTGAATACCACAAGCAACTGGGCTCCCCACTCACCATGGAAAGCATCCCATTTCCCATGAAACAATCCCATCACAGCCATCGAGGGCCAGGTCACTCTGAGCAAAGCAGTGGCAAAATAAAAGGGCTGAAGAGGACCAAATCGGAGAAGGGACACCAAGGGCTCAGAGCTGGACCACCAGCTACCCTCCTCGCCAACAGAGCTTGGCCTTTTGGTTTTTCAGTCCTGTGCAACTCTCTGTGACCCTATTTGGGGTTTTCTTGGCAAAAATACCAGAGTGCCTTGCCATTTCCTTCTCCAGTTCATGTTACAGATGAGGAAACTGAGGCACAACAGAATGAAGTAACTTGCCTGGGCTCACATATTTGAACTCAGGTGTTCCTGACTCCAGCCCTGTCCTCTATCCCCTGCTTCGCCTAGCTGCCCCAGAGCTTGGCCTAATTTCTGTGATATCACAAGAGCTCACATGCTTCTTGCTCTAGCCCAAATTAGCTGGCTGGGAATCACTATACGAGAGGCCAGTTGGAACGGCACTTGGATGCATGAGTGACAAGGCAGGGTAGAGCAACCATGGATTTTTCTGACTCTACAAGGCTGCCTCAGACCCATAGAAAGAAGGAGAAGTAAAGAGGATGTGAGAACGAGGCAGCAATAGAGAACAAAGGACCAGGGCAAGACAGAGTTTGCAGGATCGTGGGATCACGTATTTAGGAGACAACCTTACTTGCCCAATGTCACACAAACACTGAGGGGCAGTCAAGATTCGAACTTGGGTCCTACCATTCTTTCTAGTAGACCATACTCGACCCTGATATCCCTTCAAGCTCTTTCTATATTTTCCCTCCTGTCAAACTCCTAGAAAGAACAATCTGTCCAATGCTTCCTGTTCATGTCATATCTCTCTCCACCCCTGCCCAGGCCCACTCACGCTCTTCAAAACTGCCCCAACCCCCAATATTCCCAGAATCAGTGTTTTCCCCAGAGCTCCTAACTCCAGCGGTCACTGTTCCCATTGCAGGGGCACCCCAGAAATTGGAAATGGTGCGGGCCAGAAAGAAATCCTCCCCCAGTCCCAATGCCCTGATGACTTTACCTTCTGGATTGTCAACATTTTTCAGAGGCTGGAGAGCTGCAAAAAAGAATCACAAAATGGGAGGTCAGAGCAGAAAGAGACCTTAGAGATTAGCTAGCCTAATTTCCTCATTTTATTAATAACAAATCATATTTCTATAGCATCTGAGGATTCTCCGGGGCCTTTTTTCACAGCCACCTTGGAAGGGTGGTGGCACAAGTGTTTTTATCCCAATTTTGGAGATGAAGATACTGAGGTTCTCACTGATTTTGCCCATAGCCATATAGCCAATCAGTATGAGTCAGGGTTTAAAACTAGATCTCCTGACCATGGTAACATTCTGCCTCTCCAATATCACACTATTTGCAGATGGAGAAACTGGGGTTCAGGAAAGGGACCTGGAGGAGAAGGCTTAAAGAGAAAGGGAAAAAGCGATTAAAGGGCTGGGATAAAGAAAAGAAATTTTGTAGGGAAAAATGGAGCAAGGAGGAACAAGGAGGTATTGGGAGAAGATACAGGCACCCTGGGACAGTTGGCAGAACTTTTGATTGAGAATCAAAGAATAGAGATCATATAGGCTAAACCCTTCATTTTACAGCAAGGAAACGGAGACCAAATATGTATGCCAGGGACAGTCCAGAGATTAGAACTCGGGTCTTCTGAAGCCAGCCAGGAGATGGAGTTCCATCCTGCCTCTGTCCCTAGCTGCCTGTGTAAGTGTGGATGCAGTACTTCACTGCTCTGGGGCTGTTTCACCATCCGTAGGATCCGGATAATAACCTCTGTCCTCTCTATCTCGGAAGATGTACCTTCTGGGGCATGGAAAGTACACAGTGTTGTTCAGATACAGCATAAGAGTCAAATGAATGAGTTTGGAGTCACCGATGGATTTCAACGATCTAATCTCTCCCTCTGGACCACGGATGACTGAGAACTGGCTAGCTCTGTAAGATGAGCTGGGCTTGCCCCCAACCCCTTCTCTCCCTTCTTTTTAGCATCCCTGCTCTCTCCCGCCCTTTGGAGCCTCCCACGACATCTGCCTGAACAACATGAAAAATGGGGACTACTCCCCCGTGAATGGGGCTGTCTTGGCAGCTGCCACACCCTGGTGCCAAGGGCCTGAGAAAATTAATGGGTCTCATTTGCAGCAGAACTGGGAAATCAATCTTCCCCCATCCTGTCTTTGGAATGATGCGGGAGGGAACATTCACCATCCAAAGGCTGCTGCCGTTCCCCTGCCTCAAATAAGTCAAGAAATACCAGCCTGAGACCCTCTGGCAGGAGACAAGGGCAAGATCACAGGAGATACCTGGGGAACTGTGATGGGCAACCTGTCAGGAAAGGAGTTTGTGCCCAGGAATGACCCATCTCTGCACTGAGAGTGAGAGTTGTTTTTTTTTTTTTTTTTCTAAAGGATTTTCACATCCTTTCAATTCAATTCAATAAAAAGTACCTACTATGTTCCAAGGCAGGGCATGAGGAACTAAGAAGTGGCCTTGGAGCCAGGAAGGGGGCTGCCAACTATGTAAGAGCCTCTCAGGGGACCAGGCAACTCTCTAAGACAGAGCTGTGAAGGACATGCCAACATGGGAAAGGGAGTTTCTTCCCTGGAAGTTCCCTAAACCAATAAAATCACAGGTCCAGTCCCTCACCCTATGTGCCAGGCCCTGCACTATGGACTAAATGGTACAGTACAGAGAGCACCAGGCTTGGAGCCAGGAAGACCTGAGTTCAAATCTGACATCATACACTTGTCAGTTGTGTGACCCTGGGAAAGTTAATTGGTATTTCTTTGCCTCCGGTTCCTCATCTGTAAAAAGGGGACAAAATAGCACCTACCTCCTAGGGTTGTTACAAGGATCAAATGAGATAATAACTATAAAGTGCTTAGCACAGTGCCTGACATATAGGAGGTGCTCTATAAATTTTAGCTATTATTAGGGACAGAGACAAAAATAGGACAGTCCTCAGCCTCAAAGAGCTTGCAATCCACAATTCAAATGTAACACAAACTCAGAAAAATTAGGGGCAGTGAACTGGTGAAGTAGATAGAGCACTGGGCTTGGAATCAGGGAGACTCATCTTTCTAAGTTCAAATCTGGCCTCAGACTCTTCCTAGCTGTGTGACCGTGGGCAAGTCACTTTACCCTGTTTGCCTCAGTTTCCTCATTTGTAAAATGAACTGGTGAAGGAAATGGTAGACTAGCTATGCGACCCAGGCTAAGTCACTTCAGAGTTTGCCTTGGTTTCCTTGTCTATAAAAAGAACTGGAGAAGGAAATGGTAAACTAGCTGTGTGACCCTGGTTAGTCACTTCACCCTGTTTGCCTCAGTTTCCTCATCTGTCAAATGATCTGGAGAAGGAAATGGCAAACTATTCCACTGTTTCTGCCAAGAAAACTCTAACTAGGGTTATGAAGAGCCAGACACAATTGAAACGACTGAACAAAAACAAAATTGGGGAGTGACCACCAATTGATGGAAGCACAGAAGGACAGTGACTAACACAAAATCTAGCCTGACCCTCTTTATTTGACACGTGAGGGCACTGAAGTCCACAGAGGCAAAGGGACTTGACCAAGGTCATACAGGGAGTAAGCAGCAAAGATAGGCTCTGACCATTGGTCCTCAGACTGCCAGGCCAGTGTTCTTTATACCATGCCACAGCTTCCCTGGAAGGCAGCCCTTGAGATTAGCCCTGAAGAAGGGGAAGGATCCAAGGACCATCGATTTAGAATTGGAAGAAACTAAGGTGGCTGATCTCTCACTTTACAGATGGAGAAACTGAGGAACAAGGCAGTTAGGTCACTTGTCCGGAGTTATACAGCTTGTGAATGCCAAGGACAGGATGCAAACTCAGGTTTTCCTGCCTTTAAGTCTAGCCCCTGCTCCATTACACCTCACAGTCTCCCCTGAGAGGTAGAATTTAGGAGGGAGCGAATGGTGCACATGGTGGATGGTTTGTGCAAGTGCACCAAGCCCAGAGAGGGCAGGTGGTCTGGGGAGCAGAGAGGAGGCTGGAATGCAGAAGTCAGGATGGACTGGGCTGGTGAGCCTGGCTGGAGCTACACTGAAGAAGACTTTAAATGCCAGGCTGAAAAGTTTACATTTTTTGTGTGACATGATCACATATGTAGATTGTTTAATGTCTCAGGGAGGGGAAAGGAGCAGGAGGGACGGAGGGAAGGAGAGAAGTTTAACTCCAAAAAAAAAGTTTATTGAATGTTAAAAACTGTCTTTATATGTAATTAGGAAAAATATATTTTTTTTAATTTTTAAAAGAAAAGTTTGCATTTTTTGCTAGATGGGGCTCGGGTGTCACATACTGTCAGGTCAATGGCCCACAATCCTTTCCTGCTCCACAGGAACCAAAACAAATTAGCCTTTTTAACCCTGTGATACCCTTCCCTTCACTCTCTGAAAACTAAAACTAGTGCCATGTTAATCCTCCTTTGCCTCCCACCCCCCAAACCTGGCTTGTATAAAACTTCAGAGAAGTAATTCTTGGAATCAAGGGGACACACGCTCAAAGCCCACCTCTGTGACTCATTAGCTCATCTCTCTGCAAAAAGGGGATGAGAATAATCTACTGCCCCCCCCAGGGATACTGGGAGGATCAAATGACACATGTATGTGATGTGCCTAACAAACTTGAAAATATCACATAAATGTCAGGAAATTATCATCCTGATTACTATTTTTATCGTATGACCACATATTTTGTTCCTTTCAGAAGAAGAGGTCTCATTTGATCCTCAAGGTAGCTCTGGGAGGCATGCAGGGAAGTATTTTAGGTCCATTTTAAACAATGGGAAAACTGGGGCATCGGCATCAAATGACCTTCCCAAGGTCTTTCAGAATAGTCACTGAAGAGACAGGACAAAAGGCTTATTAGGCTAAGACAGGCACTACACTGTGCTGCAAGGGAACTTCGCAGAGTTTAGAGCTGGAAGGCTTATCCTATCCAACCTGTTATTTTATAGTTGAAGAAATGAAGCTGATAGGGTCATGCAGCTAATAAGTGTTAGAGTTGGATTTGAACTCAGTTCTTCCTGACTGGGTTTAGCACTATCAACTGTATTGCTAGTTCAATCTAGATTAAGTGGCTCAGAGAGAGATAGAAAGATTCTTAGAGACCATCAAGTCCAACCCCTTCATTTTACAGATGAACAAACTAAGGCCCATCTGACTGGGACAAGATCACACAGTAATATTAGCTATAAATTTGCACCCAGGTCTTTTGTCTCCAAAACTCAATGCTTTTTCTTTCTGTCTGTCTTTTTTAAACCCTCACCTTCCATCTTAGAATCAACACTAAATCCTGGTTCTAAGGCAGAAGAATGGCAAGGGCTAGGCAATGGAGGTGAAGTGACTTGCCCAAAGATACACAGCTAGGAGGTGTCTGAAGTCAGATTTGGAACCCAGGATCTCCTGTCTCCAGGCCTGGCTCTATCCACTGAGCTACATAGTTACCTCTTCTTTCTTTTTTTCTTCCTTCCTCCTTTTTTTCCTTCTCTCTTTCTCTCTCTCTCTCTCTCTCTTTCTCTCTCTCTCTCTCTCTCTTTCCCCTTGCCTTCTGTCTCAGTATCAATTATAAAACAAAAAAACAATAAGGACTAGACAAAGGCAACTGAGGTTAAACGACTTGCCTAGGGTCACATAGCTAGGAAGTATCTGAGAGCAAATTTGAACCCAGGACCTCCTGTCTCTAGGTCTGGCTCTCTATCCACTGAGCTAAACAGCTACCTCTTCCTTCTTTTCTTCTTTCTTTCTCTCTCCTTCCTTTCTTTCTTTTTCTCTCTTCCTTCCTCCTTTTCTTTCCTTTTTTCCTTCCTTTCTTTTTCCTTTCTCTGTCTCTTCCTTCTTTCTTTCTCTCTTTCTTTCTAAAACCTTACCTCCTATCTCGGTACCAACTATAAGACAAAAGAACAATAAGGGCTAGGCAACTGAGGGTAAGTGACTTGCCCAGGGTCACACAGTTAGGAAGTATCTAAGGCCATAGTTGAACCCAGAACCTTCCATCTCCAGGCCTGGCACTATCCACAGAGCCACCTAGCTGTCCCTCTTTCTACTAAGCTACTCTCCATGGCTTCATTCCTGTTCAAATATAGTTGGACTTGGGCCAACGACAACTCAGGACAAATTTGCCATCCCAAAGCATAGATATACCTAATAGCCCAGTAGACAGTTACTGCTTATCAGACTAGGAGCTACATCTGACAGGGGGGCAGAAATGGGGGTCAATCAGACTTCCTCCTGAACATTGGGGTTTCTACTTTGAGCCAACACTGGAAAGTTTCCTTCTCTTCAATTCCTGTGTCACCCATTGTCCCTCCCCTCTGAATCTCAGGAAGGACAGTGCCTAGATAGACCTACCTGTCTTGGATCCTTCTCCATCCCCATCCTGGTCCTCGGCCCCTGAAAAACAGAAGTGGTCAGAGATCTTCTTCATCCTCAGCCCCTCTCTGACCACTGGACTTCCCCACCAGGGTATGCAGGAAACGGGTTATGAGGGCAAGGGGGAAGCTGAGGGTCACAAGGGTCAGTCTATATGTTCTCCGTCTATCGTCTCACCCACTTTGAAAGCAGACTAGAGTTTTGAGCGATTTTACTATCCCTTGTCACCAGTGTCCAGAGTCCCATGGATGGGTCCAGTCATCTATCTACCCACCCTTTTCATGAATTCATCTCGCCCTTCAAACTCCATTCATGCATTCATTTGCCCACGAAACTCTTATTTCATTATCCAGCTACCCAGCTACCCTACCCACTCTTTTCTCTTTCCTTTCTATCATTCATTAATTCACTTACCCGCTCATCCATCCACCCAGCCTTCATTTATTCATCCATTACTCATTCCTTCAATATATATTTAGCCTCTAATAGAGGAATATGCTTTGCACAATTTCACATGTATAATTGATACCATATTGCTTGCCTTCTCAGTGAGTGGGGAAGGGGCCAGAGGGAGGATGGGAATTTGGAAATCAAAATTTTAAAAAGATGAATGTTAACAATAAATAAGTAACAAATCTATTAGAGGGGGAAATTGATTGCAAGAGGAAAAATAAATGATAAATTTATTAAAGAAAAAGTAAATTTTCCTAAAATATATACATACTTCTCTCTCTCTCTCTCTCTCTCTCTCTCTCTCTCTCTCTCTCTCTCTCTCACACACACACACACACACACACACACACACACACACACAGAGGGAACAGGAACAGGGCATGGGTGTGGGTGTCCTTTCTCTCATATTCTGATAGGGAAAGCACATTCCTTGCCCTCAGGGAGCTCCTGGTCTAATGGGTGAGCTATAAACCAGAATATAACCAAGCACCAGAGGGTACTAGAAGGGTTCCAAAGTGATCTTAAACCACTCTAAAGTCAGAGCAGGACTTACCTAAGACTGAGAATCTCTGATACTGGTCTTGGACAGTGACTGAAAGACATTTCCCATCTCCATGCTTTTGTACTGGCTGTACCCCATGCCTGAAAGGTTCTCCCACCCATCTCGCCTCTGCCTTAGACTCCTTGGCTTCCTTCAAGACTCAGCCCAAACACCAGCTTCTATAGGAGGCATCTCCCAGCTGCTGGAGCCTTCCATTCTCACATGCCTTCCATCTTTCATCATGCTCTCCGTGGATGTGCTGCACACATATTTATGTTCCTCCTCCATGTTGTCTCCTCTATTAGAATGTCAACTCCTCAAGGGCAGGGGCTGGTTTTGCCTTTCCCAGTATCCCAGCACTTCAGCCAAGGTCTGGCACAGGGTGCATATTTAGTAAATGCTCGATGAGTGATCTATTGATTGGCCGATTAGTAGATGAAGGTTTCTCCTATCAGCTGGTTGATGAGGATGCAAGGAGCCCATAAGTCACCTTCTATCATCAACTACCAACAACCCAATCAAAGGCATTGGTCTAACCATACTGCCACCATCTGTCTCCTCATCCCCTCCAAAACATATACACTTACCCAAGGCTCTCCCTCTGTGATTCTTTTGCACCTTCAAGGCTCATTCACCAGACATGTTCATTATAAGTATATTATAATCACATTATAATTATAATTAGACAAACATCAGGGGGATGAGAGTGGGACGCAAAGTGTGATTTATTCTGAACCTTACACGATACTTCTGGGGACTTACTAGGACTGCTTTTATTTTTTATTTTTTTTAAACCCTTAACTTCTGTGTATTGGCTCATAGGTGGAAGAGTGGTAAGGGTGGGCAATGGGGGTCAAGGGACTTGCCCAGGGTCACACAGCTGGGAAGTGTCTGAGGCCAAATTTGAACCCAGGACCTCCCATCTCTAGGCCTGACTCTCAATCCACTGAGCTACCCAGCTGCCCCCCACCACCACTGAGCTACCCAGTTGCCCCCATAAGACTGCTTTCATTAAGGCTGGGCTCCTCCCTGTCCACACTCAATCTCATCTTCCATGACCTGGGCTTGCTTTAATCTTAAGTCAAACGGAGGCCATTTTGTTTTCACTATTGGCAAAGATCTCAAGAAGGTCAAAGGCATAAACCAAGGTCGAATGTAGACCAAAACACACATAGAAACAAAAGAAACAGAAAACAAAGTCTGTGCCCTGAAGAGTATCTAAAAGAAACTGTGGTATGTGTGTCACATAATGAAACTGTACAGCAGGAAATGGCATGTATGAAAAATTCCAAGAAGCATGGGAAGATTTGGATCCACTGGTGCTGAGTCGAATAAAGTAGAACAGAAGAATATATATGACTATAAAAAGAGTAATGAAACTATGATCCAAAGGGAGCCCAACTCTGGAGCGAGTGACAAACCAGTAATAGTAATGGTCGCTCCCCAAGAACTGAAAAGAAAACAAACTTCCATCACCTTAGCAGAAGAGTGGAGGGAGACAGGAGCAGAATGTTGCATGCATGATCAGTCAATAGATGACTTCTTTTGTGGGTTCTACTTCTCCCCTCTGAGGCCAAAAAAAATAAGTCTGATCCCTCTTCCACAGAACAAACCTTTATATTTGAAGACAGTCATCACGGCTCCCACTCTCACCCAAGTCTTCACTTCTCCAGATTAAACACCCCCTTTTCTTTGGCCAATCCCCCTCTGATGTGGTTTCAGGCTCCCTCACTGCCCTCTCTCATTCCAACTGTCTGCCCATGCGCCAGTCTGCCAACATCTTTCCTAACATGTGGCACCCGGAATGGGACATGACACTCCAGATTTCCGTCTAAACAGGGAAAAGTTCAGCAGAACTAATATTCCTCCCACCCCACCGCCATCTTGTTGAACAGACTGAAAATAGCTATACTCGCTTGTGGAGTCCTGAGGAGACAAGAACTACAAGTCAAACTGAAAAACAATGAAGAGGACACTTCCCAGAGAGGCAGAAAGAAAGGAGTAGCTACAGAATTTAACTTAGAGGCTGTCACTAAGGCTGGATACTCGGAAATAACACCGAGAACCAGGGAGGTTAGAGAAATTTCATTTTACATTCTACTATTTAGCCAGTGAACAAGCACTTATTATAATAATCCTTTTAAGTTTTACAAAGTGCTTTATATATATATTATCTCTTTTGATCTCTGTTAGGTAAAGACACTATTATTATCCTCATTTGGCAGATGAGAAAACTGAGGCGAAAATCAAATGACTTGCTGAAGGTCACACAGCGAGTTAAATATGGGACAGGACCAGAACTCAAGTCTTCCACCTAGCTACCTACTAGCAAGGAATAATCTTTGCCTTCAGGAAGCACCAAAGGCTCACTACATTATTGTCTCATGTTGAGCTTAAGATCCATTAAAACCACCAGATATCTTTCCCATGGGGTATGGGTGAATTGGGCCTTTCCCATGTTGGGTATTTGGATGATCAAATTTTTGAACCCGAAGGCAGGAATCCTTTGATTCATGTTAGAATTCATCTCATTGGTTTTTAACCCAATGCTTCAGCATTCTGAGGTCTTTCTAGATTCCGACTCTGTTGTCCAACAACCTTCCAATTTAATGCCATTCAGGATGCTATGTCTCCATCTAAGGACTCCTCTTCTGATTACGAGGCCAGCCAGCCCTGGCAGAAACACCCAATAGATAGGGAAGGTCACTGAGCAGGACTGATGATGGGCACTTGGCCCCTCTCACAGTCCCTGCACAAACATGTTCATTAAGGTTTCCACATTAGCGCTGTCCATTGGGAAAGAGTACAGCTTTCAGAGTCAGAGGACCAGAGTTCAATTCCTGCTTCTACTTAGGACCTATGTGACCTTGGATAAGTTGTTTAATCTCTCAGGACCTAAAATTCCTCTTCTATAAAATAAGGGTAAAACTATATGACCTCCAAGGGTCCTTCCCTCTTTAAACCTAAGAACTTTACTCATCCTGTTCCCCTCTCCTGGAATATTCTGCTTCCTCCTCTCCTCCAGGTCAAATCTTCTTTGTCCCTTGGGGGCTCATCTCAAGTGCCCTCTCCTCTAGGAAGGCTTCCCTGATGACTCCCTACATTGACCTGTCCTCACCCTGAAATCCTCCTACAGAACATAGAGCTTGAGTCTCACCCCATAGCCCTTAATTGTTCACTAAATGATCCCTGTGTGACTCATCTCCTGGTCCAGACAAGGAGCTCCCCAGGGCACTGGACCTTGCTGCCCGCACCACCCATTAAGGGATTTACCATTGAGCTGTATGACTCTGCTTTGTGCCTTCACCATTTCACCAGACACACTCTAAGTTTCTGATGGCAGAAAGCATGTGTTTACCTCCCCCGGTTTGCCTTTATTTGGGGGCTAGCAGGGATCTGGGCACCCTAGAAGTGGGGTCCTCAAGAAAGGTCAATTAAATGATTGGTGTGTCTTTTTAAATAAACCCTCACCTTCCATCTTAGAATGAATACTAAGTATTGGTCCCAAGGCAGAAGAGTGACAAGGACTAGGTAATGAGGGTTAAGTGACTTGCCTAAGGTCACACAGCTAGGAAGTATCTGAGGCCAGATTTGAACCCAGGACCTCCAGTCACTAGACCTACCTCTCCAACCACTGAGCCAACTAGCTGCCCCATTGGTGTGTATTTTTGAAGGCTGGTGCCAGCTAAGATGAAGAGATACAGCTGGGTTAGGGAACCCCACTGTACGTACGTACTTGACAATGTATACAAACTCCCCACAAACTGTACATATGTCCAATTTCTGTGAATGGAAACAGATGCTAAAAGTAAAGGGCAGCCAAATAGAGGGAATCATTCTTCTGGTACGAGCTCTGACCTTGCTCCCCGCTGCCCCCAACTCTCTGAGGCAGGAAGACTCTGGCTCCCAAGAACCCCGAGCTTATCCTCTGGTTCCCCACTTCCAGCATGATTGATCTAAGGTTGTGACTTCATGTATGGGGAATTCCTGGCATGGAAACTCCTTCCACTGCCTTCAAGTGATACACAAGCATATGTGTGTGTGTGTGTGTGTGTGTGTGTGTGTGTGTGTGTGTGTGTGTTGCTTGTTGAACTGGACCAAGGATTTCAGAAAGCATCTTTGGAGGCAGAAGAGACCTTGGGAGTTACCTCATCCAGCCCTCGATTTTCCTCATTTTACAGGTAAGGAGAAGGTGGCTCGGAGAATTCGAGAAGCTCACCCTATGGTTATATAGTTATAGAACTCGAGTCCAGATCTTGTCACCTCCCTCGATCACTCTGATGTCCTGCCTCTCTCCCTACCTGCTACCTCTTCCTAGACCCCCGGGCCTCCACTTGCACCCTCAAAACACAGACATCTGCTCATTCCCACTTACATTCCACACACTTGCTCCCACTCATTCCCACACCTAGTCAGTCCCAACCCCCTTTTCCCTCACCCCCAAACTCTCACCAGCTTTCTCCTCCTCACAGCTCTGTTTGATTTTCTTCCGGCACACATAGGCAAGGGCCACCAGCAGCCCCAGGAGACAGACCGAAAGCCCCACAGTCACCCAAAGAGCCTCTGGTGGGAATGTCATCACTTGGCCTGTGGGGGAAATTGAGGGATGGAACAGAGACGAGAACCTTTCAGAAATCAAGAACTCCCACACACCCACAGAGGTTCTTTAAGAGCAGACAGCACCCACTTCCTTGAGGGGATGAAGGGGAACTGAAGCCATTTCTAGGGCAGGGAATTCACAGTAGCCAGGTCCAATCCCCACCACAATGACCTCTTCCCATCCTCAAACCCAAGTGTGGTCCTGCAGAGTACAGCTAGTACATAGGAGATCTCATGTGCTAAAAAGAACCAAAGAGCCTTCAGTGGCTCCCTATGTGCTTAAATGAAGTGTACGGGGCTAATTTTAAAGGGTGTCCCAGCTGGCAAAGCCCGGGGCACTGACTGAGGTTGGCATTTCAAGGCAGAGCAAGTAGAGATGAGGGTCACAAACCACCCCTCCCTTCCCAGACCTTGTCCTCCAAGAAGTAGACAAAATCAGTCTGAGAAATAAAACCAGAATATCCCCAAAGAGGAAAGTGGAGGAGGCACTACCCACTCCACATAAGAGAACCATTGAACTGGTGAGCAGAAAAGGCACTTAGTTCAAGCAGAAGAAGAGATGAGGGGCCAAGTAGGATCCAGGCACTTGAGATGGGAGAGAGGTGAAAACAACAAAGAAAAGGAAAGGACACAAATAAATCAGAGCATCGTTAAGACTTCTGCACAAGTCAAGAGACCAGTATAGACCTGGAGCTTAGAGTTTGAGACAGGCTAAGACGGGCTTTGGCAGCCAGGAAACTAAGAACCCGACAGAGAGAACCAGGCCCCACTCCCGCTTCCTTGGGGGGCCAGAAGAGCTTAAGGGAATCTCTGACCTTGGTTGGTGGGAGAAAAGAAGAAAACTCAAAGGAAAATCTCTCTCTCTCTTTCTCTCTCTCTCTCTCTCTCTCTCTCTCTCTCTCTCTCTCTCTCTCTCTCTCTCTCTC
>NC_058131.1:678839936-678843261 GCF_016433145.1 Gracilinanus agilis
TCTCTCTCTCTCTCTCTCTCTCTCTCTCTCTCTCTCTCTCTCTCTCTCTCTCTCTCTCCCCCTCTTTTCTCTTTCCTCACTTTCTCTCTTTGTGATTCTATTTCTGCATCTCTTTTTCTCTCTCTGTCTGTGTCCTTTCTTTCACTCTTCTCTCCCTCTCTGTCTCTGTCTTTTTTGCCTCTCTGTGTCTCTTTCTTTCTCTCTTTTTTTCTGTCTCTCCTTTCTCTCACTCCTCTCTGTCTCTCTCTGTCTCTGTCTCTCTCTGGCTTACTGGGTATTCAGATAAGTGGTAGAGGAATAGATTCATAAATGAGTAGAATGTAAAAACAAAAGTTATCAATTTTTAAAAATCTTATAAAAATGTTTAAATGACAACAAAAGAGGGCCTCGTGAATGTAACATTTCACCAAAACAAGGTAACCAGAAAACAAAAGCAGGGTTAGGGTTCCAAATGACTGGTCTGGGATTTGTGACAATTTTAACCTGAAAAGTAGGCTAAAATTTATCTTTTTTTCTTCTCTGAGAAGAAAAGGTTTGCTCAGTCAATAAACGATGCCAATGAGATTTGTTTTGAGGGTAGGGCAGGGAAATGTTTAACCTACTCTGGAGGTCAATTCATTTTTAAGTACTTTAAAAGGACCTATTTCCAAATGCACTTCATGTTCTATTTGTAAATGAGATAATGGATATGAGAGTGCCAGCAAAGTAAGAGCATTATAAAAAAAGAACCTGGGAATACAGATATGACTTGGTTAGTCTGAAGAACCTATGGTTTCCCTGGAGTGGTTGCCTCCTCCACCAGCACATATCACAGCCTCTCCATAGACTTAGGAGATGATCCCTGAGAGCAGCTGTAGTCAGAATTTCCCATCACCCCCTCTGACATTTTGATGATGCACCTCACCAAAGCTGCGCCCTGCCAACGCCCTAAAAAGGCAGGCACACATTCTATCACCGGCCCAGACTCAACTCTGAAAGTCACTAGAATTCCTTTATAGTTTAAGGGTTACAGGGTTGACCTTGATGCCAGGAAGATCTGAGCTCAAGGACCGCCTCGGACTCATTTTAGCTGTGTGATGCCAGGAGAGCTGCCTTGTCTCTGAGAAGACTGGAAGTTCAGAGACTATGGTGACCTACATTGGTAAAGGGAGTTCCTCACCTGGGAATTCCCTCTACCAATGAAATTACAGGTCCCAACCCTATCCCTGGCCCTATTATGACAGATAATCATATCTGCTCATTAAAGCCTTCCTCAAAGCCCTCTAACTGATCAGGCTTTGGCTGCTTCTGTTCAAAGCTATGGACATACAGAAGTAATAACATTTTATTGATATTTTTATTTATAATTTAATTTTTTTTAATTTTTAAGGTTTTTTAATGTGTCATAGATTTTGAACTGACTTTAGGAGTCATCCTGTCCAGTCTCCTCACTTTAAAAATAAGAAACTAAGGCTGAGAATTATTAGCCAGGGTCACACAGCTAAGAGCCTGAGGCAGGACTTGAACTCCATTCTTCCTGATTCCAAGACTGCAACTCTGTCTATTCCACTCCATTTAAGGTTAATATTTCAAAATAGCTCTCCTCCCAACCCACTGAGCCAGAATTGGAGACAGCTGGTCCAAGGGGGCCAGAGGGAGCCTGTCCCAAGCCCTTCCTCCCCAAGCCAAGCCCTGAATGTCCGCTGACCTGTGATGATGACAAAGCCAGAGGCCTCTTCTTGCAATACCGTGTTCCTCACCAGGCAGTTATAAGTGCCATTGGCCCCCAGCGTGGCCCTCAGCACACTGAGCACATCGAAAAGCCCCTCCGCATTAGCCAGGTGGGAGGTCGTCACGTTGCCGGTCAGGACTCCCCCCAGACCGTCCTTCCAGATCACTTCGGCCTCTGGGTAGCCGCCATAACTGGAACAGGTGATGGTCACCACGTCCCCTGGCTTCAGGTCTTTGTTGGGCTCCAGGGTCATGCTGGGCTTAGAGTAGGAAGCTGGAGGAGGGCAGAGGACACGGGGACGGAGTCAGAGAAGGAGCCTCACTACAGAGACACAGCCAGGAGGTCGGGGTGGTCCAGTGCAGCCTGGGAGGAGAGCCTTTAACATAAGAATTCTAACATTCTTTATCATGAACCCTCCTTTCAGCAACCCAGTGAAGCCCCCGGACACCTCAGAATGACGTTCTTAAACGCATCCAATAAAGCGCGTTAGGCTTACGAAGGAAATCAATCAAATTAAAATAGTTGTCAAAAAGTTAAAAGTATTCCCTGATGCCAAATTAAGAACCCCTGCTTTAGAGACAGTGAGGATGAGGGAGCGAGAGAGTCCCTTTTGCCGGGAGCCTCACCCCCGAGCCCACCACCCCACCGTGTTTCCCCTGGTCTCACCAGCCACCTGCAGGCTGACGGCCGCACTGCCATACTGCTGGATTTGGACAAAGCAGGTGAAGCTTCCCTCATCGGCGATGTTCACCCGGCGGAGCAAGAGGGAGACGTTGCCATGAGCCAGCTGGTCATAGAAGAGGGTGGTCCGGTTGGTATAGGCACTGCCCTGGTCGGCCAGCTGGTCCTGACCCTGAGTGAAGCTATGTACCAAGCGCTTGGTGTCTGTCAGCTGCCAGATGAGACTGAGCTGGGCCAGGGTGAAGTTGGGGCCAGGAAGGAAGGAACAAGGCAAGGTGGCATCCAAGCCCACCAGGGCCACCACAGGGTCATCAGGGACCACGATCTCCACCGCACCTAGAAGACAAAGCGGGAAATGAGAGGGCTGGCCTCTAAGCCGTGAACTCGCCCTAGAGACCCTTCCCCAGCACTCCTCTAGCCCCTGAGCCTGAGGAAGGACCCCTACGTGGTCTCTTCCCATATATGACCCTTTCCTACTGCTCCCTTCTCCAGCTAACCAACCACTCCTTGCCTCCCTCTGTCCTTTCCATTCTGTTCTAAAAGCAAATTCCTTTGAATTTCCCTAATGGGCAACAGTGTGATAGAAAAAGCAACAGATTTGAAGACAGATGATCTATCACTGATTGAGTTATTATCACTGATGAGTCTGGTAAATCACATGACCTCTTTGAGGCTCAGTTTCCTTAACTGTAAAAAAAAATTCTTTCCAGCTTTAAATCTATAATTGTATGATCTTATCTCCAACATTTGGGATCTAGCCTTACCTAAGTCTGAAACTGAACCACATTAGCCCAGGGCCCTGTTGCCAGAACCCAATCTACAATCTCTAGAAAGAGAAAGAAAGGGAAGAGAGAGGGTGGGAAAGAGAGAAGTAAGGGAGGGAGAGAGGGACAGAGGGAGGGAGAAAGAAAGGAAAGAAGGAGGGAAAGAGGG
>NC_058131.1:678858162-678872835 GCF_016433145.1 Gracilinanus agilis
GAAGGAAGGAAGGAAGGAAGGAAGGAAGGGAGGAAGGAAGGAAGGAAGGGAGGAAGGAAGGAAGGAAGGGAGGAAGGAAGTTCAAAAAAAGAAAGAAAGTTCAAAGAAAGAAAAAGAAAGAGAGAGATCTGAGAGATAGACAAGCAGACAGATAGAAAGAGACAGATAGGTAAATAGACAAATAGACACAGAGAAATAGATGGATATAGACAGATAGATACAGAGATAAACAAATAGAAAGATAGATACAGATAGATAAGATATACAGATACAGAGAGATATAGACACAGATGGATATCAGTTATAAACATAAAAAGAGATAAAAACAGATTTATTGGATAATTTACTAAACATTTACTAGGTGCCAGACATTGTGCATACAAATCAAGAGCCCTTAACTTGGGGTCTGTGAACTTGATCTTTTTTTTAATATTTTTATTAGCATTATTTTGACAAAATATATTTCCTTTGTAATACTATATTTTATTTTATTCATTTAAAAACACTATTTTGAAAAAGAATCCATTGTTTCACCAAACAATCAAAGGGGCTATGAACACAAAAAAGTTAAGAATCCCTGATATAGATAATTCAGCAAAGCAATTTTCTTTATTATTATTATTTTTTAGTTCAAAGACATTTCATTTTCCCAGTTATATATAATAATAATTTTTAACATACATTTTCCAAATTATAACATCCAAACCGTCTCCTTCCTTCCCTTCCCTCCCCCCATTCAGAGATGGCAAGCAATTTGATCTGAGCCACACATGTATTATCATGTATAATATACTTCCATATTGGTCAGCAAAGCAATTTTCAAATCTTAAAGTGCTATCTAAATGTCAAATACTATTATTGTTATTTTTAAGGAATAGACCCTAGACCTGTGATTTCATTAGCCTGGCGGACTCTCAATTAAAGAAGCTCCCTTTCCCAATACGGTAAAGCACCTTCTCTGCCACCTATAACCTTAGGGTTGCTGAAGGAACTGAATAATTAAATAATTGATCAATATAGCCAGCAGGTGGCAGAGGCAGGGCTTGAACTCAGGGTTTTTGACTCTGAAACTGGTTCTCTATCCACTATGCTATGCCACTTCTGTATTAATATTATCATTATTGTTATTATTATCCTCATCATCCATCCTCCCATCCATCTCTCCATTCATCCATCCATCCATTCCCAGTTATCCCCTTACTAGAAGCCCTCTGGTACCATGTCAGCCTGGCTTACTGCCTCCTGATTCTCCCTATCTCTGAGTCATCCTACACATGCTGTCAGATTAACCTTCCTAATAATGGACAGTTCTGTTCTCTAAGTGCCCCTGTTCGCAGATGGCATTTTGCTTCCCCCATCGAGCCTCCGGACACTACAGAGCCTCATCACTGGCATCTACGGTTACTCAGAAGAGATCTGGCCTGTCATTTCATATTGGGGAAAATAAAAACAAGTAGATGAAGAATGCATGTTGTTTAGAAATATGACTTACAATTAGATGGGAAGCCCATTGAATTAGGCCATCAGGATACATATATTAGACAGACAGGCACATGGTAAGTGAGCTAGACCCAGAATTAAACAGGAAGAGACCAGGATTGCATCTAGAAAACTGAGCAGAACTTTCAGAAATTCCAAGACGCTCTTTAACACAAAACCAAGTCTTTAAAAAATAATACTCATATTCTCCTGGTGAGGTCATTTAGCTCTGAATTCCACGGCAGCAGAATCTCAGAATAACTGACCGAATCTATTGCCCAGTTGACCTCGAGGTCCTTAGAAAGAAGCCTGGTTGGCATAATTAGGCTATAGCATACTTCTGACAATGGCACGTAAACTAAGAGTATAAAAGAGGCCACGGATCACTACAGAAAGATATGGACACATAGAAGGGAAAGATCCAGTCGTGTAGAAGAGAGGGATCCTAAATCAGCAGCTGTAATGGGCCCCAGGTAGCCCCAAAATGTTAACTAGGCTACCAAGAACAACATGGAGCACGCAGTCTCCAGAGGGGTCTGCCGGGCTGAACTATTTGTCCAGAGTGGTCACTCCAACCAGATGACTACTGTGGGATGAGGGGGACCTTGATCTAGAACAGCTGTACCTGCCACCTTAGGGGAAGACTCTTATGCCCAAAAGAAAAAAAGGACAAGGGACAGCAAGGTGGCTCAGGGATAGAAAGCCAGGTCCAGAGATAGGAAGTCCTGGGTCCAAATCTAGCCTCAGACATTTCCTAGCTGGATGACCTTGGGCAAGTCACTTAACCCCCATTGCCTAGCCCTTACCACTCTTCTGCCTTAGAAACAATATTTGGTATAGATTCTAAGACTGAAGGTCAGGGTTTAAAAAAAAACACAAGGACAATGAGTAATATCTGTGCCCTAGAGACCAGGTCCAGATCTGTTCGTTTTTCTGTCTCTGCCACAGCATTATTTAAAAACTGGTTGATGGACCGATTGGCTGCTGGGAAGTCCAGGTCTATGCCCCTTTTAGCAACTTCCCCTAATTGGAAAAGTTCTCGCCCAAAATGTAATTGTAGGACTTTAGGCTGAAAATCGGGAAACCTGAGTTCTAGTCTCAGCTCTGCCACAAACTCATCATATGGCCCTAAGCAAGAAATACCTCTTCTCCAAGCCTCAGTGTCCCTATGAGTAATACAAAGAGGTTGGAATAGATTATCTGAATGAGTTCTTCCATTCTAGAGGGCTTTCTAGGCTAGAAGTTTATGGTTCTATGAACTTGTACCTGCTGAAGCCTTTGAAAGCTAGATCCAATCTTCCTCTCTCCATCAAAGAAGAAATGAGAGAGGGAAAGAGTAAGAGCTACTAGGGCAGAGGAGGGGGAAGAGAGCAAGAGAATAAAGAGAATAAGTCTATTTTTTTTAATCCTTACCTTCTGTTTTGGAATCTATATGGTTCCAAGGCAGAAGAGTGGTAAAGGCTAGCCATTGGGGTTTAAGAGACTTGCCCAGGGTCACTCAGCTTGGAAGTGTCAAAGTCCAGACTTTTGAACCCAGAACCTCCCATCTCCAAGTCTGGTGCTCTATCCACTGAGTCCTCTAGCTGCCCCCACAAGCCCTTATTAAATAGCACCTGCTATTTCCAGGCACCGCCAAAGGGGGCATCCATCCTCTTGGAAATCCCCTCTCATCTTTGTCAGAGGCAACAGACCTTGCTGACCAGCAGTGCCCTCCCCGTTAGTTAACTTCCAAGGGTTCAGAGACCATCTGGACCTGGAATTGCCTGGTGATTAGCAAAATCAAGTCAGAGATAATGAAAATAAAATCCTCAAAGCCCCTGGCCCCAAACACCCGACAGGAAGTCTTCCCAGCTTAATCCCACCTAGCTCTGGCCACTCTGGTCCTTTCAGCATCTCCGTTCCTATTCCCTCCCTGCTAGAATGTAGTTCGTTCCATAGAGCTGAAATTAGTTCTCTATTGGTCTGAAAATAGGCCATGCTTTTTTTCCCCAAATATGGCTTATATAAAACCCAAGTGCAGCCTATTTTTGGAGTTATCTTTCAGTGTGTGCTTGGATGTATTTTTTTTTCTTTCAAAGGAATCTCATTTTAGAGGTGCAACATATATCCTGGGGTGCCCCATGCTCGGGCAAAAAGAGTACAAATTACACTTATTAGCTATGCTCTCCGTGTACCTATATATGTCCTTTCTCTTCCATTTAAATGAGTCTGAGATCAAGGACTTAGCCTCCTCTATCGAATTAGGGCTTCTGAGAAGAGAGCTGTGTCTGTCTCCCACAGAGCCAGGCTTCCCACAGCTGCTGGAATCTGGGAACTAGAGGAAATTCTCTCCCCTGGGCATTTTCCTTCCATTTTCACCCACCAATATCCTCTCTCCACATCCCAGCCCCCCAGCCCTGGCCACTGTAGGCTGGTGTCAATGATGTGACTCTAGGTACTAGGGAACTCCCAGGAAGCTAGAAAGGCAGTAAGGCTATCATGAAGAGAGGGGTTGCAGTGGCTCTGCTTGGTGCCAGGAGGCTTGCATAAAGGAAGATGTAAGCCTGATATAAGGGTAGCTAGGTGTGTGTGCAGTGGTTAGAGCACTGGATTTGTCTGAGTTAAAATCCAGCCTCAGACACCTACTAGCTGTGTGATCCTGGGCAAGTCATTTAACCCCTGTTTTCCTCAGTTCTTCATCTATAAAATGGGAACAAAATGAAAAAGGAATGGCAAATTACTCCACCATCTTTGCCAAGAAAATCCCATGGACCCATCCCGTGGAATCAGACATGACTTGATTGAATGATTGAATGACATCAACAAAACTGCCTGATAATGATAGCCAGCTCTTACCAGTTCAGAACCAATTATTCAATTTTCAGTGTATTTCCACCCCAGAAATCATTAAATGGCACAAATTAGGGCTTAATTGCTGTGTTGTGTTGATTATCTAGATTTAATAAAGAGATGAAGAAAATGTTCATTCAGATAGAACTTATTAAAAGGGTGCTTTGAGTACAATGTTTCCTGGAGAGCTGGTTGTTAAACATTTACCAAGACTTCTCAGCACGGCTCTATGACCCAGTTACTGGGAATCGTTATCCACTCCAGGGTCTCGGGGGATCAAGACTTTTGTGCAATAGGGAAGAGACATACTTCCAAAGAAAGTGGATTTTCCTTCCTACCTGTGTGGCCCTGAGTATTAATTCCAAGACATAGGGTAAGAATTTTTTTTTCATTACTGAGGCAGCTAAGTGGTGTAGTGGATAGTGTTCTAGACCTGGAGTTAGAAAGATCTAAATTCAAATTCTTCCTCAGGCACTAGCTATTTGACCCTGGGCAAGTCAAAATTTGTTTGCCTCGATTTTCTCAACTGCATAATGGGGATAATGATAGCATCGATCTCACAGGCTTGCTGTAAGGATCAAAAGAGATGACTACAACTTGCCTTACGAATCTTACAGCACTATGTAAAATCTAGGTATTCTTATCACTAATAAAAACAATAATAAAATGAAATAGTCTTTTGGTTGCCAAGTCAGGATCAAACTCTTTAAGTTTCCATTTCTTAGGGGAATTCTATTGTAGAAATTCTGGCAGTAGACCCACTGGGATCTCCTGGGGAAACCACCCTTGTTGCTTGTCTTCTCCAAGGATGAGTCAGCTTTGACCCTTGGGTTTCCAGGGCCATATTCCCAAATGTGATTTCAATCTCTGGGATCCCACCTAATAAAAGAAACCCATTCTCTCTTCCCCAAATGCTTTCCGGATGAGTCACGCTGAGAGCATTATCTTCCCCTAAGACTTTAAAAAGGCCAGAGTGAAGCCAAGATTTTCCCGGCATCTTCGGCAGGCTTCCCTCCTTAATCCTTGGAACAGCCAAGCTGGGTAAAGAGGAGGGAGAGATGGTGGCTCACTCCACCCACCTCCTCACATACATATAAGCGATCCTCAATTACCCACACCCAAATGATGCAGCCCAGCATGATAGATGTAACAAAACAGTGGAAAATGTCAAGGTCATAGCTAGCTGGCTCTGGGATGGATTAGATCATTTTTGCTGCAGAAGCTGATCTTTCTCTCCAATTATGTTTCAATGAAAGACTGAGAAATGAGTTTGCATTTTGTGAACACATAATAATAACTGCCATGTTGAACAGGATGGAGAATTCTACAAGGGACCTAATTCATACTCAGATAATAGGGATTTAACTATACTGGAGGCAAAATCAAACAGCTGACATTTATGCGGCTTTTATTATTTACAAGTAATAAATAAAATAATAATCTTTTATTATTTTGACGTAAATATTTTATTATTTTTATTATGACATTATGCAACATTTATGTATCATGTCTAGGGAATTAATCAATAGAATTCCCCTATCAATTAGATAAGCTTACCAGCTGAGTTTTGTGTGTGCTTTCTCTTTGTATATTCCTAGAGAGAATATGGGCAATCTCCCTTGGTATCTCCTGGAGAATGGGTTTCTCTGATAGGAGCTGCCCTCAAGATATACTAGTAAGCTTGAATGATTGTGGGAAGAACCAGTTGGGTTTTCCCCCTTTTTCCTCTTTCACCTAGAAATATCCTAAGAGTACAGCCCATGGGAGGGAGAAAAGGACAGGATCCACCCCCCTCCCCCCAAGATCCTTTCAGCAGAGGCAAATGTGTTAACACATATCATCCACATGGAAGAGCAAGGAGTCTGGACTTTGAACTCTATTATAGTGAATTGTTGGGTGTGGGTCCAGTGGTATAGAGGAAAGCCTTCAGCAGTATCAAAAAACTGAATGTCTGTAGCCTCTGAAGGGCTCTGGAGGTGGACCCCCTGGAATTCCCCTGGGGAAAGCACACTTGAAAGAGGAACTCATTTGCATGTTGGGGTGTTGCCCATCTAGCAGCCTCAAGTGCATTTCCTTTCTAGGTAGTCCAGGACCAGGGAGAGCTTTGAGTCTGGGGCACTTTAGAAAGACTAATCAGCAAGGAAGGAGAATCATGTCACTGTTAAGTGATATCCTGAGTCCTTTTATGTGTTGTCAGTAGTTGTTTATAGACTCTTATCCTTTATTAGATGAAATTATCTTGCTGTTCTGTAGGAACTGGCGACCCTGGTTCCTACATCTGTAGAAATCTAAGAACAAACTATATACTAAACCAGCGATTCCCAAAGTGGGCGCCACCACCCCCTGGTGGGTGCTGCGGTGATCCAGGGGAGCGGTGATGGCCACAGGTGCATTTATCTTTCCTATTAATTGCTATTAAAAATTTTTTTAATTAATTTCCAGGGGTGCTAAGTAATATTTTTTCTGGAAAGGGGGTGGGAGGCCAAAAAAGTTTGGAAACCACTGTACTAAACCATCCTAGACTAAACCATGGGATAGGGCATAACAACTCAAAAAGATATTCATTTCGGGTTGACCTCCAAGAATGGACCCCCAGAGACTGGGGACACTGAGCCACAAGTTACAATCCTATCTGATCCTTCTCTAGCATAGTATGACAGTAATCTTTGGGATTACTAGCATCATTCCCATTTTACAGATGAGGGAACTGATGATCAGAAAGTTGAAATAACCTATCTGTGATCCCTTAGCTGATTCCTTGTACAGGGTGTTTCCCATTATATATGCTACCTTCCATCTGATTTGCTCCCAATAAACATAAAGTTATTTATTTTCATATATATATATATATATACATATATGTATATAGGGAGAGATACATAGACAGATGTATATATAATAACTGCAAGTTATTAATAAACTATAAATTCCTTGAGGGCAACTTGAATTGAATTCAGATATTGGGGGAAAACAACAACTACAATACGGAATTGCTGAGCCAGTGTCTCTGACCCTTGAAGAATGATGGAGAATGGGCAAGAGATTGTAGGATGACAGAAAGGTAAACCTTACCCTTATTTTCAAAAATCAGAAGGTTATTTCTCCAAACTATAGGCTGGTGGACTTAATCCTGATTCTTGGCAGAATTCTAGGAGCCATTCTTCAAGCGATGGTTTGTAAGTGGTTAGAAGGGGAGCCAGGGATCAATAGAACCCAGCATGGGTCCATCAAGAACAAGCCATGCCACACTAATCTCATTTCCTTTCTTGACAGGGTCATTAAATTGATCAGGGTAATTCCATCGACACTGTGGGCCTGGTTTCCGCAATTCATCTGATGAGTCTTTCACTAGATCTTTATGGCCTGGATAAAAGAGTATAGTTTGGTGAATTTAAAATGTGTTGAACAGTAATGTCCAAACAGTGGTGATTCATAGATGGATATCCACCTGCAGGGGTGTCTCTGGTAGAGTAAAACAAGGCTCTTTTCTGCTGAACATTTTTATTAACAACTTGCAAGAAAGCTTAGATTGCATACTTATTAAGTTTACAGAATCTTCAGTAATTCTGTGGAGGACTGCTAACACAGTGAATAATAGAATCTACTGGAATCAATGGGCTGGAACCAAGGGCCAAACTAGTCCGGTGAAATTGAATAGGGATAAATGAAAAGTCCTCTAATCAGCTGCCCAAGTACAGAATGGGACAGACCTGGCAGAAACTTACTGAACTTTAAATCCAAAACAAGTCCACAGAGTGACCCAGGAGCAAATGAGATCCTTGGCTACTTTCACAGAAAACGTGTCTGGAAGAAGCCAAGGTAGACCTGTTGTACTTCTCCCTAATAAGAACACCTCTTGGGTACTGTAGCCAATGTTGGTTGACACTCTGTAGGAAGGATATTGATAAATGGGAAATAGTCTAGATGAGGGCAATCAGGATGGGGGAAGAAATCAAAATGGTACCATACAAGAATCAATTGAAGGACCTGAGGATGCTTAACTGGGAGAAGGGAAGACTTACTAGGACGTGGTAAGTTTTGTTGTTGAGTCGTTTCAGTTGTGGCCAAGTCTTCATGACCCCATTTGTAGTTTTCTTGGTAAAGAAACTCGAGTGGTTTGCCATTTTCTCTCTCCAGCTCCTTTTACTGATAAGGAAACTGAGGCAGATGAGGTTAAGTGACTTACCCAGGGTCACCAAGCCAATAAGTGTCTGAGGTCAGATTTGAACTCAAATCTCCCTGATTTCAGGTCTGGCACTCTATCCACTATACTATCATACTGCCCAGCCACATGAAAAGGGATTAAAAATAATTGTAATAGCTAGCTTTATAATTTATAATTACACATATGATATATAATTAAATTTATATAGTACTTACTCTGTGCCCAGCACTGTGCTAAGTGCTTTACAATTATGATATCATGTGTTGATCCTCACAATAACCCTGGGAAGTAGGTCTTATTATTGCCCCCATTTTACAGATGAGGAAACTAAGATATGCAGGGGTACGTGACTTGACCACAGTCACACAGTGAGTTAGTATCTGAAATAGACTACTTTTTTTTGTCATCTTTCCTCTTTTACTTATTGGATTTTTATTTTGATAACAAATTTCCACATAAATTTTCCAAAGTTATATGATCCATATTGTCTCCCTCCCAGAACTGACAAGCAATTCAATCTGTTATTGATACATGTTATACAAGTATTTTCACACAAAACATATTCCTATATTATTCATTTTTTGTAAGTGAATAATCTTATAAAACTGAAACCCCCAAAACATACCCAAATAAACAGTGATAAATCATATGTTTTCATCTATATTCCTACTCCAACAGTTCTTTCTCTGGAGGTGGAGAGGGTTCTTTTTTGAGACTTAGACTTCTGATTAGACTTCTACTAGACCCAATAGATACCTCCCTCCAGATAAAGGTGATAGGCAATGTGCAAACTGAGGCATGTATTTTTGTACATGGCCATTGTGGGAATCTATTTTGTTTGAATATGTATATTTGTTACAAGGGTTTCGTTTTTCCCAACAGAGGCAGAATGGCGGAAGAGAGTGCAACAGATTTTTGTTAGCTGAAAAATAAAATTTAATTTATAAAAAGAGGAGGATACCTTTAGAGGTAAAGGTTCCACCTCATTTAGGTCTTGCTGGTTGGCCATTTGTTGGAATGTTGTCAAAGGGAGGATTCCTGTTCATGAGTGAGTTGACCAGATGACTTCTGAAGCCTAAAGAATCTTGAAAATCTATGATAGGGGCAGCCCAGATGGCTGAGTGGATAGAGTCCCAGGTCTAGAGATGGCAGGCAGGTCCTGGGTTCAAATTTGACCTTAGATATTTCCTAAATCCATGACCCTGGACAAGTCTCTTAATCCCCATTGTCTAGTCTTTACCACTTTTCTGCCTTGGAACCAATACATAGTACTGATTCTAAGACAGAAGGTAAGGGGTTTTGTTTTTGTTTTTAAAAGAAAATCTATGATAACTTTCCTTAACCACTTCTGCCCAATTAAGCACACAAGCTACTGAATCCTTTCCAACAGCTGGTTAGCACTTCCTTGATCCATTTTGGGCTAAGGTTCTTCTTTAGTCCATCCAATGTTATCTTGACTACATGATGACACACCCTCTGGAGATGGAGAAAGGCCTGATCTGTTGCTCTTATCCCCCTCCACACGCACTTAAGACACACACACCCCCTCTCTAACCAGGCTTCCCTTTTTAGCTTTGAAGCAGATGTTTATCTGCTGCCTGTGGGATCATAGGACCATAAAATCACAGGCTTAGAGCTTAAAGGAAACTTACAGAGTATCTAGTCCAACTCACATTTTATAGAGAAGGAAACTGAGGCAAAGAGAAGTTGTAGCTTGTCTGGGATTCACAGATAGTAAGTCAGTAAGTCTCTGAGGCAGGATCTGAACCCAGGTCTTCCTGAAGACCTATCCATCATGTCACATCTCAAAAAGACTTGAATTCAAATCCTGCCTCTACCCCTTACTACCTGGGTGATCGTTTCAGTTAATTTGTCCTAGCTCTGGGTTCTTTATCTACAAAATGAGAATATTAAATTAGATAGACTAAAGTCCTTCCCAGCTCTAAATTGATGAGGCTATGATGCACAGAAAATGAGAGTTGAAAGGGACCTTGGAAATTACTTAGCCCACCAGACTTTTTTTTTTTAATCTCTTACCTTCCATCTTAGACCTGATATTAAGCATCAGTTCCAAAGCAGAAAAGTGCTAAGGTCTGGGTAATAAGGGTTAAGTGACTTGCCCAGGGTCACACAGCTAGGAAATGTCTGAGACCCGATACGCAGGAATTTGGGAAGAAGATAAGGAACCAGAGTGGAGACAAAGAAGGTCGATAGAATGTAGGAAACCAGGAAGTGCAGGGGGAAATCTTAGAATCCTAGGTTAGCATTCTGAAGTGGGTAATGGTCATCAAGGAGAGGGTTTTGAACTCTGGAGAAGTAAATAGCTCCAAAACTAAGCTCTCCTACTATTGATCTTCACCCTGATCCTGTGAGAAACCTGCCAATTCCAGATATACAGCTTTGACCCCAGACTCTGAAATAATATCTATTGAAGTCTCAAGAGGGAATCACCAGTGACAGTGACCTGAGCTGCTTAGTTGCCTTGGTGGTCTTTGCCTAAACCTGGGTGACTGGGTCATCAGTTCTGACTCTACCAAGATCTGTGGCTTTCACTAAAGACTATAATTTATGTGGGCTTGGTTTAGGATAGTCGGATTAGACTGGAAATTCAGACAGAGAGGGAGTAAGAATAGCTTCAGCTCTGCCGAGGGCCAAAGCAACCCTTTGCAGGGTCAGTGGTGGGAAAGAGGTAGTAATTATGACTAATAGGGAATCCCTAGTCCATATACCTTACCTTACCCAAATCAATACCTTATAATAAACCTGCTACTGTTTGAAGAAGAGTCAGAATGTGTGTCTACTGGCCTGAGACAGAGAGTAGCCATCTTGCTCTCTGGGCCTGGAAGATTCATCACCACCCAAAACTGGGTTCAGTCAAATCCCAGTTACCCATCTAAATTACCCTTTTACAGTCCAGATTTAAAATGAGTCAGTCTTTCCTCACTTCAGATCAGATACTCTATCCACTGTACCACCTCGATGCCCTTTACTCAACTTTTAAAAAGGAGGAAATTGAGGGGAAGAAGCTCTCCCAAGATCAAAGAGTAACAAAACCTAGATTAGAATTTGGAGCCTCACCACCCTCCAGAGAAAGAACTGTTTATGATGGATGGATGGGGAGCTTTCACATAAATGTATTTATGGTTTTATTTGTGGGTTTTGGTTTTGTATAAATGTCTCTTACAACGATGACCAATATGGAAGTGTGTTTTGCATGATAAAAATAAAATTAAAAAAGAGAAGAACTTGGAGCCTCTCTGATTCTCTTTCTTTCCATCACACCATACTAGGCTGCACCCCGCGGGTAAGATGGCATTGAGTAAGGTCATACTGGAAAGGAGAGGAAGAAGAATCATAGATACATAGATTTCGATCTGGAAGGGACCAGCTTCTTATTCTCCAGATCATCTGGAAACCAAACCTTACCCAAGGATATATAAATAGTAAGTAAAAGAGGCAGAATTTGAACCCAGGACTATTTCATCCAACCTTCTTGTTTTCCAGATGACAAAACCAATGCCCAGAGGGGTTAAGGTACTTGCCCAACAAAAAACAAGTAGTAAATTAAAGAGGCAGAATTTGAACCCAGATTCTCTGACTCCAAATCAAATGTTCTTTTGCAATGTAGCATATTACATTTCAGAAGAGGGTATATTGGTCAATTTTATCCTAAAATGCTCACCAAAAGGAATTTTGGTTATGTTTCTTAAGGGAATTCTACCTCATGAGACCTTTACCCAGGAAAAGGAGCTGAAGGTACCTAAAATCTTCTAGATGGGTGCCTGTTGTTAAAGGTTAAGGGAAGTCCCCCATTGATGTGCCATGTGTATACCAAGTGCCCCACCCTCAAAAAAAAGCCCCAGATGGGCTCCTCACCTCCCTACAGCAGAAAATTCAGGCAGGCAAGGTAAAGGACCTGAAACATTAGGCTAGTCTGAACCCCAAGTTGATGTTATAGCTCTCCCTGGATATGAACCCAAACTTGGGGGAAGACATAGTGCCATCACATGGTCTGGCTGGAGAAAACTTCATTCCCATCATATGATCTGACTAATCCCCACTGGACACAGGCCAGAATTCCTGGTTTGTCCTTCCCTTCCCACCCCACCCTGAAGGCAGTGCCCAAATGCAATCAGATACATCCTCAGTCCAGCTGTCCCTAGGACTTTAGGCTAAGTCCAAGAACTCAGAGCCCCGCCGCTCACTTCCCCATCAAAGGAACTAATGGGAGTATCATGTCTAGCCCCAAACCTAGACAAACTCAAGAAATTATAAACTCATTCAATAGATTCTGATCAATTCCAGATACTAGTTTCCCTGTGAGGTGATATCTCCCTTTCCTTTCCCCTCCACAGTTTGATGTTCCAGGATCACTGAACTTGGAGCTGAAAGGAAGCACGTTAGAGATCACCTAATCCACTTTCTATTTTACAGATGTAGAAAGTGATGCCCAGAGAGAGAAGAATTTGCCCAAAGTCATACAACTAATAAGTAGCAGAAATGGAATCTGAAGCAAGAGGCTCTGACCCAAAATGCAGGGAACTTTGCACTACTCCATGTTGCCTCTTCCAAAAGGAAAATGAGTGGCTTTCCCTCTCCATGCTTTGCTAAAGGGACCCCAAAGGCAAAAGCTATTAGCACCTGAGAAGGATAATGAATAAGGCCTCTGTGCACCAACCCGGGAACTAGCCAAGAGCCTAAACCACAAGGACCTGGAGAGAGATGGAGAAAGAATAGACCAATTGATGAAAATGGAAGTGGAAGGGATGTTGTGTGGAATGGGAAGAGGAAGTCGCAGAAACTTTTACTCCAAAATGCAACTGGAGTGGTGGAATGAGTCTAAATCAGAAAATTTGGGTTCAAATCCCAGCTAGAATACTTAGTACATATGTGACCGATATCTTGACTTCTGAGGAACCTCAGGTTCCTCCGCTATAAAATGAAGTGGTTGAGCTAGATGATATCTAGGGACCCTTCCATCTCTAACATCTTATTGATCCTTGGGGGATAACCAAGAGAAAAGCTTTTCTCTAGATTGCTTGATATTGGTGGACCAATAGAAATCGAGTGTTCTCCAACAGTTATCCCACATTCCAGCAATGAATTGGTCCATGTTTTTTAATCATATACTTCTCTGATGACATCCTTTACTTCATTTCTCCTGAATAACTTCTCATGTACAAAGTGTTCTGGGCCATTCAAGCCCACCATGCTCTTCTCCATTGCCCTTTGGGTGACTCTTGACATCAATCTTTCAGAGGCTCTTGGTCTGCTATGACTCAGGCCATTCAACATCACAAGAAGAAAATGTTTTAAAAGTGGGCCTTCATTTTGAGGAGAAATTTGGCATGATACAAATGGTTACACTACTTGGCCTCTCTGCTATTCTTGTTAGGATAGCTAAGTAGTTCAGTGGATAGAGTACCAGGTCTTCCTGACTGAGGTCCAGCACTCCATCCACTCAGGAAGATGAATCTTACTGAGTTCAAATCTAGCCTTAGACATTTACTAACCGTGTGACCCTGGACAAGTCACTTCACCTTATTTGCCTCAGTTTCCTTATCTGTAAAATGAGCTAGAGAAGGAAATGGCAAACCACTCCAGTATCTTTGCCAAGAAAACCCTAAATGAGGTCACTAAGCATGATATACTTGCCAATTTGGCATGATACAAATTGTTGCACTACCTGGCCTCTTGGGTCTCCTCTAATTTTGTGATGCTGAGAAATGTGAGTTATTACAAAGTTATCTGTGTATGCTTCTAATTCTTCCTATTCTATCATAAGCCCTGATCCTATCAATCTGTGCTTCCCTCCAAGACTCTGAGCACTTCCATACTTTAAACATCTACGATCGAATTGGTTTAGGTCTTCCCTCTACTGCCACAGGCTCCCTATGACTTCATAGATGATCTCTAAGAGTTTCTATGGTGAAAAAAACTCATCACCTAGTGCCCATCCTGTTGGTAAGGACCCTTTTAAACTTAGCTGAGCTAAGCATTCTTTCTGGTTAGGTAGACTTTCCTATACTGGGCATTTGGCTCAAAGCTATAGTTTTCAGGAAACTAGGTTTACTTCCTCACCATAACAAGGCACTGGAGGAATGGAGAAAGAGAGAGAGACAGACAGACAGACAGACAGACAGACAGACAGACAGACAGAGACAGAGAGAGAGACAGAGAGAGAGAGAGACAGAGAGAGA
>NC_058131.1:678873071-678922311 GCF_016433145.1 Gracilinanus agilis
TAGCTGAGCTAAGCATTCTTTCTGGTTAGGTAGACTTTCCTATACTGGGCATTTGGCTCAAAGCTATAGTTTTCAGGAAACTAGGTTTACTTCCTCACCATAACAAGGCACTGGAGGAATGGAGAGAGAGAGAGAGAGAGAGAGAGAGAGAGAGAGAGAGAGAGAGAGAGAGAGAGAGAGAGAGAGAGAGAGAGAGAGAGAGAATGGCTCAATTGACTCAGATGAGGAAGATGGGTTCAAATCTCACCTCAGACACTTATTAGTTAAATGACACCAACCATATAGCTTAATCTCTCTGTACTGAAGTGTTCTCATCTACAGAATGAGGGAAATGGAAATGATGGACTAGAGTCACTTCTAGTTCTAAATCTATGATCCTGTGACATAAATCTTTCTCTCAAGGAATTTACAATTGAATGGGGAGATAAGATACATGCGCATATCAGTAAAATACAAAGCAGATGTAGCATGAGCAAAGAAAAAGTCCAGACAGAGTGATGAGAAATTGGAGGGGAAAGAGATCATTTTTACTGGGGAGGGGTGGGGAAAGGGAGTTAAAGGTAAAGAATCCTGAAGGAAAGTCAAAAAAGACTTCCTGACATTAGAGATGGACCTTGATGAAAGGGAAGCATTTCTTTAATTGGATATAAGTATTTGTGGGGAAGATAAAGACGGTTATATATATAAACAAACTTATACATATGTACACATTTATAAATATATATTTAAACTACTAAATGGGCATTTTATATAAGGACACATTTTTAAAGAAAATAGGTATTTTTCTCAGGCCACCACTCAGAAATCAACCCAACCAGCCCAGCCCAGAGGGAAGTTTAAATGCCAGCATTAATCATACAGCCACAGAACCATCTTTTTACATATCCCTGGGCACAGGCAGCAAACCTCCTCCCAGAGTGAGCCTGGCCATGGTATGAGGAAGTACTGACAAGCCTTTACTATGTAAGTAAAGCCTTGCTTTATAGAAGAGCAGTTTTACTACTTTGAAGTAGCTAACTGCTAAAGTCCCAGGGCCCAGATAGAATGAGAGAATAGGGGATTCCTTGGCATTCACCAGCATCTCTCTGAATTCAACCAGGTAATAAGCTGATCTCCAAAAAGTAGGTTTCTCAACCTCCATTCAGGTCCTTCCCTGTTAGCTTCCCATGTCATAAATGCTCTCTTGGGGTGTGGGTTCTACATGCCTAGGCCAAGAGGATGCCAGCTGTGGCATGTTCCCTGAGAACAGTGAGGGCCTCTCTCATTCAGGAACCAGCCTAGTTAAATTCAGGGAAGTTTAGCATTAGGATGACCGCAGGAAGATGACATTTTTTTCTCCCAACCTCAGAAACTCAAGTCTAATCTTTTTTTTATTTTTTAAACTCTTACCTTCTGTTTTAGAACAGATACTGTGTCAGGGCTAGGCAATGGGGGTTAAGTGACTTGCCCAAGGTCTCACAGCTAGGAAGTATCAGAGGCCAAATTTGAATACAGGGCTTTTTTTTTTTTTTTAGAGAATTACAAATGCAATTTTACTGTTTACAAAATAAACAAAGATCTTTAGGGTAAAAGGGACAGAGAAACTTCTAGTGAGGGCTGAGTTTCTAGCTGTATATCTAGAACATGAGGGGATTGGTCTAGATGACTTCTAAGACCTGTCCTGGCTCTAAATTCTAACCTCAATTCCCTCATAACCCCTTACTGCTCTTTCACCTGGGAACCCATACTTAATATTAATTCTTTTTTTTTTTTTTTACATTTTTTAAACCCTTAACTTCTGTGTATTGGCTCCTAGGTGGAATAATGGCAAGGGTGGGCAATGGGGGTCAAGTGACTTGCCCAGGGTCACACAGCTGAGAAGTATCTGAGGCGATCTGAACCTAGGACCTCCTGTCTCTAGGCCTGACTCTCAATCTACTGAGCTACCCCAGCTGCCCCCCTTAATATTAATTCTAAAACAGAAGGCAGTTATTTTTTTTTTCATTAACTGTTGGAATCAGGAGGACCTCCATCCAAATCTAGACTCAGATACTTCCTAGCTGTTTGACCCTGGGCAAGTCACTTAACTCCATTTGCCTAACCACTGCCTGTATGTCTTAAAGAGTTGTTATCCAAACAGAGAGTAAGGGTTTGATAATAAATAAATCATAAATTTAAAAATTAACTGTGGTTTAAAGTTCCAGTCAGAGTGATTCAAGAAACTGTGGTCATTTCCACTTAGTGTCTCCTGTCCCCAACACCAGTCAACTCATAATTTACTTCCTCATCTAACCTCAAATTCATCACAACTTTCAAATCCAGGACTGCCAATTTTTTGTGCCCATCTCGGTCCCTTTCCCCTCCCCCGGTAGGTAGCTTCTGACTATAGTCTTTGTTTCCTCTCCATCCACAATTATCTGCTTCTCCCCCTACAAATCCTCCCCAGGCCATTGTTCTCATTGTTTTCTTGGACATACTATGTTGATTTCTGTTTTTATGCCTCAGCTCAAGTAGCCCAGACTGACTCAGAAAGGGGTCCCTTGTCCAAATCCCTTCCGTCCTTTAAAAGCCAGCTCCAGTCCCACCAGCTTCAGGAAGCCCTCCCCATAGTTCATACTGATCACTTCTCCTCCCTCCCAACTCCTCGGGCACCCAGAATCTGAACCGTATAAACTATTTATTCAACACATCTGAGACTGAATGCCTGAGCTTAGGGGTCTAGGAGAAAAGCAAAAATTTAGGCTTAGGGGGCTGATTTGGGTTGGGGTAGAAAGTGGGAATGGAAAGCAGGCAAAGGATTCTGAACTTGACTGCAGAGACACATTAGGGGTAAGTCGCAAAGTAGAGATGACTCAGTCAGAATATCCTTCTAATCAGCCTACCATGTAATCAACAAACCTATAACTAGAAGGAAGAACCTGTGTTTACGGAGTGTGCGCTGATGTGCATAGTGTGCGTGGTTTTAAACTCGGGTGTACCATGGATCTGTGAGCACGTATATATGGGTGTGTGTGTGTGTGTGTGTGTGTGTGTGTGTGTGTGTGTGTGTGCCAGCGTCCATCTGTCTGGCCATCTGGGTTCCTCTGTCCCCGCCAGTCTGAGTGCATGTGGGTCGGGAAAGGAAGTGGGAATGTAGAGCTCAGAGTAACCTTGGGAGCCCCAGGCCAACTCTCCTCCCTTCTTCTGGCCTAGAACAAAAGCTACCGCTGCCAACTTCTCTCCTGGGGTCAACTCCCCTACCTTGCCAGGCAAGAGGGCGGGCTCCCACGCCAGGGCACATCTGGGAACAAAGCCGCCGCTTCCCACCCACCTCCTCGGAACCAGCTCCAGTCGGGGCCATCCCCTTCCCCCAGAACCGGACCCGCTCCGGGCTCCCGCCTCCTCCCCTTCAGTGCTGGCCAGAGCCAACAAAAGCTCGGAGAGCACTTACCCAGCCTCTCTTCCTCCTCCTCCCTGCTCCTAAGCAGCAGCCCCAAACTGCTTCCCGAAAGATCCCTGGAGGGGCCAGGCTCGGTCCAGCTCAGTTACGTTTAGCCTCCACTGGGGCCGGCTCCCTCCTCTATGGGGAGTCGGGAGAGGGAGCTGGGGCTGAGAAAGCCGTCAGCATCTCCGAGTCCTGGAAGTGGGGGGCCGCTGCCGGCCAGCCGCGGTCAGGACATGAATGGAAGGAACGAGGCGGGGAGTGCCGGGCCAGGCCAGACTAGTGCTGACCCAGGAAGCTGGGCGCCTGGCGCTCTCCGGCAGGCTCTCCCTGGGAGGGCGGGGAGAGCAGGGGGACTGGAAGGGATGGGGGGGCCCGGGCTGCAGCCTCGACTGGGGGGAAGTACCATATTAGTCAGAGTACGGGGCCCTCTTTTCCCTCCCCCATCCTCGCCGCCACTTCACTGGCCCCCAAAAGCCACCTAATATAAAGTTGAACACTTCCTCTAACAGGCGTGGTTTTCATTGTAAAATCGTGTGGAGTGCTGGGAGGTTTTTTTCCCTTTCAAAGAAATCCCATTTTTCAGAAGGGCCTCTAATCGGATCAATACTGTATCCACAACTCGGAAAGCCAGCTGGGAATGATGTCATCGTCAGGCCCCGGAGGCCCAGAATCCTTGTGCCTGGGAGGCTGGATTCTCGCTCCGGACTGGAGCTCCTGGACACTCCCTGGCTGGGGGAGGAGACGTCTAAGAGCGATGTCCCGTGACAAAAGCCTGAAAACCTGGCCACAGCCTCCCCAACCTCAGGGTCTAGTCAGACTCCTGAAACAGGCATCTCTGCTGTGCTCGGGACGGGAGTGTAAAGACTGGCACCCTCTGTCTCAGCCTCAGCCCCTTCCCCAACTTAAACAATGCCTACCTGAAGGGCTGGGGCTCATCTCAACCACCAGCATGCGCTACCTCAGCTGATCTTCCTCCTCCTGCCCATGGAGAGCCCTCCACTCTTGTACTCCTCCCCAGGAGCAGGAATAGATCTGACACACCCCATCCCCACCCTACCTCCCCCATCTGGTTTGTATCAAACCTGACTGGCCGGCCTATAATCAAGGTTATTTTTAAGCACGAATCTATTTTCCCTCATTCAGTATCTCGTGGGGGTGAGGGGAAGGAGACAGTCTATATTCGGACCAATTTTACTCCCTCTAGGTCTCAATTTTGTCATCTGTGAAATGAAAGTTTGTACCAGATAATTTAGGAGTGGCACCATGGAAAGAACTATGGGTTTGAAGGCAAAGAATCTGAGTTCGAACCTCAACCCCTGACAAGTACTATCTGCCTGACTTGGAAAGTCATTTCCTTGCCCTGGTCCTCAGTTTCTTCATTCATTCAATAACCATTTATTAAGCACCAGGTACCCCTATAAGACAAAAAAGGAAGGAGACTTCCTTGAAGGAGTTTGAATTCTATTAGGTAAAAACACAAGACGATAGATAGATAGATAGATAGATAGATAGATAGATAGATAGATAGATAGATAGATAGATAGATAGATAGATAAAAAAACACAAGATGGCAGATAGATAGACAGATAGACAGACAGAGATTAGATAGATAGATAGATAGATAGATAGATAGATAGATAGATAGATAGATAGATAGATAGATAGATAGAAACACATAGATATGAAATAACAATTTCTGGGAGATATCAGTATTGGCTTCTTATAGCAGATGATGCTGAACTGAGCCTTGAAGGATGGAGAAATTGGAAGGGGAATAGGGGAAGAATAGGGAATGCTGTCCAAAAACACAGAAATAGGGTAAACTGTCTGTGTGGCAAAGTAGATCATTTTGGCTAGAAAGCAAAGTGCTTACTTGAAGGTTGATTGGTTGGTGTTCTTCATACTCAAAGAGGACCAAAATGACATCTCTATGTTGGGGTCAATGAACAGTGTGTCCATCTACCAATGATAGATCAATACAAGCAAAAGGTTCTACCACAAGTAGGACACAAATAGCTCATGTGGACACTTGAGCTGGAGATATATGAATTTGAACATCTCACTTTGTTTTTTTTCATTTTTTAAAAATCCTTACCTCTATGTCACAAGGGCAAGGCTAGGCAAATAAATTAAGCCACTTGCTCAGTCACACAGCTAGGAAATGTCTGAGGTCAGATCTGAACCCAGATTCTCCAGACTCCATCTCATGTTTCTTTTGAGCTACTACAATTCTGTGCCTTCTTTGATCTGGGCATGCCCTGCTGGATGGTCCTGTGACAGCGTCTTTTATGTCTCACAATCAATACCAAAGTTCTTCAGAGACCCTGAGAGTGTCCTTTGTACCACTTCTTTGGATCTCTGCATGAGTACTTGCCTTGTTGGAGTTCTCCATAAAATAGTCTTTTAAGCAAATGTATGTTTGGCATTTGAACAATGTGGCAATTCCACTGGGAGTTGTGTTCTCTGCAATAGAGTCTGAATGCTTGACAGTTCAGATAAAGAACAGAAATGGACCTCAGTGTCCAGTATCTTATCTTGCCAGGTGATCTTCAGAATCTTTCTAAGACAATTCAAATGGAAGCAATTTAGTTTCCTGACATGATACTGGTAGACTGTCCAGGTATACTTGAAGGAGTGTAATGGGTAATGAGTCTGGATAGGAAGGCTGAAGCCAAGTGATATAAGACCTTTTAAACTCAAAAGAGTTTGAATTTTTTTCTAGATAAAGAGGGAATTATTTGAGTTTCTTGGGCAGGAGAGTGACCCCTCTGCTTTAGGAATATTAATTGGCACCTATGTAGAGGACAATTTAGGAAGGGGAGGGATTTAATTCAGGGAAGCTAAGTAAAAAGCTATTGTCCAAATGAAAGAAGAAGAGAAACTGAAACAAGGTGGTGGTTGGAGTAAATGGAGAAGTGGTAGATATTAGAGATATTATGGAGGTTAGTTTGATAAGATTTAGCAACTGATTGAATATGAAAGATGAAGAAAAGGAAAGAATTGGGATGACTTCAAGGTGGTGAACCTGGGTGAGTAGAAGAATAGTTGATGTCTTTAGTAGACATGAGAAAGTTAGGAAGAGGGGGCAGCTGGATGGTTCAGTGGATTGAGAGCCAGACCTAGAAATGGGAGGTCCTGGGTTCAAATCTGGCCTCAGACACTTCCCAGCTGGGTGACCCTGGGCAAATCACTTACCCCACATTGCCTAGCCCTTACCACTCTTCTGCCTTGGAGTCAATACATTGTATTGGCTCTAAGACAGAAGGTAAGGATTAAAAAAAAGAAGAAGAAGAAAAAAAAAAGAAAGGAAGAAGAAAGGGTTTAGTTGGGAAGATAATAAGTCCTATTTGGGCCATATTGAATTTGATAAACTGAAAAAACATCCAGTTGCAGATGTCCATTAATCAGTTGGTAATGCAGGATTAGAGCTCAGGAGAGAATCTGGAACTAGAAAAACAGGTCTGGGATTCCCCTGTAGCAAGAGGATAGTTTATAAGAATAATAAGAGCCTCTGCCAAAACCGTAATAATAAAGGGAGACAGTAACCAATGTTAGGGATGGAGGGGAGATAGAAAATCTATGAGGTGAGACTCTCTTGGAGCCCTCCCTTCTTGCCAAATATACACTATGAAGACTTCGAGGGGGTGTCACCCCGAAACTGGGTGACCTGGATGGTCATGCCACCCCACAGGAGTTGGGGGCAAGGCTTCCCTATAAGATGAAGTGTGGGGGACCCCAATGGGATTCTGAATGAGGGCGGGGCTCATGCAAGCCTACCGAGGTCAGCCAACTTCACAGAAAGTGGTCTGGCTTCAAGGAGGCAGCTAGACCAAGCTGTGATTCCCCTCCGCCTCATCTCTCAGGCACTCTGGAATGCTATCTGGCTGATGAACGTCTTTTATTAATATCAATATAGGGATTGGGGAAAGGGGTGAAGGGCAGAGGGATTTTGGGGTGTCCTCTTCTCTGTTTCTATGGGGTCTGTCACTTAGGTGAGAACCTTAATGGCTCCCACTCCTAAGCTTCTCCCACCCCTTCTCCTTCTGTTTCTGTTTCTATCCTTTTCTATAATTGCAAGTTAGACCGTAAAGGGTCTCTCAGTGAGGTTGGTTAATGGGAGAGGAGCCTAAGGGGTCGCTCCCAAAATGGAGTCTGAACAACTTAAGGGTCTCTCAGTGAGGTTGGTTAATGGGAGAGGAGCCTAAGGGGTCGCTCCCAAAATGGAGTCTGAACAACTTAGCTATCAGTGATTGAATTCTTGCTGGGTGAGATGCGATGGAACCTTTGACCAGGGAATTAGGGTTTCAGTGTCCAAAGAAAGATCCTCTGGAAGCCCTCAGGACTGGATCAGATCTGGGATATGCTCCACCGGAACCTTTTTCCTCCTCCTCCTTTCTCCCGACCCTTTCCCAGAATTCCCTCTGGTCTCTCAACTCTCAGTAACTGTCACCTACGGTCTTCTGGCTCCTTTTGTCCCATCCCCCTTTCACAAATTCCATCCTTACAAGTTGAAACCATGGAAGCTGATTAAAAACAATAAGAAACACTTCCCAGCTGTGTGACCCTGGGCATGTCACTTGACCCCCATTGCCTACCCTTACCACTCTTCCACCTATAAGTCAATACACAGAAGTTAAGGGTTTAAAATAAAAAAAAAAAAACAATAAGAAAGTAGGTGTAGAGCAAAGGTTCTTATGTTGCTTGTGTCATAGATCCCTTTATCAGTGTCTAGTGAAACCTATAGACTCTTTGTCAAAATTATGTTTTTAAATGTATAAAACATGATTACAAAGAAAACCAATTATATTGCAACTTAAGAATTCCTGTTATAGAGAAAGAAAAATAAAGAGACCAGGCCAGAGCCAATAACTCATCTCTAAAAAGAGAGCTTGCATTATAGGTGAACTGTTAAGTTGTATTCATCTCTAAACCATCTGATTCCCTTCAGCATAACTCCTCTTAGGTATCAGGCCATAGGGTTACATATATATTAATAAATGCTGCCATTTTATAGTAAAATCTTGGCTTTCCTCACAACAACCCTGTCCAATATGTGGCTTGGATATTACTAAACCTATTTTACAGATGAAGACAGTTAGCCTCAAGAGAGATGGAATGGCATTGCAAAATATAAAATGAATGACTTTTATTATATCAAATTTAAAAGGGTTTGTATAAACAAAACCAACGCAACCAAAATTAGAAGGAAAGCAACAAACTGGGAGGACATTTTTATAACAAAACTCTCTGACAAAGCTTTAATTACCCAAATATATAAGGAATGTTATATGATAAGGGAATGTATATCCCTCTCCCTGATAGTATCAGAAGCTGAAGCTGAATGACTATGGAAATCCTTAAGTGTTGCACTCTAGTTGTGGTGGTGAAACAATAAGGACCCCTTAGGTATATTTGAGATGAAACTGCTACACCCATCTTCAATATAACAGTGTCCCAAAAATAAGTAAATTAATGAATAAACTGTGGTTCAGATTTCACAGTTTGTCTATCTACTTATTCCTGGCTTAAATTATGGATAAACACTAGCTGACTACGACTTAACTTTGGTTGAATGATCCCTCTTCCTTCAGAAACCCAAAGATATGTTTGATAATCCTTAGGGTAAAAATGACATCCACCTAGGTAAGTTTCAAGATTTAATGATAACAGACTTAGGGAAAGGGGAACAGGAACTGAAGGAAAGAGGTATAAAGGGAATCCTTGGCTAAAGCTACAGATGATCAGGTGATATCAAATAGAAGGTAATCAGGGTTTAAGATTTACAGTTGAAGAGGTTTCTCTTTCTCAGTTGCAACCTGGGCAGGCCAGGCTGCTTTAACCTGAACCAGGTTGTTTGATGGTATTGATGTTGCTTATTCTTAGATAATTAATTAATTAGGATAAATAGTATAGATTCACACATGATTGGAAACTAAGGTATTGATCAGTATTGGCTACTGGTAAACTAAATTGAATTTTGGCCTGCCCAATGAACCAAAACCTCCCACCAAAGCCCTTCTCCAAATTGAGAGAGTTCTTCAGTCCAAAACCTGCTTTTATACCCCTTCAGTAACTGTCTTCCCTTGCTGGCTCATGCCAATCTCCGGTTCATTCCAAATTCCAAACTGCTAAATGTCAATCATTCTGCTCTCCATTTTGCATAGCAGAAATGATATTGCAGGAACTAAGTCAAATTTACAAAAATTCAAGCCATTCCCCAATTGACAAATCGTCAAAGGCCATGAATAGGCAGTTTTCACATGACAAAATCAGAACTATCAATAATCACATGAAAAAGTGTTATAAATCTCTCCTAATTAGAGAAATGCAAATTAAAACAACTCCAAGGAATCACCTCACACCTAGCAGATTGGCCAATATGTCAGCAAAGGAAAGTGATAAATGTTGGAGGGGATGTGGCAAAATTGGGACACTAATGAAGTTGTGAATTGGTCCAACCATTCTGGAAGGCAAAGGGCTTTAAAAGAATGCCTGTCCCTTTGACCCATCCATACCACTGCTGGGTTTGTACCCAAAAGAGATAATAATGAAAAAGACTTGTACGAAAATATTTATAACCATGCTCTTTGTGGTAGCAAAAAATTGGAAAATGAGGGGATGTCCATCAATTGGGGAATGACTCAATAAATTGTGGTATCTGATGGTGATGGTGATGGAATATTATTGTGCTGAAAGGAATAATGAACTGGAAGAATTCCATGTGAACTGGAAAGACCTCCAGGAATTGATGCAGAGCGAAAGGAGCAGAACCAGGAGAACCTTATACACAAAGACTGATACACTGTGGCACAATCAAATATAACTGACTTCTCTACTAGCAGCACTGCAATGATCCAGGACAATCCAGAGGAACTTAGGAGAAAGATGCTATCCACATCCAAAGAAAGAACTGTGGGAGCAGAAACACAGAAGAAAAACATATGATCGATCACATGGTTCAATATGGATATGATTAGGGTTTTGACATTAAAAGATCACTCTAATGCAAATATGAATAACATGGAAATAGGTGTTGAACACTGATACACGTATAACCCAGTGGAACTGCTTGTCAGCTCCAGGAGGGGGGAGGGAAGGGGAGATCATGAATCATGTAACCATGGAAAAATATTCTAAAGGAAAAAAAAAGAAAAAAGAAAAGAAAGAGATGGAACGATTTGTTCAAAGTTACACAGGCAATAAATACATTTCAAAACCGGCTCCTAGGTCTCATGTTCTTTCCAGTATACCAATTAATGTGAATAAGAGCAAAACTTTTCCCTGACTATTGGTGTTTGAAATCTGGCCTGACCTGTTGCATATTAAAACCATGGTTCAGTACCACAGCCAGTTCAAGTCTGGGTTCAAGAAATTTATCAGGAAGCATCTCTTAAATGCTTCACATGGGTCAGGTACTATACTAAGCACTGAGGATAGAAAGAAAAAGAAAAGGCAATCCCTATATTCAAAGATCTGCCATTCTAATGGGAGAAACATCATGTGTATAAATCAGTACATACTGATCCGTATAGAGTAGGTACAAAAAATCCTTAAAGGAGGAGGGAAAGACTTCCTAAAAAGAGTTACATTTGAACCAAGTTGAAAAGAGTCAGAGATTTCAAGAAATAGAACTAAGGAATGAGAGCCTTCCAAGTGCGGAGCTAGCTAGTCAAAATCATGGAGACAGGAGGTGAAGTATGGTGTTTGAAACTATGTGGAGGTAATAATGTATAAGAAGACTGAGAAGATAAGGAAGGCCTTGTGGAAAAGAGTGCTAAAGGCCAAATAAAGGGGTTTATTAGTGTAGCCCTGAGTCATCCTGATATGGAGTCACTGGAGTGTGTTGGATTGGGGTAGGAGGTGGGGTGACATAGTCATTAGGAAAATTATTTTGGGGATTGGGGGGTAATAGAAGGGAAGAGGGAGGGGAGTGGTGATTAAAAGCAAAATACCTGTGAAGAGGGACAAAGTGAAAGGAGAAAGAGCAGAATCAAAAGGAGAAAATAAGATGGAGTGGAACACACTTGGTAATCATAACTGTAAATGGAATGAACTCACCCATAAAAAGGAAATGGATAGAAGAGTGGATTAAAAACCAGAATCCTAGGATTTGTTCTTTACAAGAAATACATTTGAGTCAGGGAGACACGCACATAGTAAAGATAAGGGACTAGAACAGAATATATTGTGCATCATCTGAAGTAAAAAAAAAAAAAAAAAAAAAAAAAAAGCAGGCGTAGCAATCATGATCTCAGACAAAGATAAAGCAGAAGTAGATCTGATTATAAGAAAATTACTTTGGCTCCTGTGGGGAAGATGATTTGGAATGGGGAGAGCCCCAAAGTGAGAGGAAGAAATGGCAGGAAATTGGAATGCTATTGCAATGGCTGAGATGGGAGGTAATAAGGACCTGAAGTAGGGAGGCAGCTATAGGAGTAAAGGGAAGGAGTCTTCTAGAGGCAGAAGAAAGCATCCTGGAACATGATGAAACATTCTGATTGATCATGAAGTGAATGAGAGTGAGGAAATACTGTATCTGAGATGTAAACTACTCCATTGGAATGAAAACATGTATACAAGGAGTTTCATTCTTTGTATCTGTATCCCCAGTGCCTAGCACAATGCCTTAATAACTAAATGTTTGCTGGTTAATTGATGAGAAAGGTGCTGGGACCTCTGCCCCTGCCTCTAAAAATTCCATCCATTAGCTTGCTCTTGCCCTGAAATCCCTTCATAGCTATAAGTATGGTCAAAAAATCATTTCCATTTGGTTAAATAATAAATAATAATAATAATTGTCCAAGCCCCTCTTTTGAAATGCAACTCCTACTGCAAAGGACAGTGCTCAAATGATAACCTCAAGTATGTATCACTTTGCTCACTACACCTCAGTAAGTATTATTATCTGTTTTATGGATGCTCTAAGAGGTTTAGTGATTCGACTGTGGTCACAAAGCAAGTAAATGTCTAAGCCAGGATAAGAATCCCCATCTTCTCACTCCATTAGGACTCCAAGGCCAGCGGTCTAACCACTAGCCACCTTGACCCTCCCCCTTAGACCAGATAAGTCAGGAGGAATTAGCCCTGGCTACAGATCTAGAGAAGGATGGGTTCTCAAAGGCCATCTGGTCCAACAGCCCTCATTTTGAAGATAAGGAAATGGTCCCAAATGGAAGGGAAGTGACTTGTTTGAAGTCACACAGGAAGTGTCAGAGATCAGATCTGAACCCAAGACCTCTCACCTCTAGATCTCAGCTCTCTATCTACTGTGCTACCTGACTAGCTGCCCCTCTCCATACTATTCTTGTGTTCTTTTTGTCAACTGTGTGACCACGAAGATGTGAAAGACTATAGAAAAATCATCAGGAAATTATAGGACAAAAGCCATCTTTTCCTTTTTTCATATCATCCTTGACTCCACTTTTTAGAGTCTCTTGCTTTCTTTCAAAGCCCAGCTCAAGCCCTGCCTCTTACCCTTACCAAGTCTTTCCTGATGGGTCCCTGCCCTGCCAGCAACTGTTGCTTCCCAACAATTAGCCTGAATTTGTCATTTTTATTTTATGTGGACTTCATTTGTATAAATGTTTATTTGTATAGACATTGTTTCTCCCAAACTGAGGCTAAGTTCTTCAAGGGCAGGAACTGTTTCTTTGTTTTTGTAGTCCCAGAATGCCTAGTCAGCATGAGGGCTTCATCTGTGGCTTTGATACTATAAGCTAAGGACCCCTAAGTCTTTTCCTAAATCTTGCACCCCTATATTTGTTGTTTGTGCTAATATGGTGTAAGCTCCTTGAGAGCTGGAACCAGCTTTCTTTTAAGCACATAGTAAGCCTCTTATAAATACTTTTTCATTTCCTCATTTATTTACATTTTCTAACATATAGTTGGCCCTTATAAATGTTTGTTGATTGATTTTCCTCAAAGCAACAAGAAAAGCAACCAGGATTTATTTAGCACTAATTATGTGCCAGGCTATGTGCTATTATGTGCTAATAATAATACCAACAATTAATAATAATAATAGCTCACATTTATATAGTGCTAAAGGTTTTCAAAGTGCTGGCCTCACAATAGCCATATGAAGTAGCCTGGACAACTATTATGTTATCCTTATTTTACAGATGAAGAAAGAGAGGGCAAAATCACTCTATTAATATCAGAATTCAGATTCCACTCCAAGACCACTGTTCTTCCCACTCTTCCTGGCCCCTAACCCTGACTTGTCCCTGATTTCTCAAGGCTAATTCCCAAAGGCTGTTTTCACCTCAGTTTGCCCTTCAGGATGATGGGGAGAAAAGACTCTTGCCCCCATCATAGAAAGGACCTTTATTTATTTATTTTTAAGCCTTATCTTCTCTCTTGGAACCAATACTGTGTGTGTGTATTGGCTCCAAGGCAGAAGAGTGGTAAGGTCTAGGCAATGGCGGTTAAGTGACTTGCCCAGGGTCACACAGCTGGGAAGTATCTGAATCCAGATTTGAACCCAGGACCTCCCGTCTCTAGGCCTGGCTCTCAATCCACTGAGCTACCCAGCTGCCCCAGAAAGGACCTTTAAATATCTTCTAGTTCAGGGCTCCCCTCTTTTTTTTTTACAGGTGGGAAAGCTGAACTCCAGAAAGGGAGAAGGGAGTTTCTCCAGGATCTCAAAATCAGACCATAACAGAGCTGGAAACTGACCCTCAGTCTCCTGACTGTCACACCAGTGGCTTTCTTCCACCACACAAACCTGCCATAAGGAAGGTTCCCAAGACAAGGAGAGATTGGGTGTGGGGTGGAATTGTCTATAAATACACAGGGCTGTTGGGCAGCAGAACTGACCACAGAACAATTTCCACTGAGCTGGTGTTTCCCTTTGGTTTCCTCCTGCCCACCCCACCCACCACCACCACTTCTTCATCCGCACAGAAATACCCATCACCACTGCAGCATCATTAGTCACTGGGGCAGCAGCTCCAAGCTGCCAGATGCTTTCATGAGGAACCAAAACAATAGAGGGAATGGCAGATGCCAGGGCTCTTTGTGGATATGTGCTTTCCAGATATGTCACCCTCAGAAGTTCTCTGATAAGGAGGGCGCAAAGGGCAGAGGAATTTAGACCTGGGGGACTTAAGCTGGACTCCCAGTTCCAGAACTCATTTGGTGTAAGAATAATAGCCAGCATGTATGTAGAGAGTGCTTTAAAGTTTGCAAGAGAACTTTAGAAGTATTACCTCATTTTATCTTTGCATCAAGGGGAAAGGAAGGGAAGGCAAGGGAATAAGCATTTATTAAGCACCAACTATATTCTGGGCACTGGGCAAAATGCTGGGAGGAAGGTACTTTTATTTTACAGATGAGGGAATTGGAGAGCATAAAGGTAAATGACTTGCCCAAGATCACAAAGCTGGTTAAGTGATTAAGGTGGGATTTAAACACAGATCTTCCTCACTCTGAGATGAATGCTCATTATCCAGTTGGAGTCAGGATATGAATTTTGTGACTTAACTCTAGCTGGATCACGCCCTGGTGGTCATGGGAAAGTCACTGGGAAGTTAGTGTGATGCAGTATGGGCAGAAAATGCTAGGTTTGGATTCCACGGGTGTGGGTTCAAAACCCACATCCTTATTATTTGTGTGACTTTGGGCAGGTTGCTGCCTCAGTTTCTTCATCATTAAAATGAGATGTTATATTGGATGGCTTCTGTGATCCCTTCCAATCCTAAATGTAAGGTCCTGTAGTATCTAACCTTTCTTCCATATGTCATTCCTCTCTCTAGGTCTCCATTTCCTCTCCTTAAGAATGACGATGATAGATTAGGTCATTCCCAAGTTCTAAATCAATTATCCTTATTCTCTCTTTGCCTCCTTGTAGCTGAGAATCTCCGAAATGAGGGTTCCCAAGATTGGGTGGTTAGGCCTGGCATCGCCCTGGGAGGCTTGAGGGACTGGAATGACTTTACTCCCCCAACCCCAACCCAATACTGATTGCTTGAAAAATCTCAAAGGCCCATCACCTCCTATGTAAAACCTCATGAGAACCACAGCAACCGTTTTCTCCCACTTCATCTGCAGACTTACTTCAGGCCAAAAGCTAAACATTCCCAGAAGAGGAAAGACAGGGAGAATGACTGGCAGAGACTACAGGATACAGTGGGAAAAGCTGAGGTCTCTGTCAGAAGACCTGAGGATGAGTCATGAGAGTCCAGACAAAGAGCTGGGAGGAGCCATCCAGCAAACAACCCAACTTCTTCATTTTACCAATGAGGAAACTGAGGTCCCCAGATACCCAGTGACTCAACCAGTGTTACACAAGGAGTAAGGGGCAGCTAGGTGGCACAGTGGATAGAGCACTGGGCTGGGAATCAGGAAGACTCATCTTCATGAGTTCAAATTCAGCCTTAGACAACTTACCAGCTGTGTGACTGTGTGACCCTGGGCAAGTCATTTAACTGTGTTTGCCTCAGTTTCCTCATCTGTAAAATAAGCTGGAGAAGGAAATGCCAAACCACTCTAGTATCTTTGACAAGAAAGCCTCAAATGAGCTCATGAAGAATAGGACATAACTCAAACGACAGCAGCATCAGTAGTAAATACCACCCAAAGGTACCATGATTCCAAGTCTGCTCCATCAGGATCCTGGCTCTGTCACTTACAAGTCATATGACCATGGGCAAGTTACTGAATTTAATAGTAATGGTAGAATTTCTATAGTTTCAACTCTGTGCCAGGTGTTATGCTAAGTACTTTACAAATATTAACTCATTCGATCCTCACAACCACTGTGGAAGATAAATATGGAAGATAAATGCAATTCCTCAGGTGAGGAAACTGAGGCAGGCAGAGAGAGTGACATGCCCACGGTCATACAGCCAATGTGTATCTGAGGCTAGATTTTAACTCAAGGCTTCCTGACACCTCTAATGAGCTACTTAACTGCTCTCACTTTTCTTTTCTTATAGGGAAAACGAGAACAATAATAAATATACCTCCTCTGTCATAGGATTCTGATGAAAAGAAGGTCTTGTGTGCAGTAAAAGGCTGTTATTTGGAGGGACTTTTGTTAATTTGTAAAATAATGCACACATATACATATGTGAAGCCTTCAAATGCCTGGAGTAAACTCCCTACTAACTGACCAATAGGTTTGAGGCCTGTCATTTATCCTCACTGTAGCCCACCTGCCCAGACAGTTTAACCGTGTGTGGCCCCTGCACACCTTACAGCTCTTTGGTGCCACAAATGAGAGCTGGGGGGGGGGGGTAGATGCCAGAGGAAGATAAGCAGCCTTGAAAAGGACCTGGCAAGTCCGCACACCAGAGGTACTGAACAACAGAATATCTTTCCTAAACAACTCCTATACCCCTATTTAGTAGATATATTTATTTAATAGATATTTATTAATTGGCTCACTAGCAGAGATCCTGGGGGTTTAGTGCCCTACAAGTTCATGTCATGCAAAAAATCTGTCCAATCTACAGTAAAAACAACTGAGGCAGATCGATCTCAAACCAAAAGTTCTTTCTTTATTTTTATTTTTTAAACCTTCACCTTCCATCTTGGAATCAATACTGTGTATCAGTTCCAAGGCAGAAGAGTGGTAAGGGCTAGGCAATGTGGGGTAAGTGACTTGCCCGGGGTCATCCAGCTGGGAAGTGTCTGAGGTCAGATTTGAACCCAGGACCTCCTGCCTCTAAGTCTGGTTCTCAATCCACTAAGCCACCCAGCTGCCCCCAAACAATCTTCTTTAAAGAGACCTGCCCCCTCTTTAATTAATAGGACCTTAGATCCACCTCACTATCTAAAATATCTCTTCCTTCTGGAGCCTATTTTTAAATTTTTTATTTTATTTTATGGGTTATACATGTTTTATCATACAAAAACATTTCCATGATGTTCATTTTATAAGAGACACTCATATAAAACCAAAACCCCAAAATAAAAACCCAAATAAACCAAAGTGAAAAATTGTTAAGAGAGCATAGGTTTTTTTTATAACCCAAAATTTTTATAACCCAAATTTCACAGATGATACAGAACAAAATAGCAGATCTCATAGGTGGTCCCAGAGTCACAATGTGATCACAGAGTAATGAGTGGCTAGGTCTTCAAGACTGAGTAATGGGCAATCAGGTAATCAGGAGGGCAGAACATCACCCAAAGTTGGGCAATGGAGGGAAATAACAAAAGGCCAATGACTCCTAAAATAATTAGGGCATTTTCCATAGGAACTTTTCGCCTTACAATGGAGAACATCCTCATCATGCAGTACTTAAATAGTTATGCTCAGGGTAGAGGCCCTCTAGTCAGCAGGTTTGTGCCTAAACAAAATGTATTTTGTAAGTCTAATATAAGAAAGAGGGTCTTTAATCTAACTTGATCATTTTAAATGTAATTAATATACCTTACTAAATATATGACTAACTAAATATTGATGGAAAGTTTAATCAATTCCAATTTGAAATCACATTAAACTAAATGATACTGATTGGAAATAAATTAGGGAGATATCATTGATCAATAAATCAATTATTTCTCACATTTAATGTAAAATACAAATTTAAAAAAAACCCCTAAAGTATCCTAGGCTTTACTCTAAAAAGTTGGGATTTGAATTAGATCAGGAATTCTTTAGAGCCCATGGACATGTTTTTATAAAAATATTCTCATGTCTACATTTCCAAATAATTGGTTTCTTTTATAATCTAATGTATTTTACTTTATATACTTAAAGACATGATTCCAAGAAGGATTCCATAGGTTTCATCTAATTGTCAAAAGTGTCCATGCTACAAAAAAGGTTAAGAACCACTAAATATTCTCAAAAACTGGGGATGGTACTGAGGTTACTGAGATGACCAAGCTATTGGTTTAAAGTAAAATAATTAAATCCATAAGATTTTTTAAAAGCTCTTACCTTCTGTCTTAGAATCAAGGTTCTAAGGCAAAAAAGTAGTAAGGGCTAGGCAATGAAAGTTAAGTGACTTGCCCAGAGTCACACAGCTAGAAAGTATCTCATATCAGATTTGAACCCAGGATCTCCCACCTCTAGGCCTGGCTCTCAATCCACTGAGACGCCCAGCTGCCCCCTCACAAGATCTTTACTGAGTCTCACTATGTACCCAGTCATTACTGTGGTGGGAGTGACCAGGGAGACCAAAGGGAGATGACAGAGATCATAGGCTTGGTACTGAAAGGGAGCTTAGAACTCACCAGATCCTACACTCCCATTGTACAGATGAGCAAACAGGCCTAGAAAAGTGGGGCAACTTGCCTACATGTGGGGAGTTCATAATGTGGCTGGGGGACATAAGGCCCACATAGAAAGTTAGAGCCACATTTTTAAAAAAATTCTTATTTCATTAAATATTTGTCAACTACATGTAAAAAAACATTTTAACAATCATTTTTTTATTTGAGTTCAAAATTTTCTCCTCTCCTCCTTCTCCTACCTTGTCCTTGAGATGGCAATTTGATTTTAATTATATATGTGAGGGCATGTAAAACATATTTCACTATTAACAATGTTGCAAAACAAAGAAAAAAATGCTTCCATGTGCATTTGGAATTCATCAATTCTCTCTCTGAGCACGGATAATATCTTTCGACATGGGTCCTTTGGCATTATCTTGGATCATTGTTTTGATCAGAGTAGTTAAGTCTTTCACATTTGATCATCATATAATATTGCTGTTACTGTATACAATGTTCTCCTGGTTCTATTCACTTTACCTTGCCTTACTTCATAGAAGTCTTTTGTTTGTTCTTGTTTTTAGCTCATATGAGTCTTCCAGGGTTTTTTTGTTTTTGTTTTTGTTTTTTTATGAAACAATCCTGCTCTTCATTTCTTATAGCACAACAGTATTCCATTAAAAAACTATACCACAACTTGTTCAGCCCTTCCCCAACTGATGAGCATCCTCTCAATTTCCAATTCTTTGCCACCCAAAAAAGAGTTGCTATCAACATTTGTGTATACTTCTGTGTTCCTTTTCTTTGATCTCTTTGAGACACAGACCTAGTAGTGATATTGCTGGGTCAAAGGGTATGTGCAAAGTTTTATAGTCCTTTGGACATCATTCCAAATCATTCTCCAGAATGGTTGGACTAGTTTGCAAGTCCACCAACAGGGCATTAGTGTTCCAATATTTCCACATCCCCTTCTAATTTGTCATTATTCTTTTCTAGCAGGTTAATCGATCTGATGGGAGTGAGGTAATATCTCAGAGTTGTTTTAATTTGCATTTCTCTAATCAGTAAATGACTTAGAACTTTTTTTCAGAAAATAAAATAAATTAAATTAAAATAAATTTAAAAATTTGGATGATGTGCTATTTGGAGAGAAAAAAAAGAACTTTTTTTTTTTCAATATGACTATTAATAGTTCTAGACAAGGGAAGTGATCAGCTCTACTTTGACTATAGTCTATGCTAAATTTAAAATAACCACAATCTCTTCTAAGATCCAGCCAGGTCCTGAAGCCATTTTGTCTTATACATGGTAAATGATCCCAAAATAGTTTATCAGTGTTCATATTTCTCCATAGGTCCATAGATTTAGTGTGGAAGGGAACTCAGAGGTCATCTAGTACAGCCCACTCATTTTACAGATGAAAAGCTGACATCTAGGGAAATAAGTAACTTGCTCAAGTTTAAACAAGTAACAAACAGCAGAGCTTGGATTTGAACTTAGGTTCCATGATTTTCAAAGTGTCAAATGTAACACAATCAACAACATTACTGAGCACCAACTACATCAAGGAGCCATGCTAGCCAGTAAGGTTACAAAACCAAAAAAGAAAAAGTCCCTGCCATAAAGTAGCTTACAGTCTAGAAGTAAATATAATAGTATTGAACTCAATAGAATTGAATCAGTCAATAAATTCACATCTTCCTAAGTGCCTTCAATGTGCCAAGCACTGTGCTATCCACAGAGAGACTTATACAAAGAAAGCAACAGTCTCTGATCTCAGGGGGCTGACATTCAAACAGAGAATCCACTTGCGTGTTCTGTCACCTCCTACCATTTTATGTTTTTTAAACTGGGAAGAAATGTCAGTGGCTCCATTTTTCTTTTCAATCCCATTTTACTGTAGTGTGAGCTTGATATTCTTCTTTCTGTTCAGTCCTCTTCCCTACTGAGCATGGAATCTGGTGTGATGGCATAAGGCCTGAGGAAGGATATGTAAGTCACGTACAGAGGTCCATCTGGCTTTCTGCCCACCAAACAGAACCTAGGCTTTCTATCCATCAGTATTCAGAATAATTCTTGGCTAGTGTCGCCTGGCCCAGATCAGAAGTAACCTCTCTGGAGCATGGCTGTTATTGGAGCCTCTCCAGAGCCATCCCACCCATTTCTATATTTGTAGCTTCAGAAAGTCACTGCAGAGATGTTTCTTTCAGGTCAGTGTGATGACTCCAGACCTACACACACACACACACACACACACACACACACACACACACACACACACCCCCAAAAGGCAGTTTGTTAGTCAAACAATAAATATTTATGAAGCATCTACTATGTGCCAACCACTGTGCTAAGTGCTAGGAATGCAAAATGCAAAAGCTCTCAAGGAGAGAAATCTCAATTTAATAAGGGAAACAATATCTAAATAAACAAGCTATATGCAAGATAAATTTGGAATAATCAAGGGAGAGAAGGCACTAAAACTAAGAGGGATTAAGATAAAAACCTTCCTGGAAAAGATGGGATTTTAGCTGGGACTTCAAGGAAGGCATCTCAGCACTATGGAAAGAATTAGTTCTTGAGTCAAAGGATGTGGGTTCAGATACTACTTCTGTGGCCTTTGGAAGGTCCCTTAATATCTCTGGGCCTCAATTTCTTCATCTGTCAAATAAGGGGCCTGGATTAGATGACCTCTGAGGTCCCTTCCAGATCAAAACCTATGATTGATGAAGCTGCCTAGAACCTTCTTGAAAGTATTTAAATGAGGCTTGAGAGATCCCATTCTGTTGCTTATTTAGTTTTGCAAATGTTGAGTTGAATTACATATGAGCAGAGCTCCTGCTCCAGATCTAGTAGCAACCCACAATTCCAAGTTCATTTGATCAGATGAATCATACTGTGACAATTAAGCCCAAAGGGAGAAAAAGCTAGAAATGATAAAAGGCCGCCTTTAGTAATTAACTTGACCTGTCTTATTTCCCTCTCTGCCCAATCCTAGATTCTGGGAATGTGAAGTCAAATTTTAAATGATAAATGTTTATTGTATAACCAAGAATTAGACAGATAATAAAAATTATTTAGCACATTCAGGCAATTAAACTGATTAACAAGGATGGAAAAGAACTAGTACTTAAAGAAGCATGAGTTCTTTTTGATCTAGAGATTACTGCTAGGCATATATACTCTAAGGATGTCAGAGACAGAAGAAAAGGCCCCATATCATATGCATAAAAAGAAAAAGCTATAATAGCTGTTATGAGGAAGATTATCAAGTTATCATTTAGGAGATCTAACAGGAAGGGATGGAGAATTCCACATGGAATGGGAAAGCAGGAAGTGGCCTGGGCTCTCTGAGAAGGACTCCATGGTGGTCGGGACAAGCTGTAACTGACCCTGGGAGACCTCAGAGCTAGTGGAGCTGTACCCTGATTCCCTGGGATCTTGGAGAGTGGTGAAGGTTGAAAGCAGAGGACATCAATCCTGCAAGACAGCATTGAGTAGGGAAGTGGCCTGTGATCTGGTGGACAGCTTGCAGACTTCCTCTCCTTACTGGGCTACTTTGGATCATCGGTTCTGGAGGAGTTGGCTCCTGGCATCCTGATAACATCTCTGGACTCTGCTGTGAGGATTCCCACCCCAGTCCTGCTATTCTCTGGGCCCTGCCTGGCTTAGGTCTTAGATGAGTGCAGTTAAGTCCCTCCCCTGACCCTGTGGTTTGCCCTTAGTCTGAAAAGTGTAGAAACCCCTATCCCCATTCTTTACCATAGTTTCTCTAATTAAATTGTTATAAACTCTTGCCTTTTGCCTACTAGTCTCCACAGGCCCCTTGCTTAGAAGGTGCAGAGTGACAGTTAGGACCCAACTGCCACTTCTGTTAACAGATACCTCTTTAGCAGCTAAACCCAGTCTCCCTACCTTGTTTGATCCTGCCTTCTGTCATTCCTGTCTCCCTCACACCCACTGAGCCCACAAAATAATATTTAAGGCAACAACCCTGGGTATTCCCCATTATATAGCCATTTATATAATAGGAAAAACAGGAAAGAAGGTGAGTGTCCATTGATTGGGGACAGTCTGAACCAAAACATATATTTTTTAAACCCTGACTTTCTGTCTTAACAAGAAGTCTAAGACAAAAAGGCAAGAGCTAGGCAAATAGGTTTAAGTGATTCACCCATAGTCACACAGCTAGGAAGTGTCTGAGGTCAGATTTGAATGCTGGTCCTCTCACGTGCAGGCCTGGCATTCATCCACAATGCCACTTAGCTACTCCAATGACCTATATTGGCGTAACAGGATATTATTGAGACTTTGAAAATGAATAGGTAGGGGGCAGCTTGGTGCAGTGGATTGAGAGCCAGGTCTGGAGATGGGAGGTCCTGGGTTCAAATCTGACCTCAGATACTTCCTAGCTGTGTGACCCTGGGCAAGTCACTTAACCCCCGTTGCCTAGCCCTTACCACTCTTCTGCCTTGGAGCCAATACACAGTATTGGCTCCAAGACAGAAGGTAAGGGTTTAAAAACAATGAATAGAAAGAAATCAGAGAAATTTGGGGAAGATCTATAGGGACTGATGGAGAACAAGAACAATTTAAATAGTGACCAAAATAATATGATAATATAAAGGAAAATATCTTTGAGAGTCTTCAGAACTCTGATCAATGCAAAGGTCATTTATGACTTTGCAAGACTTCTTTCTTCTCAGTAGACAGAACTAGATAGACTCAGAGGATGGACTTGAGGTTTGGAAAGAAGTAGACATTTTCAACCATGGCCAATGTGCTGATTTAGTTTGCTTGACTGTACTGTACTTCTTTGTTAGAAAGGAGGATTCTCTAGGGAAGGGGGGAAGTCACTGAGAAGTAATAGTTTTAGAAATATATGTACATATATGTTACATATTTAAAAGGGCATATACATATATATACATATAAAGAAGGAACATAGAGAAAAGATTTTTAAAGAGCCATGTGTAGTGTGAAAGTATATCATTAGCTATTAGACAGACTCTGGGGTTCCATCACCATGTGTGATAGTGAGGTTTGTCATTTTTTGTCTTAGATTAGGGATGGAGTACTTGGAAGACAGACTTAGGTCATGTCCTCTGGGAACAGCAGCTTTCATGGCTCTCCACTAAATCTTTATACACATTGTGGTGCCGCAGTGACTCTCTGTTTTGGAAGACCTCACAGGTACAACCAAAGCTATCATCATTTTGACCAAACTGGGAAGGTTTCAGAATTAGGTCAGAGAGCAGCCTGGTTGAGTTCAGAGACACATTGCTAAAGGGTTGCTCACCAGGTAATGAACTTTAAGGGGACCAGAGCTACTCGTGAAGTCAATCTCTTAAGACAGGGGTATTTAAGACTGGACCCTCTGACAGTCTGGGGAAGCCTATGGGCCTCTTCTTAAAATCATGTTTTTAAATGGATAAAATAAAATACATGGAATTACAAATGAAACCAATTATCTTAAAATAGCTACAAAAATGTTAAAAACCCAAGTTCAGAGACTCCAGGATAAGAACCCTTCTCCTAAAACACAGAAGGACTTTTATTCGTGTTAAAGGGTCAAGGATGTACACTAATGAAATCAGAAATCCTAGAAATCTAAAATAAGATAGTTTGACTCTTTGAAAGGTAGATGATTTCACTGAAGTATGAACTTTGCCACTCCCGTGACAAAGATTTGTTCTCCCCCTGTCTAGAGATTGTGGGTGTGGAACCCTACAATTTCTTGGTTGTGCATACAGCTGGTGAGGAGTAAGATGAAGCTGGGCAGATGGTGGTGAAGGGCTTCTGGGAGTTTCCATACTCTGTATCTCTGAGGTTTTCAGGGAGGTGACTCTGTTTTTGTTTTCAAAAACTGCCTGACGACTTCCTTAGCATTACTAGATATTATTTTTTTTGGCCTGAATAGCAGCACATTTTATACATTTGGACCTTTGAGATCATCTAGCCCAAACTTCTCATTTTACAGAAGAGGTAAATGAGGCCCAAAGGGGGAAGCGACTTGTCTAAGGTATCATAGCTTGTCATTGGGGGATCCAGAACTCAGACTAAGGCCTTCCAATTTCTCCTTTCATGCCCTTTCTAGGACTCCAGGCTGACTTTCCTGGGAAACTCATCAAGTTCACAAAAGGAGAGTGCTCAGAGATTCTTGCACCACCCACTCTCCCTCTCTTTCTTCTGTTTTGCCCATCATTCTCCTCCTCCTCTTATTCCATTCTTCCTGCTCTGCCTTCCCTTCTCTCTCCCACATTTACATCTCCTTCTCCTTGTTTTGTGTGTAAGAAAAAATGAACCTCTCAGTCCATTATCCTTCTTCAAAGACTCAGATTTTAATACCTCAAGAACCCTTTATTTCCATTATGTGGCTACTTCCCTTCATTGAGCATTCATTGCAGAGTACATCCCTTTTATAGGTCATTTTATTGTCTTGTTATGCCTAAATAAACAGACAGAGATCAAGAGAGACAGAGAGACAGAAAGAGACAGAGACAGAGACAGAGATGGATGAATGATTGAACACATCAATCAATCAGTCCATTATCTGGTAGTCGACTTCTGGTGATATGCCTCTTTCAACTTAGTTGAAATAGTCCTCAAACAGATGTAAAATCAGTCAGTAAGGTAATCAACAAATATCTATTAAGGATTTACTGGCATAACATTGCCAGATCTGTGATCAAAGCCTTTCCCAGTTGCTAGGGTCTCCCAGAGTTCATGTTCCACTGTTACAGCCTTTGAAAACCCAAGGTCACCTCTATGCCACATTACTGGGGGACTCTATGAATCACAGAGTCATAGAGTCATAAAACTTCAGAGCTATAAGGAACCTCAGGGATCCTTGAGTAGAATCTACTCATTGTGTGAAGAAAAGACCTGAATCTTGGAGAAGGGAAATGGATATATTCAAGGTCACAATGATTGTTGGGATGGAACTTTAATAAAGAAAATATCACAGCAATCCTGGGGAAAGATTTCTGTTTTTAATATTTGTACTCTAACTTCCTCCTACCGAACTGATATTTAGACTTTTTTTTCATCTTTTGGACCTGTGGGGTTGAAAAGACCATATACCTGGGCATTCATGGAGAGTGATCAGAGAGGAAGAGGAGCAACATGGCCCTCATTGGGACACTGGTTGCTTCTGGGAAAAATGATGGTGAACTTTGGTTTCCATACAGAATCCTCAACTTTAGGACCAGCCTTACTCATGAGCAGAGTAGGTAACCATTCACACAATCCAAAAGAGTAACAAGGGCATATGGAACCAGGTATTTGCTCCCATGTACTGAATTTAGAAAATCCTGTGGGTGTTCCTCAGAGCTCTATTTTGGACACTTTTTCTTCTCCCTCTAAACTCACTCCACTCTCTCAGTGACCTCATCAGTTTCTATCAGATTAATTATCATCTCTATAAAGATGACAGAGACCTATATATCTACCCCTGAGTATCCATCATCAGCTTGGATCATCATTTGCCCATTGGACATTACGAACTGAATATATGGGTAAGCTCTCAAATTCAATATGTCCAAAATAGCTCTTACTTTCTTCCTCCCAAACCTACCGCCTTCCAGATTTCCCTATTTCTTTTTTTTAAACCCTAATATCTTTAATATATATCCTTCTATATTAATTTCATTTGTTATAGGGTTAGGCAATGGGGGTTAAGTGACTTGCCCAGGATCACACAACTAGGAAGTGTCTGAGGTGAGATTTGAACCTAGGACCTCCTGTCTCTAGGTCTGGCTCTCAATCCACTGAGCCATCCAGCTGCCCCCAGATTTCCCTATTTCTGCCAAGGTCATTAGTCTAATCTACCAGGTTTGTAATGTCAGCATTATCCTGGACTTTTCAGTCTATCTCACCCTATAAATGATCTAACCAGTTACTAAATCTTACTCTTTCTACCTTCTCAATATCCTTCACGTCTTATCCCTTTCTATTCACACAGCCACCACTTTAGTTCAGATCTTCAATACTTCTTCTTTAGATTTTTTTTTAAATCCTTTAAATTTAAATCCTTACCTTCTGTCTTAGAATCAATACTGTGTATTGGTTCCAAGGCAGAAGAGCAGTAAGGGCTAAGCAATGGGGTTAAGTGACTTGCTCAGGGTCACACAGCTAGGATGTGTCTGAAGTCAGATTTGAACCCAGGACCCCTCATCTCATCTCTGGCCCTGACTCTCAATCCACTGAGCCACCTAGCTTCCCCCTTGGGGGCATGGGGGGGGCCTGAAATGTTCTATCCAATCCTGAGATCTTATTCCTAATCTGATGAATACAATGAGTAGGATACAATACAATGAAACTTCAAAAGAGTTGCTTTAAAAACAGACTGAAAAGCAAGAGTTAGAAAAAATTACAAAATGTAAAATAAATAATTTTGATTATACTAAATTTAAAGGGTTTTGTACAAACAAAAACAATGCAACCAAAATCAGAAGGGAACAAACTGGGAAAAATATATATAACAAAAAACTCTGACAGAGGTCTAATTACTCAAATATACAAGGATCTAAATCAATTGTATAAAAAATCAAGCCATTCCCCAATTGATAAATGGGCAAGGGGCATGAATAGGCAATTTTCAGATAAAGAAATCAAAACTATCAATAAGCACATAAGAAAGTGTTCTAAATCTCTAATAATCAGAAAAATGCAAATCAAAACAACTCTGAGGTACCACCTCACCCCTAGCAGACTGGCTAAAATGAGAGAAGGGGAGAGTAATGAATGCTGGAGAGAATGTGGCAAAATTGAGACATTAATGCATTGCTGGTGGAGTTGTGAACTGATCCAACCATTCTGGATGGCAATTTGGAACTATGCCCAAAGAGCACTAAAAGACTGTCTGCCCTTTGATTCAGTCATACCATTGTTGGGTTTGTACCCCCAAAGAGATCATAGATAAACAGACTTGTACAAAAATATTTATAGTTACGCTTTTTGTGGTGGCAAAAAACTAGAAAATGGGGGTATGCCCTTCAATTGAGGAATGGCTGAACAAATAGTGGTATATGCTGGTGATGGAATACTATTGTGCTCAAAGGAATAATAAACTGGAGGAATTCCATGTGAACTGGAGAGACCTCCAGGAATTGATGCAGAGTGAAAGGAGCAGAGCCAGGAGAACATTGTATACAGAGACGGATACACTGTGGTAAAATAGAATGTGATGGACTTCTGTACCAGCAGCAATGCAATGACCCAGGACAATTCTGAGGGATTTATGGAAAAGAACACTATCCACATTCAGAGGAAGAACTACAGGAGAGGAAACACAGAAGAAAAACAACTGCTTGAACACATGGGTTGAGGCGGACATGATTGGGGATGTAGACTCGAAACTACCACACCAATGCAACTATCAATAATATGGAAATAGTTCTTGATCAATGACACATGTTAAAACCAGTGGAAATGCGTGTCAGCTATGGGAAGGGGGGTTGGGAGGGTGAAGGGGAAAGTAAGAACATGAAACATGTAACCATGGAAAATTCTTCTAAAAAATAAAATTAAAAAAAGAAAGAAAGAAACAGACTGACAGATGAGCATTTCCTTTCCTTTGGCCCCCTCTTTAAAAAGTTTTCCCATCACTGGTCTAGATTATTGCAACAGCCTCCTGACTAATCACCTGCCTCTAGTCTCTCCCCATTGTAATCTATCCTCCCCACAGCTGCCATAGTATGCCCAATATCAATATTCCCTGAGAGACTGAGATCTCAAACTCACCATTAATTGCAGACCCTGGAGACTTCTCTGCCTCTCTACTGGTTCTATTTTCCTACTGCTAACAGATGAAAGAACTCACTCTGTACATTTGGTCCATTATTTGACCATAATGCCTTCTTGCCATGATGTTCCTGCCTCCTTTTGTGCACCCTCCCCAAAAGATATCTAGCTCCTGCCTTGGGTCTGCTGATTATATATATATGTATATAATTATTATATCTAATATATATAATTATTATATCTAATATATGGGAGTCAATAGGAATAATAATAATAATTATTATATATATAATTATTATATCTAATATATATACTTTATACTAATATGTATCAGATATTAGATATATATATACTGTATCTAATATCTATTTACTATATCTAATTCACCTCAGCCACTTAACTAAGGATTAATAGAATAAAGAACCTCTTGTTCTATGAATAATAATAATATAATTCTTGTCAAGGCTTTTAGAAAGAGCATGCCATTCTATTACCCCATGGCTCCATTCACCATTCCTGTGATTTCACCCTTCTGTCATTACTACTCTCCTACATCCATCATTGTTGTTCAGTTTTTTTTCAGTTGGGTCTGATTCTTTGTGAGCCCATTTAGGGTTTTCTTGGCAGAGATACTAAAGTGGTTTGGCTTTTCTTCTCCAGCTCATTTTCCAGATGAGGAAACTGAGGCACATATGGCTACATAACTTGCTCAGGGTCACCCAGCTAGTAAGTGTCCGAGGCCAGATCTGAACTCAGGAAGATGAGTCTTCCTGATTTCAGGCCTGGCACTCTATCTGCTGTGCCACCTAGTTCCCCTTCATTCATTCTCTCTCACTATTAGCATTTAAGCTATCCCTAGCATTTAACCCAGTGTCCAGAACATAGAAGATATTTAACAAGCTTCCATTCATTTATTGCTGATTTATACTCTACCGGGTTATCTAGAATGCTATGAGTTTAGTATTGCTATACCCTAAAAACCTGATGGCTTCTCTAGCTCACCTCTAGCTTTACCAGCCAGGGGCTTTGGTCTCTTTCCAGTGGTTTCTTCTCATTTTCTCATCAATAAATCTGATCCCTTCTCCTGTCCTCTGTTCATCTGTACCAGCTTGTTCATCAGTCCTACTTAATTACCTAGACAGGATTATAGTGCCAAGTAGTTTGGAATTTTCTCATTTAATGGTCTATTAATATTCCCAACAATACTACAACTTCCCAGACCAAGATGGCCCCTATTTGCTAGACTCATCTGGTATATTTTAGTAAAGAGTATTCATTTCCACTGACCTGTATCCAACATGCCAGTCACCATATCCTTCCTGCAGTGAAAAAAGGAGTAGTTTTTTTTAGTCCTTTGGTTTCATTGAGGGAGGATCTTCCATTACTGATGCAATTAGCAATTGTTTTGCAATTTCTAATCTTAGAGAGTACCACTGGGGAAGCAGGAGGTTATTAAATAAAGTGCCCAGGGACGCATAGCCAATAGGTGTTAGAGACAGGAGTTGAACCCAGATCCCTCCTGCCTGAGGTCTGCCCCCATCTCAAAGCATCATGCTGTCTTTCAACTCAGATTTGGCCATAAACTTCTGATAGCTGTCCAGCAGGGGGCTCCCTTTTTCTATTGGAGGGACACCACTCTTAGGCAGCCAATCACAATTTTTCAATGAAAAGGGCAAGATTTGCCTGCTGGGAGGCAGAGACTTAGAGCTTTAGAACTAGAAGGGATCTTTGAGGCCAACTGTTCTGAGCCTTGAGGACTAAGGAGGGTTAAGATCACAGAGATAGTAAGTGTCCCTGCTGAGATTCAAATCCAGGTCTCCCAACTCTCAATCCAGCACAATGCCTACTGTCTCTACACGCTGTCTCTGGTGGTTGGATTTTAAAAGCCAATTCTCACTGGTCCAGGAAGGGGGTGGGGGTGGGCAATCAGTTCCTCATCCCTGGAACATGGACCAGGAGAGGATGGTGGACTCAGATGGCAACTCGGCTACCACAGGAGAATCATTCGCCCCCTACGGTTCCCACAGCTGCTCCCTAGGTCGGCCCCTGGGAAGCTGCAGAGGATGCTGCTCCCATCCTGCTGGTAAAAAACCATCAGCCTCTTCACTTCCATCAGACATCCAGTAGTCCCAGGAGTTATCTCAGATGTGGCTTAACAGGTCAGAATTTTGGTCTACTTAATCTAATAGTACCACCTGGGCCTATCCTTTGGGGAAGCATGCCAACCCGACCACAAGCAGACAAGATACCCAATGAGAGGAAAGGAAACACCTCTCCTTCTCCTAACTGCCATTTCCTAAAGACAGTAACAGCAGCGGAGCAGTGGGGCTCAGGGATGGGAAGACCGCTGGGACCCCAAATGGTCCCAACCCCATTGTCTTATGGCATCAAGAACTCTCACTGTTTCTCTCCTCCCCCGAGTTGCTTTTTGCTAGAATAATTGTATAATGGAAGCTTCGAATTCATTGCCTTCAAGCAGCTTGTGTGGGAATATGATTAGCAGAGTACTTCTCCAAAGGACATGGTCATCATACCTGCTCCCTTCCCACCCCTTCATTTATGCTGCCTTGCTTTCCCTGCTGTGCTAACAAACATTCAACACCGAAGCAGTTATTTTTGTATCTCCCCCGCCCCCAAACTACTAACGCCTTCTGAACCCTATTTCTGTCCATGGGACTAGTACACATCTAGTCATCCAGCTTCAAGCTTTGGTTTCTCTTCCTTCAGTACTCCTTGCAGCCCCCAATCACACAGCATCAAGGAGAATCACATGTCCTACCAGAATAAGGAGAAACACTGAATTAGCCACAGTGACCTCAGATAGCTACTGTTCCTTGGAGTCAATATGCTCTTGCATCTCCTTCAGTGGATTTCTACCCCAAATTCAGTCTCTGCTTCTGGATAATGCTTCATTCTTGTTCTTCAAGCTGTTTGCCTTTTTTTAAAACCCTTACTTTCCATCTTAGAATCAATATTGTGTATCATTTCCAAGACAGAAGGATGGTAAGGGCTAGGCAATGGGGGGGTTAAGTGACTTCTCCACAGTTAAACAGCTAGAAAGTGTCTGAGGTCAGATTTGAACTCAGTACCTCCCATCTTCAGGCCTGGCTCTCAATCCACTGAGCAATCTAACCTCTGTTTACCTTCTAATCCATTGTTCACCTGACCAAATGGGAATCTTTGAATTGGGTTAACTCATTTAATAATTCTTCATTTGCTTGCCTCTGAGCTCTGCTATACTGCCTCAAGTCTCTTATGCTCCCTTTTTGTCCTTTTAGTAAGCTTTAAAAGTACCATATAAATATCAGCTATTATTTGCTTGAAGTAAGCAGTAGGACTAGGCAGGATAGGTTTTTGGAGGAGAATTTGGTGTGGTGGAATGAAGCTTGCACTATAGAAATCTCTATATAAGAAGCAGCAATGTGCCATAGAGTGCTGACCTGGGAATCAGGCAGATCTGAGTTCAAATACTGCCTTGTGTATTTGGGGCATATGGGGCATGCAGTGAAGACCAGCACCTCTGCTGTGAGGGCTTGCCAAACCCTTTTCAGGGCTGCTCATCCACCTTTGGCATCCATATAGCACTCAACTCTCCATCTGTGGCTCCAAGAAGCTGTAGGGTGTAAAGTGGCCACGCCATGGTAAAGCCATCCCAGGTGATGGGCTAAAACAGGTTGAGGGTAACCAGTAGACCTCAAATCCAACAGTGAGTGAGTGTCTACCCGAGGTGTATGAAGACTTCCCCCAGCAGAATGGGAGGATGAGAACAATTTGTTCTAATGGTCGTGAAGGGAGCTGAAGCAAGTGTCATAGAACACTCAGAGCTTGGCTAGACATTGAAGACATCCGCTGCATCCTGGGCCATCACCAGTCTTCTTGCCTTTTGTCTTGCCACTGGACTTCAATGACTGGAAGAGAATATGAAGGTGACAACTTAGTGAGTTGTCACAAATTTAAGTGAGTCAAAACTCACTCACTTGAATCCAATTCACGTGCAAGTCAAGACAGTATTCCCCGATGCCATTGGTCCTCCTCAAAAATGAAAGCCATACAACAACAACACTTACTTGTGTGACCCTGAACAAGTCACTTATGCTATTTGATCCTAGTTTCTTCAAGGTATGAAATGAAAAGACTGGTTGAAGTGGCATCTAAGATTCTCAGTCTAAATCTATTCTTTTGTGAAGACTTATGAATGTTTGGGACTAATCATTGCTTGTTTAAGTTCTTGTTAACTTCCTTCTGTAACACTGAAGTACCTGCTTCTGGGTGGAGGTCAGTCTCAGTATATGGTGAGCAGGGCAGGTTTTTTCAGCAGGTTTATTGGTAGGAATTTGTTATGGTTTGGAAAACCCACTGAGGTTTTAGTCATCTTCATTTTGTTGTCTTAGTGAAAAAGTATGCAGAAAAGAATAAAATTCAAGAGACACAGTACAGCAAGACAGTGTTGGTATTATTATATAAAATGTAATACATACTTTAAAAACACCAAGCTGAATGAAACTGAGATTTATAGTTTCATATGCCATCCTCTCTTTCTGTTCTTCTTTGTATGTGGAAATTTTCATGTTTGCTGATATCTTTAAGTTCATTTTTTTAAAATAAGTTAAATAAAAGAAAAGAAAATACTTTACCCAAAGCTCCCTGGTAACATTTTCTTTTCACCCAACTCCATTTTGTGCTCAGACTCTGGCCTGACAGTGGGAAGTGAATGCCCCACTGCCTTAGTTTGAAAACTTCAGTCCTGGCCCCAATGGTCCATGGGATAGCCTAGACTGGAAGTGTCGGTTCCAGATCCCCTGTTGTATCTTTCTACTCTTCTCTGTTCTTTCAAGTGTTTGAAATTAAGCCATGGAATCTTCTCTTAAAAAAAAAAAGCATTTATTGCTTCTCATATTGAACAGACAATATGATTCTTCTGCAAAGCTCTTAAATCCTAACAACAGACCTCAACAGTGATATAAGCCAAGAGACTAAGGAAATCCTATAAGGTGAACTCAAGACCTTTGGGCCCCAACAGTCTTTGACATAACAGTTACATTTTGGGAGCTCATTCCTGATTAGCTAATAAAGTACATACCGTCTGCCTTTGAAATAGCTAAGTTCAGCTAGAACTCCTTGTAAGTTCTAAGGCAGGCTTTGTACTTAGAACATATTTATTATGATATATTACAGTTTAAGAATGACCTACAGTCTTGATCAGTGACACATGTAAAACCCAGTGGAATTGTTCGTTGGCTATGGGGGTGGGGGGGTGGGAGGAGAGGAGGGGAAAAAATGTGAATCATGTCACCATGGAAAAATATTCTAAAACAAACAAATAAATAAATAAACTTAAAAAAAAAAAAAAAGAATGACCTAAGAGTTTCCATTTGTTAAAAGTGTTGCTGGCCTGAGATAAATACAGACCCATGCAAATCCCTGTTGGTTTCATAAATATCATTGGTGATGACATCATGGAAGGGCTGCTTTGGAGCTTCTAGACAGGTGTAGGAGTATAGGATATTGAATACATGCTCAGGAGGAAAGATAATTCAAATGCTTCACTGAGTCTGTTTTCAGCATCAATAAAATTGCCCGAATTTCTAAGAGAAATATCTAGAGAAGACATGTGAAAAGTAAACACCTCTAACTCCATTCATTCAAACAATGAATTCTTGAAGGGGTTGATTACATTTTTTAAGGAAGGAAGGAGGAACCATATAGTAAAATTAGGAAAGGAGCAGAGAACCTTGCCAGCTGCAAGAATATGGCCACATCACTAGAAATATTGGCACAGCTCCTATGACAAGTTCTGAGATAGATATGACTTCCCCTGAGCAGATCCCCATAAGTAATTGCCATTTTCATGAGGTGCTATTGATGAGAGTCAGCATGAGATAGTAAATAGAGTGCTGGTCTTGGAGTCAGGACCATCTGGAATCCAGCTCCAACACTTAGTAGTCCTGTGATCCTGGGCAAATCACTTAATCTCACAGTGCCACAGACGATGCTAGGAATTATTTACTAATTGATAGAATAGTCTGTCTGGATTAGTGAAAGTACTTCCCACCTACTCCCCGGGCATTCCCTCACAGAATGCTGTTGCCATAGCTGTGACTTCAGCATGAGCATCCACAAGCGCTCTAGTTGTCCCTCAGACTGTCGGAGTAGAAAGAAAAGATTGATTTGAGCCTTGGCTGGCATATGCTACTGGAGTACCACAACAGTCATAGGGGTCAGGTACAGAAAAGTGAAAATGACTACTAGAGAGCCTCAGAGGCGCAGCAGTTGATAGGCTACATGTGTTCATAACGAAAGCCATACTTTGCTTTAAAGCTTGAGATCTAATGACTAATCACTTTGGAGTATAGAGAATGATGAAAATCACCATATCAAGGTCCCAGCTACAATCCAAGAAGGGGTTGAAAGGTTTCAGTTGTGTACAAGAATTAGAGAAGGTGCTGCACAGTGTAAAAAAGATGGATCAAAGGGGAGAGGCAATGGCGGTAATGACAGTCCTACCTAAACTAATCTACTTATTCAATGTCATTGCAATTAAGTTACCAAAATTATTTTACTGATCTAGAAAAATTAGTAACAAAATGTGAAGAATATCAAAGGAATTAATGAAAAAAAAATAAAGGAAGGATGTCAAGCAGTACCAGATTTTTAACTGTATTTATCAAACTGTATTATTAAACTGTAATTATAAAAACTATCTGGTGCTGGCTAACAAATAGAAAAGTAGATCAGTGGAACAGAACAGGCATGCAAAAAAAAATTATAAAAGGATTATAGTAACCTTGCATTCAACAAAAGTAAAGACTCAAACTTTGGGGATAAGAATTCACTATTTAGCAAAAATTGTTGGAAAAATTGGAAAGTACTAGAAAGCAGTCTGGCAGAACCTAAGTTTAGACCAACATCTTATTCAAAATGGATCTAGACATAATGTGAGATACATAAGCAAATTAGAAAAACAGGGAAGAATTTATGAATATATAAGAAATAGAAATAATTGTGACATGTGAAATGGATAATTTTGATTACATTAAATTAAAAAGATTTCTGTACAAATAAAATTAACATAGCCAAGAATAAAAGGAAAGCAGAAAATTGGAGGGGGGGATTTTTTGACAGAGCCATTCCTTAATTGATTAATGGTCAAAAGATATGAACAGACAGTTTCTGTTTTTTTGTTTTTTTTGTTTTTTTTATTTTGTTTTTTTTTTAGACCCTTAACTTCGGTGTATTGGCTCCTAGGTGGAAGAGTGGTAAGGGTGGGCAATGGGGGTCAAGTGACTTGCCCAGGGTCACACAGCTGGGAAGTGGCTGAGACCGGGTTTGAACCTAGGACCTCCCATCTCTAGGCCTGGCTCTCACTCCACTGAGCTACCCAGCTGCCCCCCAGACAGTTTCTGGATGAAGAAATCAAAGCTATACACACACACACACACACACACACACACACATATATAAACATATGAAAATGCTCCAAATCATTACTGATTAGAGAAATGCAAATCAAAACAACTCTGAGATATCATTTCACACTTATCAGATTGGCTATAATGATAAAAGGGCAAAATGACAAATGCTGAAGGGGATGTAGAAAAATGGGGACACTAATACTGTTGGTTAAACTGTGAATTGATCCAATCATTTTGGAGAGCAATCTGGGATTATGCTTAAAAGAATTATAAAACTGTGTATAATCCTGACCCAGCAATACTACTATTAAGTTTTTTTCCTAAGATGATCAGGGAAAAAATAAGAACCTATATGCTTTAAAACATGTGGGAAGCCAATAAGAGAATAGATAAAAATCTGAGACTCCTCTTTTGACCCTTTTGTGATCCTTGTGATTTCTTGTTGAAAAGTATTGTGACCTTATTGAAAAGCTTTAAGTTCCTATCAAACCTGAATTTAAAGGGTTAACACTGTTAACACAGCAAGGAATGCTGCTGCCTGTTATAGCCAAGGCCAAGATACTCCCCAACTTGGCTTTCTGATAAGAACCTAGTCAAAATTCAGCCTTGGCCTTGATCTATTCTGAAGCCAATGTTTTATGTTTTGATGTGATATAATTTGTAACTTCTGTGCATCTGCAAAATTTCGGGGAGGGGTTCTTTTGTGTGAAATGAGTCTTGAAATAAATATATATATAATAAAACTCCGGGCTCCTGGAGCCAGAGCTGGAAGTATGAGGTAAAAGACAACTCCCTTGTTCTGTCCTTATTTCCTTATCAACTAAACTGTCTTTATCAGACTACCAGAGATGATAATGAGATCTCCACGAAAACATCTATAGGGGGCAGCTAGGTGGCTCAGTGGATTGAGAGCCAGGCCCAGAGACAGGAGGTCCTGGGTTCAAATGTGACCTCAGACTTCCTAGCTGTGTGATCCTGGGCAAGTCATTTAACCCCTATCGCCTAGCACTTACCACACTTCTTTTTTTTTTAAGTCCATTTATTTATTTAATTAATTTAGAATATTTTTCCCAAAGTTACATGAATCATGTTCTTTCCCTCCTCTCCTCCCACCTCCCCTCCTATAGCCAACAAGCAATTCCACTGGGTTTTACAAGACCTATTTCCATATTCTTAATATTTGCATTAGGGTGATCATTCAGAGTCTACATCCCCAATCATATCCCCGTTGAACCATGTGATCAAGCAGTTGTTTTTCTTCTGCATTTCTACTCCCACAGTTCTTTCTCTGGATGAGGAAAGCATTCTTTCTTATAAGTCCCTCTGAATTGCCCTAGATCATTGCATTGCTCATAGTAGAGAAGTCAGTTACATTTGATTGTGCCATGGTATATCTGTCTCTGTGTACAATGTTCTCCTGGTTCTGCTCCTTTCACTCTGCATCAATTCCTGGAGGTCATTCCAGTTCACATGGAATTCCTCCAGTTCATTATTCCTTTGAGCACAATAGTATTCTGTCACCAATAGATACCACTATTTGTTCAGTCATTCCCCAGTCGAAGGGCATCCCCTCATTTTCCAATTTTTTGCCACCACAAAGAGCATGACTACAAATATTTTTGTACTATCTTTTTCCTTATTATTTCTTCTGGGTATAAACCCAGCTGTCCTTCCCACTCTTTTGCCTTAGAACCAATATACAGTATTGATTCTAAGATGGAAGGCAAGGGCTTAAAAAATATATCTATAACAGCTCTCTTTGTGCTGGCAAAAAAAAACTGAAAATGAAGGCATGGCCCACCAATAGGGAAATGGCTAAACAAATTGTGGCTTATGGTTGAGATAGAATACTGCTGTGCTTTAAGAAATGATGAATGGGTTAATTTTTTAAAAAACAGACCTATGTGAAATTATGAAGAGTGATATGAGCAGAACCAAGAAAATATTATGTGTAGAACAGAAATACTCTTTGAAGAATAATTTGTATATGTCCACTTCCAGAGGAAGAAATGATAAACACAAGCAAGACATAGTTTTATATACACATTTTTTTTTTTTTTGTCAAATGATGCCTTCCCTAATGTGAAGAGGGGAGAGAGGTAAGGAGACACTTGGGAACTTTAATGTAACAAAAAAAATAGTTTTTAAAAAAGAACTCAAAAAAGAAAATAAGATTCAATGGCAACATCCAGGGGAATGATGATGAAAGTTGGAAGTAGGAAAAGAGAAGAGGGGATAGATAGAAAGAATATGCAAATATAAAATTGGCAGGAATTGTTAATCCATGACACATTCTACTTTCTAAGAGTCCCTGTCAAAGTTTTTCATTTTGTGTCCCAGATTATATTTTATCCTATACCCCTTTCTCCTCAACAACAACAAACAATGCTATAGAGTGGTTATTTAAGGCCAACCAATCTAAGGTTTACTCAAGCACTCAGTAGACAAAGGCCTCAATAGTGTAGGGTAAATGGGGTTTGGTCTGGTCTGCCAAAATTTATAGGGCACTGAGAGCGATTATAATCCTTTAGCAACAACTGAGCATAACACATTGTTATTAATAATTATTATTTAAAATTAAAAGCTACCAAAAGTGAAGGCTTCTTTCTCCATCTGTTTCGCTCCAGGTGAGTTCTTCCATTGGCTTTTCCCTTTCATAGCCGCCCTAAGCACCCTTTGAAGATCTATCCTGACTACTTCTTGTGATTCTTGCTCTAGGCACAAGAGCTGGTAGTGAAAGCTCTGAATAAAGACAAAAAACTGTTATTGCAGCAATCATTAACTATTTAAAATGAAGAGCAATTCTTTCAAACTGATCAAGGAAGAAGAAAAGCAATCAGTGAAAGAGAATTGCAGGAAGAAATTAATTTTAGCTGTATAGATCCTTGTGCTCCCAGCTCAGACAATAACAGTCCCTCTCTCTCTCTCTTTTTAGTTTATTTATTTATTTAACTAATTTAGAATACTTTTCCATAGTTATATGAATCATGTTCTTTCCCACCCCCCTCCCGTAGCCAATAAGCAATTCCACTGGGTTTTACATGTCATTGATCAAGACCTATTTCCATATTATTAGTATTTGCATTAGAGTGATCATCTAGAGTCTATATCCCCAATCATATCCCCATCAAACCATGTGATCAAGCAGTTGAATAGCAGTCTCTTTTGAGGAAGAAGCTGACTGAGCAAGTTTAAGCTTTGAAGATTATGATCCAGGTTGCTGTTCAATTTTCCAATTCTGAAGTGATTGAGTAGTTTCAAACTCACGGGCCAAAGAATACAGCCACTAGAGCTGTCTCAAGGTTTGCAAATCATGTGTTTCATTGGAAGTAATATAGAAGCCTGTGGACTATGTAATATAGGTGCCTGCGGACTATGTGCACCCAAGAAGAAAACCAACCCCGGGTATGCCAGACCATACTTTGAAGGAGAAGTAGCAGAAATTGTTGAAAGGCAAAAGGATTAGAGCAGAACCTATTCTGGTCATTGACTCACCAGCCTCATAGGCTCCTGAGCTAAGATTAAGGATAGAAAATATTCAGTTGTGCTTAACAAAGAGTCATCCTGTGAGCAAAATTAGAGGCTTGTACCTTTCAGACAATTAAAGCCTTTAATCAAAAGAGAATTTTCAATCCAGTAAAATTTTATTAACTGCCTACAATTTACACGCTACTGGGAATGCAGAAACAAGTATGAAAAACTTACTGCCCACAAGGAGCTTGCCATTCTATGTGAAGGATACAACTTCCATACTTAAATAAGAGCATACATGGGGGCAGCGGGGTGACCCAGTAGACTGAGAGCCAGGCCTAGAAATGGGAGGTCCTAGGTTCAAATCTAGCCTCAAACACTTCCTAGCTATGTGACCCTGGGCAAGTCACTTAACTCCCATTTCCTGCCCTTACAATTCCTTTACCTTAGAACCAATACAGAGTGTTGGTTCTAAGGTGGAAGGTAAGAGTTACAAAGAAAAAAAAAGAGCATACAATATGCTTATGGAAGGAGAAATTAAAACGGGGAGATAAAGAGGGGCTTCATGCAGAAAGTGGCACTTTGGATGGGCCTTGAAGAATAACAAGAATTCTAAGAATCAAGATGAGAACAGAGAGCCTTCCAGAAATGGGGGAGGACAGGATAGGTCAATGCTTACAACTGAGAAGTAAAAGAGGCTAGTTTGGCTGAAATCTGATATTTTAGAGGATGTCGCCATTCATTTGGAAATGACATGGTTGGTCTGGGGATGATATCAAAGAGACTCAACTGCCTTGATAGATCTAGTCCCCTGTAGCCCTCCTGGAATTTCAGCTTTGATTGGGACAAATCCTTGATTTGTTTCTGTACTACCCAGCAAACAAACATCAGGACCCTTCAGGCTTCTGGACAGGAGCTTTGTAAGAAGATAGAGGGCAGTACTGGCAGGTTCTCTGTAGCTTAGCAATTCAAGATTTGGCCTGATCAATGTCATCTTTTGGTGGCTCTTGAGAGATTGGATTTTAAGGTGCTCAAGAAATGGAAGGTTCGCATGAAGGAAATTCAGTGCTAAATTTACAGTGTTTTTACTGATTTGGAGTGTGATGTAAAGTATACAATGAATTTGAACTATATACATTTGTTTTCTTCTTGACTCTTCCCTTGTTATTCCTAGAATGACCTTGAATATTGCTCCCCTGCTAGGTTAGACATAGAGTGAGTTAATTTACCTCTTTGGGCCTTATTTTTCTGATCCGTAAAATGAGAAGGTTAAGCTATTCAATTTCTAAGGCCTTTTTAAGTTCTCAGTTTTATGATCCCTGTGATTAACCTTGTAATCTTTATACAAGATTGGGGAAACTAGATTGTACGTATGGAAGGTTTTTTTTAAGTCTATTTTTTAATTTCTTGAGACATAAAAAGAAATAATATATCTCAAGTCTAAAACCCTTTCTAGATTTGTCTTTTCCCCAAGTGAACAAAGTGAAGGTCTTCCTTTGAGATCGATCAAGAGTGAACACCAAACTGAATTTTCCTCTAGATAAGATTATTAATTCTCCACCTCCTAGAAAAGGCTGAAGTCTGAAGGCTTCCTAAGGGGAGTGTCCTCCTTGGAAATTAAAAATTAAGATAATAATCACAGGGAAAACTTTTTAATCTTTATGGGAAGTGTCCTAGGAAGAAATGGAATTCTGGAATGTTCTAGAATATTAACCCCATACTATATTTTTAATGTATGATCATCTTTCCCTGATACAAGATTTTTACAAATATTACCTCAAATCATCTTGGAGCAAAGAGTTATGTCAGAATACATGAGAGACTATGCCAGTCTGTACATTTTTTGGTTTGGATATAGATTAATGTTAAATTAAATGAAAAATTATTTCTGGCAGACCAAGGCTAAAGCATGTCTCAGAATATATTATTAGTATTAATTTTTTTCTTTGGCATGTGTGAACAACCAAATCTCAAATAAATCAACACATTAAGCAGCACAAGATGTTGGGAGGGGTGAAGGAAACAATATAATTGTATTCACTAACACATATATTGCTTCAGAGTTTGCAAAGCTCTTTGCGAACTGGTTTCCTTTGATCCTCACAACTCTGGAAGCAGTTGCTACTATTCTTCCTATTTTACAGTTGAGGAAACGGAGGCACAGAGATTAAGTGACTTGCCCAGGGTCACAGCTTTTGAAACTAGTGATTTTCGTCTGAGGCAGGATTTGAACTTTGTACCTCCTGACTCCAGGTCCAGAGATCTGTCAATTGAACCACCAAGCAAATTCACAGATGCAGGGCAAGGCAAGATATGTGTTACAGATCAGTTAGATTTGACTTGATAGGGTTTGGAGATTCATACAAGTGAATAGTAAAGATGGGTTAGAAAGATGGGTTGATATCAGATTATGGAGGATCTTAGAACATTAAAGTTGGAAGGGACTCTGGAGATCCTCTAATCCAGTCCCTTCACAGAATCATAGAATTCTAAAGCTTTTAAGAAGATCTCAACATCCATTTGTCCAACCTACAATATTACAAAAGGACCCCCCACGATAATATGTGAAATAAATCATCACTCAACTTCTGCTTGAAGACTTTCTGTGAAGTATAATTTATGACCTTGTGAACCAGCTCTTTACACATTTGGGCAGCTCTAACTGGTAGAAAATAATCTTTTTCCTCTGCTCTCCCACCCCAATATCAAGCATAAATTTGATTTTTTGGAATGGTGAAGCATTGTTCCTAGTTCTGCCCCTGGAACCAAGCAGAATAAATTGAGTCCTTCTTGCACATGACAGCCCATCATAAATGAGAATCCTATACTTGAAGACAGCTCTCATGTGCCTCCTAAATCTTCTTTTCCTTAAATTAAGCATTTCCAATTCCCTTAGCTGATCTTCTTACGCTAGACCCAAGGCTCTTCACTATGCTGCTTGCCTCCCTCTGGGTCTTCTCCAATTTATCAATGTTCTTAAATGATATCTTCTTAGGTGAGGTCTATAACTGAACACACTATCCCAGATGGGTTCTGATGATAATGGAGAATGATGTGTTTAGCAGTTCCTTATTCTAGCCCAAATCATATTAGCTCTTATGGCTGCCATAGCATATTGTTAAATTAAATTGAATCTATAGTCTTCCAAATCTCTCAGACCTTTTTCAAGCTAACTGCTGCCTAATAACGTCTCCCTTCATCTCACAGTGGTGAATTCAATTCAATCTACACATACCAAAGTATAATATTTTACAATTACCCCAATAGAATTTCATTTTATCAGATTCAGCTCAGTGTTCTAGCCAGTTAAAGGGCTTTTTGGATCTTGGCTCACTATTAATTGTGTTAGCTATCCTTCCCAGCTTCATGCCACCTGCAAGTAGGACAAGCATTTCTTGTATGCCTTAAACCAAGACTTTGAGAAAAATGTTAACTGACTCAGGGATAAACTCAGATCCCAAGGGAACCTCAGACCTTCTTCCATATTGGCATTGAAGCAATAATAACTTCATTTTAAGTCATTCCTTTTTAAAAAAAAAAAACAACTTTACTTTTTGTCTTAGTAACAACTCTAAGATAGGCTAAGGACTGGGCAAACTGGTTAAATGACTTACCCAAGGTCACATAATATCTGAGGCCAAATTTGAACTCAGGTCCTCAGACTCTAGGTTTGGCACTCTATCCACTTTGCCACCTACTTGCCCCCAATAAATACCCTTTGAGTCATTACTTTTTGAGTCAAACCAATCCAACCAGGTTAGAATCCATTGAATTATACTATCACCCAATCCACACATTTCCATTTTTTCCTATAATAGCAGCACAAGATACTTTTAAAAATGCTTTGCTAAGGTCGTAAGTTTATCTGTAAATATTTCCCTGATCTAACAGTAGTAACTGTCAAATGAGGAAATAAAGAGAGTTTGGCACACAGCCTGTCCTTAATGAAGCCCTGCTGACTCTCTGGGGGATTCACTGCTTCCTTTTTCAGATGTGTCCTATCTAGCCCTTTTATGACTCATTCTGCAATCTCATTTTGCATAGGAGGAAGATTAAACCTGGAATGCCAGGCTATAGAATTTATCATTTTCCCCCTTATGGGATAGGAAATCAGGGGTGTTTTTTAGTGTATAGAATAGACCAATGAATTTGGATTTAGGAAACCAAGGTTTGAATCTTGGCTTTGTTCCTTACTATCCCTGTGACCTTTTGCAAGGTACTACTTAATAGTTTTGGACCTTAGTTTCCCAATCTTTAAAATGGGGATAATAATACCTACTTCTTAGGGATATTTTGTTTCCTTGCATGTCAGTAGTCATTAAGTATTTTTTAAGCGTCCACCATGTCCTAGGCACTTCACTGAATGTGAAGGAAGTCATGTAACTACAGAGGGTTATTTGTTACTTGGAAAATGCAGTTTGAAGATTCATATGAAAGTGGCCTGAAGGAGTGAAGAACCTGGAGCAAGGAAATAAGTTAGTTGGCTAGCAAGCTGATGAGTTGATAAAATTCTGAAGGGCTTAGAAATTATGGTAAGACGAATAGGAATAACATATTCAAATGACCAAAAAGCTCTTAAGTATTTAAAATGAACTCATTTCAAAAATTTAAAATTGAGTCACCATGCTATGAGAGATTGTCTCCTCTCTTGCATGATGTGTCCTCAGAATTTGGAAATCCAAAATTAGTGTAGTGTCATAGGGAGATCCATCAATGGGGCTACTGCACTGAGACCCGCCATACTTCCCAGAGTAGCCCGTCAGATTAAAATGGAATGGGGAAATATTTAACAAAATAAATAATAATAAAATAGGACACAATGTCAATACATGGTTTCCTAGTCACTATGTGACCTGTGGGATTCTAATATCTGATTTAATGGCCTCATTTTTATTTGAGTTTGCTACCACTGGTACTGGAGTTAAAGACCTTTGTTTGAGTTCCATCTCTAATACTAGTTAGCTAAGTGACTTTGGACAAATTATTATACTCCCTCTAAGACAGTTTCCTGTTCTGTAAAATGAGCTCTAACATTTTGAGATTACAAGAATGATACCATAGAAAACCCTTGGTTGTTTTTTGCTTTTGAGTCTAATTCCTTAAGGAAGAAGGAAAATCTGCCCGAGTTTTGAACAATTCTGAGAATATGGAGAATGAAAGTTTCCTCTTTGAAAGTTTGACCAGATGTTCGGCAATACCCAGAAAATGACTATTTGTCAACCAGGATCCAGGTTGTTTTCATTTAGTTTGATGGTTTATAACTTTTCTTTTTTCTTGTCCATTAAAAACAAAACAAAACAAAACAAAACAAAACAAAAAAACAACCCTTAGATTTTTTTATGAGATTCAAACTTACTCAGAAGGTCTTCCTTCTTAAATTACCTTCTATTCACTATACATATGTATATAACAAATGCTGAACTTAACACCAAATAAGACGAGCATTCCTAGATATGAAATAGAACAGAAAAAAGGGGACTACACACAGTTGTAAACCTGTACTGTGAATACATCTTTGTTTTCTAAGCACTTAATAAATTTAATAGGTTATTTTCAAAGCTGTCATATTTGTCTATGTTGTCTATTTATATTCATTCAATTTTCTTTTATGTATTAAAAAATCTCTTAATGACCTTCTTTCTGTATGTTTCCTTTTATTTATTTTGGTAACTTATTTTATCACTTCCCTCTTAACCTTTTTCACCTAGGCTGAAAGAAAAATAATCCATTGTATAATATGTGAATATGTGAAGCAAAACAATGCTTCTCTTTCATCAGGTCTCTAGCATATTTTTCATCTGTTTTTTGGAGTCAAGGTAAGTCATTGCTTTGAGCAGAGTTCTTAAATTTTTCAAAGCAGGGGAGTAGCTTGGTGGCTTAGTGGATTGAGAGCCAGTCCTAGAGATGGGAGGTCCTAGGTTCAAATGTGACCTCAGATACTTCCTAGCTATGTGACCCTGGGCAAGTCACTTAACCCCCATTGTCTAGCCCTTATTGCTCTTCTGCATTAGAACCAATACACAGTATTGATTCTAAGATGGAAGGCAAGGGTTTAATAAATAAATAAAAATTTAAAAGCTGTTTTTCTTTACAATGTTATTGTATCCATGTTCTGCTCACTTCAACCTGCAGCAGTTTTTTTAAGTTTCTCTGAAACCATCCCCTTCATCACTTCTTACAAACACAATCATATTCCATTCTATTTATATAACATAATTTGTTTAGTGATTCTTTAATTAATGGGCAACTCTTTAGTTTCCAGGTCATTGTCATTCAAAAAAAATCTGCTATAAATACTTTTTGTAAGGGAGTGTGTGTGTGTGTGTGTGTGTGTGTGTGTGTGTGTGTGTGTGTGTGGTCCTTTTGTTCTTTCTTAGAACACTTTGATATAGGCCTACTAGCACATTGCTGGGTAAATGAATATGCATAGTTTAGTAGTCTGGGAGTATAGTTTTCAATTGCTTTTCAGAATGGCTGAATCAATTCACAACTCCATCAATAATCAATCAATAAACATTGACTAATGGAGAATGAAACCTAGATTATAAACCTGGAGGACTGGAAGGATGGAGGTGCCCTCAGCAGTAATAGGGAAGTTAGGAAAAGGGAAAGGTTTTAGGGAAATGATAATGAGTTTAGTTTTCATTATGGAGATCTCTAAAGATATCTACTGGACAACCAATTCAAAATGACTGAAAAGCAGTTGGAGATCTATCTGAAAGTTAACAGAGAAGTTAGGGCGATAAAGTAGATTTGAGATTCATAAGGATAGAGATGATAATTAAATCCATGGGAGCTGATGAGATCATTAAGTGAAGTATAAAGAGAAAGAAGAGGGCCCAGGAGAGACCCTTGTGGGATGCCCACAAAAAATTCTCATTTAATTTCTTATACTGAACTGAGATATATGGAAAGCTCAATGGGGAAAATCAAGATGTGGAAGGGATACCTATATTAAGGAGGAGGGTGGCAGACAATGTCAAAGGACGCAGAAAGGTTGAGGAGAATAAGGAATGAGAAAATGTCATTAGATTTGGAAATTAAGAGCTCATTCAGTGGAATGATAATGTCATAAGGCAGACTACAGAGAGTTAAAAAAAAAAAAGAGAGAGAGAGGTGAGGAAGTGAATGCACCCATTGTTGATGGCTTTTTCAAGTTTAGCCAGAAAAAAAAAAAGAATAAGAGAGAATATAAGTGGAAAAGGAAAGGTCAAGCTAGATGGAAACCCCATAAAAATGGGGTTATGAAGACTAGGAGGCAACTTAACGACAACAAAGGATCAAGTGAGAATTTCTGAAGGTGGAAACTTGGACATATTTGTAGGTTGCAGGGAAGAAGTCAGGAGACAGGAAAAGAATGAAGACAGTGAGAAAGTGGTATGATAGAGAGGGCAATCTGCCAGAGTGTAAAATTATGCCTGTTTTTTTTTCTGCAGGTCCTCCAAAATTTGCTTGTTGCTCCTCCCTTTTTTGTTTTGTTTTTGTCAGTCTAATAGGTGTGAGATGAAACTTCAGAATTATTTTAACTTCTGTGGTTATCAGTGACTTGGAACATTTTTTTTTTTTCAGATGGTTGAGCTTGTAGTACAGTAGATAGAGTTCTGGGTCTGGAGTTAGTAAGACTTTAGTTCAAATTTGGATTCAGACTCTCATTATTTGTGCGACCCTGGGGTGAAGCCTGGGATTCACTGGATCCCTTATTCAGTGGGAGTAATTGAAAGATTTTTGGACAAATGATTTCTCATGTGTTCCTTTAAAAAAGTTCAAAACCCTCCCAACCCTCCCTGTAATAGGTAATGATTACTTCACTACCTGCTATAATTGTGTTTTCTATTTGAGGCGTTTGGTGATTTACATTGTCTGCGTACATTTTCCTCTTACTCTTTGCTCAAGTCATTCTTGGGTTTGCCTTTGCTTAACTGAAACCTTGTTATTGTCACATCCAAACACTGCCTTTCCAAATCGAGCCTATCATTTGAGTCTACTATCATTTAAGGAGTGATGTGTACACAATGTTACCATGGTACCAGTCTGTGTGTCCTGATGGATGGTAGGTTGTTTATTTTTGTTTGTTTTTGTTTTCTTGGGGCCAAGCTGCATTTTGGACCTGAGATAGTTTCAAAGACAACTGCAAAGTAGTGTTGGAATCCAAGCTTTTGTGAAGAAAAAAAAATGCTGTATTGCACCCTAGATCATCAAAGGGAAAGAACAGAAATAAATTATCTTTTTTAAAAAGTCACTTCACCCTCTGTGTCAGTTACCACAACTGTAAACAGGGATCATTAATAGCACCTATGTAATAGGGTTGTGGCCTGGTAGACTAAGAGAAGTGAATAAATGCTGATCAACGCTTTCTATCTTTCCAGTCTTCTTCTATTTTACTCCCTAGGTACTTGACTTTTGTCAATACTTGACACTGTATTTCCAAGCCTCTGTAAGAGTGAGGCCAAAGATGTGCAGGGTCTCATTTAAATCCAGATTATGCTCCAGTTAAAAGACATCAAATCTAAGGAATACCATTTTTGTCCTCTTTTAGTACGAAGGACAAACAACCACCTTACTCCCTTATACAAGCTCTACAATCCAGTAACATCAGCCCTGATACATTTTCTTTACAAAAAAACAAAACAAAACAAAACAAAACAAAACAACCCAACACCCTTACTTCCATCTTAGAATCAATACTACACATTGGTTCTACCGCAGAAGAGAGGTAAGGGAAAGGCACTAGAGGTTAAGTGATTTGCCTAGGGTCACACAGCATCCCAAGTATTTTCAATGGCTTTCTTCCTGAGGTTCTGAGGAACTGAGGTTCTCTGCCTCCCCTTCTCTACCTCCTGGCACCCTTCAAATTTCTGATCCAATCCAACCTTTTACAAAGAATCTCTGTGCCTTTCTTCAGTAATTATTTCCTATTTATCTATATAAATCTTGTTTGCATATGATTATTTGCATGTTGTCTCACTTATAGATCCTCCTTGAAAGAGGGCTAGGTATTTTGGTTTTTTGTATCCCCAGTGTTCAGCAGTGCTTCCCTGCACATAGTAGGGGCTTGATAAATGTTTCTTTTTTTTAAACCCTTACCTTCCGTCTTGGAGTTAATACCGTGTATTGGCTCCAAGGCATAAGAGTGGTAAGGGTAGGCAATGGGGGTCAAGTGACTTGCTCAGGGTCACACAGCTTGGAAGTGTCTGAGGTCAAATTTGAACCTAGGACCTCCCGTCTCTAGGCCTGGCTCTCCATCCACTGAGCTACCCAGCTGCCCCCTTGATAAATGCTTCTTGATGGCTTGATTGATGAAAGCGTGGATTGGATTACCTCCTCGGAGAGTTCCCCGTTAATGCTTTTTGGAGGATTTAGTCTCCAATTCTGAGGCTTTTTTCAGCTGTGTGACTTTGGGGGGAAAAAATGGGGCTGGAATGATCCTCAGAGATAAAGTTTCTATGGTGATTTCAAAACGCTTTCCTCCCCAACCCACCACTGGGAGCGAGGGCAGGCTTTCTCATCCCCATTCCACAGATCAGGAAGATGAGGCTCTGTGCGGGGCCACAAAGGCATCCTCGTGTCTCGATACTCCGAACCCAACCAGCAACTTCCCGGACTTCAATCCATAAACCGAGCCCGCCGGAATCTGTGACAGATCAAACATCCACTAAACTGTGAGGAGTTTCCTCGGGTCTGTCAGTTTCAAGCCCCGCCCCTTACATAGGGACAGCTCTTACACGCGATAGGATGGGGGTAAGGAGCACCTTCATCACGTGACGGTAGCCACTGCCAATCAGGCCCGGAGGAAAAGAGGCGGTTAAGTCTCCTTCCTCCTCCGCCCCGGCCCCAATCTCTCGCGAGGACTTTCCAGTCGCCCAGCGCGGTGCTCTCGCGAGACTTAGGTGCTGCGGCGATCGGGGAGGGAGGAGTAGGATCTGAGTTGCAGCTGCTGCTGCTCCTGCTCCTGCTTCTGCCGCCGCCGCCGCCACCTCCTCGCGCTCGCTCTCCTGCGCGCGCATCGTCGCTCCCTCGCACCCTCCCTCTTTCCCCCCCTCCC
>NC_058131.1:678927201-679000751 GCF_016433145.1 Gracilinanus agilis
GGGTTGGGGTCCGAGGCTAGGGGAGTGGGGCGAGGGGCTGCGGGCAGAAGGAGCGGGGGCAGAGTCCCGGAGGGGTGAGGGGTTGCGGGCCAAGGAGCTGGGGTCTGAGGCTGAAGGGGTGGGGGGGCAGGAGGAACAGAGGGCTGAGCCTTAGAGGGGTGAAGGGCCTCGGGCTCCACGAGCCAGGGTGAGTGCTGAGGGGGCGGGGGGCTGCGGCCGGAGAAACCGGGGTCCAAGGTTGAGGGCCCCGCCCGAGTTGGGGTCCCTGAGGGAAAGGGCGCGTGGGGAGGACATTGAAGCAGGGGTAGAGGACCCTAAAGAAGATCCTCTTTGGGGCCGGTCGCTTCCAGGGGGGCAGGTCACGAAAGGTCTGGATGGAGGAGGCAGGGGCTAGAGAGAGCTTGGGGAAGGGAGAGGGTCGAACGTGTTAAAAGAGAGGATGGGCCTAGCTGTGGGTTGTAAAGAGGGCAGGAAGGGTCCTCCTCCCACCCTCCCCCAAAAAATCGGCTAGGAGGGAGATGACTTAAGAATGGGGGAGATGGGGAGGGGGCGAGGAAGAAGAAGGAAAAGAGCTAGAGTATCTGGATAATTGAGGGAGGAGTGAGAAAGAGAATTTGAAGAGCTTCGGGATCCTTGGAATGTGGCTTGGGGAAAGAAGAGGAGCATGGCCCTGAAGGAGGGGGAAGAAATTAATAAGGGGGGGGATGGGGATGCAGAAAACTCTTGAGGGGAGAGATTGGCAGAGGAAAAATGGAGTTTCCTAAATAAAAGGAGATGGTGGAGGAAAACTAGGGCAAGAGAAGTGGAAGAAAGGTTGGTACTATTCTTTGGGGGAAGTTTAGTGTTAGAAAAGGGATGAAGAAACAGAGGTTGGGGGTGGGGGATGACTTCCTTAATACTGATTTGAAAAGTGAAAAGACTAGGGAAGAAGGGTTAAAAGGAGGGGATTTAAATCAGAGTGGACTTAAAACATTGGTTAAGCCTTGGGAAAGCAAGGGCATATTAAGAGAAGTACAGACTTGGAGTTTAGGGGGAGATATATAGGGATTTGACAACAGAATTAATGTTTTTAGAGTCTATGTCAAGAATAGAAAGGGGAGATTTGACCTTTCTATAGAGGAATATGTAAGTAGACTAAGAGTGAAATGTTTACATGCTGAGAAGACATATAAACTGACTGTAAGATGTTAACTAGTTTTGATATAAATTTAGCTGAGAAATGATCTTTGAAGGACACAAATAAAGAAATATGGTGAAGTTTGAAAAATATTTTTTTAAAATTAACTTATACCATATAGTCTATGTTGAAAAGTCAATTTCTATTTTTTTCTAATGTGGCAGTTTTTTCTTTTGTTAGGAAGATTTCTTGGAAGGACCATAAATTTGATATCATAATTTTTATTAAAATTCTTAACTAGTTTTTATAACCTTAGAACACAATCTGATATTTCAGTTTTTATTTTAGACTTTTTTTAGACTTTTAGACTTCTTTTAGTACTGAATTGAAAAAAAATAGATTAAAAATCTGAAAACAATAATGAAAAAAAGTAGATTAAAAATCTGAAAACAATAATGGAAATGCAGCAGCAAAAAAAAAATATTAGTTTTAAATGATAATGCAAAATAGAATTAATCAGATCTTGTGTTTCGTGGCATCAGCTGTTCACCACAGGTATCAGGAAGAAAACGTTCTCCAGGCTACTGCATTGACTATGTTAAACATAGTCTTTTTTCTGCTTTCTTCAGAAGCATTTAGATCATTGAGGAATGAAGGAGGAAATTGGGAATTGGGTCTTTTCTGTCCAAGTTTTTATATTAATAACTTAACTATTTAAAAGTATAATTTTAGCAATTAATGGACTTGTGATATTGTTGTTTAATTTTACATAGTAGGTGAGAGATGCTTTTGTTTTGGATGGGTTTTGTTAATCTGGTTGTTTCCTTCTTTCAGTGCTTTGTAACACTAAAATTGTTTCTTAGCAACTAAAGCAAGGTTCTTTGATAGGACTAAAAGGATTCATCTGGTTGTTCTCAGTGATATGTGTTCTAAATACAGTGTAGCTCACAACCTCTTCCTTGAAATGAGTTTTCATCCAGTCACATGATATGTTTAGTAAAGTGAAGCAGAACTGGATGGTTGACCCAAATCTATCTAAATTTAAAGAGTGACTATACTTGGGTTCCTGATCCTGTGTTCATATAGATAAGACTGCCTTTTTATGGATCCATAAAGATTTGACTCTCCAGCACTGGCATGTCAAATTAGGAAGTTGGATATTTCTGAAAATAACGTGGAACAAGTACATTCAATTGGAAATTGAATTGTTAAATATTTAGCCGACTTTTTAAAAAAATGTATTTGTGTTAAATGTACATTATATATTTTAAAGGTCTGTGAGACATAATAACTCGAAGACCTCTGAAGAATTGTGTTTTTCCCTCCAAATTTCCTGAATGTTGGGAATACCACTGAATGTAAAAATCTTGTTTAAGAAAGTATGATCAGTTATAAATAAGGAAACTATCCTTAAAAAATATCTTTATGAGACAAATATATGGACTAAAATGATGATGGGTACTCTGATGCTTCTGATCTTTAAAAAGTAGCATTATTTAATCTGGGTTCATTTCCTGTATGTACCAAGTTCAGCAACTTTGAATTGTTAAAACTCTTCATTGGCTTCTCAGAATAAAGGCAAAATGAGGGCGTTTGGTGACCCTATGAGCACAGTGTGCTTTTCCTTATGTAATTTTATAGGGGAAGCATTTTAGACTTACCTGCATTCTCCATTGGAATTGGAAAATTTCTTCAGGAAGTGATTTTCTTTTTTTTCTGTTTTAGGGATAACCATTGCTATTTTTCATGGATACAAGTATCTAGATTACTCATCACTTTTTAAATGATTTAACTTTAAATGATTGTCTTAGTGGGAAGGGGATGTTGAATGTACTGGGACATTTTTGAAATCTGTTATATAACATAATATATATAATATAATATAATGCTAAATGGAAATAGAGTTTTAAAAAAGTAAGTTCTTGGGATTTAACTGAATTTTATAAAAAATTCTTAAAATTGGGAATTCTGCTTGGATGGAACTAGGTGGTTAATGCAATTTAACTTCTACAAAGCCCTAGAAGAAAAGTTTTTCCTTTTCTTTTTAAAGCCATTTGACTTAACTATTTTGACATGTCTTTCCCTAGGAGTATTGTCTTGATGTTTTATTATTGATCCATCTTTTGTTTGGGTGGGTCTATATAAGCAAAGCAAGACAGTTCTTATACATATATAAGAAGCCATTTTAATTCTGGCCATTAATGACATAAATGACATTAGAGGCTCTGTTATATAAAGGAAGGAGCATCAGATTTGGAGTCAGAGACCTGCTTTGAATTCTGGCTATGGTACTGAACAAGTACAAGTCACTTAACCTTTTTTTGAGGCTATAGTTTTTCAATCTGTAAAGTGGGGATAATAATGATTTACTATCCACTTGACAAGATTATGTTCAGAAAAAAGCTTTGTAAACCTTAAAGCAGTATTTTAACATGATGAGTAATGCTAAGTGACAAGCTATGACTCTTCATGTAATATTCTAAATAGGATAAAAATGCATAGCAAAAATGTTTTACCCTTGAACAGAGTATATTTGTTTAGAATAAACATTTGATGACATCACAGTAGTTCTTCTCTAACAGAGGTCTGCCTGAAGCTTGACAGCTACTTTACTATAACTGTCATTTCTTGTTATAATGGCCTAAGTATAAGACTCAAGGGTCTGGCATTTAAAAAAAAAAAGCCATATTACCAGATCAGAACATGTATTCTGTGCCTCTGACTCACTGAACTTTATAGCAGACTCATTGAATCAAAATTAAAGAGACCATGTCAATAGGTTCCTATCTTCCAAGAAATTAGAAAATGTAGTTTTAACTTAAAGATCAGAATTTGAAAAAAAGCTGTGGAAAAATGGGTGCCTTACATTTCCCACATTGAAGTAATTAAAGTTTGTGTGACTTTAACTATATTAACAAAAGCACCATTAAGAGTTTTTAGAAAGGAGAAAAAGAGAAGTTTAATCTTAAAGGAATTATTTACATGATATAAACAATATTATAAAACAAAAATTTCATTCTCTCAATGTTGGCTATCCAAATACGGTCAACTCAGATAGAACTATGACCCAGTCGTTGTTTGTAATATACATGTATGTGTGTGTGGTTCAGGAATTATATTTTGTGAAATAATTTTAAAGATTTTTTTAATTTAAAATTTTATTGATAACTTTTGTTTTTTACATCCACATATTCCTTTTCTTCCTTATAACAAAGAATCAGAAAAAAGAAAAAAATTTAGTAAAACTAACCAATATATCAGACATATGCATTGTTCCAAGAGACCATCCCTCCTTGCAAAGAAGGTGCATTCTCATATTTCTTCATAGTGGTGATCATTATAATTTCACAGCATTTTGTTTTGGTTTTGTTGTCCTTTACATTGTTTTAGTCATTGTGCATATTGTTTTTGGATTCTGCTCACTTCATTTTGTATTATCAGTTCCTGTGAGTCTCATTATATTTTCCATATTTCTTGTTACAGTGTAGTGGTATTTTGTCATTAATGTTTTACAATTTATTTAGTCATTCCTCAATTGATGCACATCTTCTTTGTTTCTAATTCTTTGCTACATCAAAAGATGCTGCTACGAATATTTTTGTGTATATGGAACCTCTCTATTATTGATCTTATAATATATGTCTAGCAGTAGGACCTCCCAGGAAAAGGGTATCTTTATTTTAGTCACTTTTTAATTTCCAAATTGCTTTTTGGATTGATAAGTTGACAGCTCTATCACTGGTGTATTAATATGCCTGTCTTTCCACAACCCCTACAACATTGACTAGTTCTGTCTTTTACCATCTTTGCTAATTTTCCAGGTTTGAGGTGAAAGCTTAAGTGTTTTTTAATTTGCATAAGATTATTGATTTGGTTCAGTCTTATACAAGGTAGTTAATAGTTTGCAATTCTTTTTAAATGTATTTTCATAACCTTTCATCATTTATCCATCAGGGAATGGCTTCCAAAGAAATACAGGTTTACATTTTTAAAATGTTTTAGAACAATGTTAATATTTTTTAAAAACTTAAAAATTGAGGAGGGAGGAGTGGCCATTTGGTACATTTCTAGAGTATATATATACATATAAATGTTTTAAGAACTTAGGCAAGGAAATATAACTCTTTAAGCCTTTGTGCAAAGGAATCATAGGGAAAAAGTTATTTGCTTTTCTGATAAACTCTATTTAATTTATTGTTTACAGTTTACAGTCTGGACAGGATCAGAAGTAGAGAATGCAGTTTTTAAGAGAAAGGGAGAGAGAAGAAAACATGCAGTAATTCAAGGAGAAAGGATTCAAGAATGAGGAATGAATCTTCGTTTAAGGAGCATCTGGAAGACTAGAATCTGTCAGGAAGAATAAAATAGACCAGGAACCATCTTAAAGTAAATTTAAAACCTCTAAGTTAAAATAATGATGGGGAAAAAAATTACCTATTGTAAATTGCTGATTTAAGTTTTCAAAGACTCTTCTCATGTATTTATCACTTTTGATAATATTAACAATTTATAAGTATTATATAGAGTTGTTTAGTGGAAAATACTTCAAAAAATCGATATGTGACAAATATGGATATTTTTATATGTTAAATTTAATTTGATCCTTATCTATCTAGACCTTAGTTTAGATTAACATTCCCAGACAAGGTTTACATTTCCCTAATTTATTGATTTATTTAAAGAACATCTTATCTGATTCAAGCAAATGAATACTGAATTTTTCATTATTATTAAGGACTTATTTTAAGAAGACAAGAAACAAGCTTTCTACGACTAGGTGGCCACTGACTAAGATGTTTATTACACATCATATATTCTCAGTTTAATGCTTCTACTATTTCAAAGCCATGGATTTTTACATTAAAAGGAGCTAGCTAAATAAACAGGTGAAAAGTCTGCTACTTTCATAAGGATTTATTCAATAATAATTTGTGAGAATTACTTTGGAATAAATTAGAGAAGTTATTGAAATCTAAATTCAGATTTTAATTTATTTGCATATTTCATCTATCAAATGCTGTCTCCTGTGCCTCATTGTTGCTTTGAGGTAACTTTGGGTTTTCTAAGGATGTGCTAGTAGAATGTATCCTATGCAGAGAAAAGGCTTTGAGTAAGAATCTGGTGATAGAACTAAATACAGTTTGTCATGTAAGGTTCGGTCCAATTAAGTATGGAAAGACTTATCACCATATGGTTGACCAGCAGGTGGGTGTTTTGGTTTTTTTTTTTAGTCATAATAACCCATAAAGATTGTCCAAGGGTTAAATTCTGAGGTATGGAGATATTGATATCCATGTTAGAATGAGTACTAGTGAAATCATAGATCCTATAGTTTCAGATCTTACAATAAATCTGCTACTATTAGTTGAATGAAAACTTAACAAGTATGTTTTAGAATATATACACTCACATATATAAATCTATACACACATTATTTTTATATGTATCTGTAAGTTACACATTTAAAATATAAGTAAGTAATACATCTATGGAAAAAGAGTTTCTGATATATGTACTAAAAGTCAGTATGGTATAGTTCTTTTGTGCCTGTAGTTCTCAGCACAGTGCTTGGCATGTTATAAGTGCATACCTGACTAGATAGAAAACCTGGGGCTTGAGACCTAGTCACTCAAATAGAAACAGATTGCTAGGGGCTACAGAAAACCACCAATTAACATTATCTGTGTTACATTGGATTTTTATTTGGTTAAACATTTTCTAATTACATTTAATCTGATTTAGCCTCTTTCAGGAGTGGTCTGTGGTTTAAAAATATGATTCTTATTCTTGTACTTAAAACCTTAATTTGGATTCTACTAATTTGTGATAATTTTACCTGCTTTTTTAATGAGGAAATTAAATAGTGCAAGTAGGATTTAAAATAGAAGTTTTTAACCTGAGGTCTTTGATAGCCATTTCAATTTAATTGGTTTCTTTTATAATCCTGTGTATTTCTATGTATTTACAAGCAGGATTTTCCAAAGGAGTCCATTCATACACTTGGGGGAGGGGGGAACATGGCCCCTTTGTAAGAGGCCATGCTGCCGTGACACAAAAAAATGTTGAAACACCTCTTGTATAGAAGGTATGTTTAACCTCTCAAAGGAAAGTAATTGTAAGGGATACCAGCATATTTTATGCCAGTATGTTGCTCTAGTTCTCAGAAATGGTCTTCCTAATAGGAATTATTGTTCCCCTTTTCACATGTATTTTCTTGGACAGATATACAAATGTGAATACTTAGCTTTTTCCTGTTTTGCTTATTTTTCTAATTAGTGTTAAGCCCAATTATTTCTTCAAATTCATTAGCTATTTTACAGAATCACTTTAATGATGGCCAATCAGGAACCTGAGTTCTAATTTCAGCTTTATCGAACTTCAATTAGTTATATTAAATTGATTAACTCACAAACTTGACCTCAGTTAACTCCACATAGATTTTTCTTCTCTAACACTTGTGTCTTCCATACAGAAGTAAATGAAAAGATATCAGCTTGGTTGATTGTAGGTTTAAGCTACATTTAGTTGAACAAATTTATTAATTCTGACTGTCACTGAAAAAAGGAAATGAATCGGGTACTAGGGCTATAAAACCTTCAAGTGTTCTATTATCTCCAGTCTAGCAGGAAGGTTTGGGCACAAGGTGCTGGTAACTATAATACAGATTAAGATATGATTGCAAGCATAGGTAGAGTGAGCAGTGACATGAGAAATTTGAATAAAGAGGTACCTTTTACTTGGGGAAGTCAGAGAAAGCTTCATATAAAACGTGGTATCTGTGCTGAGCCTTGAATGAGACTGGCCTGAAGGGGCAGAAAATTAATGAGTTTAGTCTGTTTTTAGGCACCAGGAACAACGTAAAGAGTATTGTGACAGATCATTTTGTCAAGAGCCTTTCCTTGGCAGGAGAAGCAGCTGGCCTAGTATTCAGTAGGTAGACAGTGGGGAATCGTTTAGGATTTTTGAACCAGGAAGTAATGCTGCAGTTAGTGCTGAAGTTTTGTGCCTTTTGCCTGTGGGACTTTTACTTAAAGGTATTATGCTTTATACTTCATTATGTACTTCATCATTGACATTAAAAGGAGTCTTCTGTGAAAACAGTCCAATGAGTGGAAATACTTTTAAAACTAAATGTTTCATGCGGTAAGGTGCATTAAGAAACCCCTAAGACCGTGTTCATATATAACAAGCCCCAAATTCCTTCGTCTTTCTTATCCTTGGCCCCCTAAAAAATAAAGTCCTGGAACTTTACACAGAGCCTGGAAATTGGGAATTGGGAGTCTTGAGTTTCAACTTGGATATTAATTAACCAGGTAACATTGGGCATCTCTCAACCTCTTTGGGCTTCAGTTTCAATATCTATGAAATGGGAGGATTATATAGAATCTCAAGATCATTACTATAATCTTAACAATTCTGCATTGTTTTGCTAGTATGGTTCCTTAGGAAAGGGTCTAGGAAGAGGTCAAGAACTTACCTTATGAAACTGGGTGTAGGGGTGGGAATCGTTACCTTTGGAAGTATTAAAATTGGAATTTGAAGTGTAGTCCATTACGACTTCTAAATCCTCTTAAGAAAACACTAGAATTCTTGTTTCAAGAGAGTGCAGTACTTTTGTTATGTAGGTCTTTTGAAGTAAAACTGCCAGAATTGAATAAAAAATGACTTCAAAAAATAATTCAAAGATTTATAATTTCATCAGTGTGGGCACTCATGGCACTGATGAAGATCACATCCTCTCTAACTGAATAGATAAGTCTTTGAAAATTGATGATCTACCAACTTGTAGTCCTGTCTGAACTTAGCCAGGCTGGTCCTCTGATTAGGGTCTTATACTCTGTACTCAGCTTTTTCATCTTATTTGGATGTCAAAGTTTTTCGCTCTTGTCTCATGGCCTTTAAGAATGCCATGATGGAGCATCAAAATTGGACCTTAATGCCTGGGATTAATTTATTAGGAAATGATTGATAGATTTGTGTAATCTCTCAGTTAAATGAAAAATGGCTATTATTAAGGCTCTACTGGCTCCAATTTTATAAATGTTATCTTATAAAATGTCTTTGTTGCTCTTAAAACTGTAGTCAGGTTGTGTACCATATGTGTACTTCATTTTTAAGTCTCTCATTCTCTATCTGAAGCATATACATTTGCCCCTGTAAACCTTTTTATATTAGCTTTGGATAAGCCCATTGTGCTTTCTTCATCAATTTATCCTTGAAACAGAACATTGATGCCCTCAGCATTGTCACTGTACAATTGTTTAACGCTTAGAAATTAGTCTGACCCTTTATAGGTGCTGCAACTGAGACCTTGTGAATTATTTCCTGTTCTTTTATTCTGTGGTATAACTTCAAGGTGGACCCTTATTCTTAGTATTTAAAAAAAACCACACACAATGGAATTGTTAAACTAAAAATATTCTAGCAGTTAAAATGCAGCTAGTGGGATCAAAAAATATAAAGACTAGTTTAAAGGAGAAAGATATTCTTGGCAAATTATAACTACATAAATGAGTGTTTTTATAAGGTTTAGAGGTTAAGTTTGGTTTTCATGTTTGAATGCCAAATAGGTTCTTATTAATATCAGGTTGGAGTTTAAAAGACATAATTGAATAAATTCTTGAAGATAGGAATTACATAATGACATCTCAGTGTTTTCCAAAGCACATGGCAGTGCCAGTCGTACATGGTATTATTATCATTATACATCAGAATCAAAATCTAATAGTTTTTGACTTATGTATTTTAGCTTTTACTTAAATATTATTTTTGGATTTTGTTCCTTTAGGATATTAAAATAAGATGATGTAGCTTTTAGTGGATAGAGAGGTGGCCTCAGAGGTTCTGACATTCTGCTGAGGTCACAACCTCTCAGTGCCCTAGGGTCCATGAACCTCTTAAGAATTTAAGTTGCTGAACAACTGATGACTTGCATAGATAGGTACAGAGAGGTTTCCTATACCAATAAAATCACCAGGCTGGGACTGGTCTGGTTTCAGCAATGATATAGCAACAATATTTGAATAATGGCATTAAGTTTATTGTTTTCATACTTATATTTGAAGCTTGGTTTTGAAATGCATTTTCTTTTGTCTTACCTTTTTTTGACTTCCTAGTTAAGTGTAGGATTGGGAATACAGTCACTTAATGAGAGCAAAATTCCAAGTATCAGACTGAAAAATATTTGTAGCATCTTTTACGAAGATGGTGAAAAAAGAAGGGGAAGCAGAACCATTCCTGTAGATTCACTTGCCTTTTAGAATTAAGAGCCTGAAGCAGTAGAAACTATTCTGTTTTTTAAATTTGTTTTCAAGTGTTAGAAGTGATCTTAGAGATCTAGTCCTACTTCATTTATTTATTGTTTATCTAGTCTGACTTCCTAATTTGCTTATTTATACATTTATTATTGGTGCTTTAGTGGTTTCTTCTTTATACAAGTCTCTAATAAATTTACTTTATTTTACCCCCATCAGACTCCTCTCCTGTGCAACAGCCAATCAGTTGTCAATCCCCCCGCCCCCCTACACACACACCTCTTTATTGAGGAGAGGGAAGCAAATTTTAAATATCAGGCCTATGGAAACAATTATTAGTCATTCCCTTTAATAATAATAATAGAGCATTTATTAAGCACCTACTATGTGCTGAGCTCTTCACAAATATCTCATTTGATCTTCACAGCAGCCCTGGGAGAAAGGTACTATTATTAAACCCATTTTACAGTTGAGGAAACTGAGACAAACAGAGGAAAAGTGAGTTGTCCATGATCACATAGCTATTCTGTGTCTTGAGACCAGATTTGAAGTAAGGTCCTCCTGGATTGTAGGCCCAGTGCTCTCTCTACTTTTTTCTTACTACCACAAAAAGTGTTGCTCAGAATATTTTGGTACGGGGCAGGATCTTTCATTCTATCTGTGCCCTTCCTTGTAGTAGTGATATTCATGGGTATGAACAGTTTTTCTTTTCTCATGTAATTCCAAATCCCTCCTCCTCCACTCCCCCCACCAATGCCTGGATCATTTTATAATTCCACCAACATTGTATTTGTGGCAGACTTCCTAACACCCTGAGAAACCATTTTAATTTTTAAAAATCATCTTTCACACTTCAGGATGTGAAGTGAAACAGTTGTTTAACTGCATTTCTCTTATTAATATGTTGGAGCATTTAACAAATCTATTTATCAATCTTGAAAACCAGAGAGGTAGTAGTTAATATACCTGAGGTCACAGTGCTGAGTAGTTAGCAGGGCACTGCTATGAACCTAGGTTCTCTGGCATTCAATTTTTTTCTTTATTTTCTTTTATGTAATCCGAGACAAAAAATAAAATAAACATACATAATCAGGAATTACATTTTAAATGAAGTCCTAAATAATTAACAAAGTAAAATGTAACAAATTAACAAATGTTTACTCTGTGTGTTCCCTTCTAAGTCTCATATTCTACAATCTTTTAACATTTTTATGTAGTTATTTATATGCAAATTGCTATTGTGTGGAAGAGAGATTGAATTTCTTCTGCTTGTTTCTAGAAGGCATGATTGGAGCAAGGAGTAGAAGTTGCAAAGAGGCAAATTAAGTCTTGATATAGAGAAAGACTATCTGCTAATTAGAATTATCTAAAAGTGTAATGGGTTGCTTTTAGAGATGGTAGACTTCTCCCTTGCTAGAAATCGATTTGCAAAATCTTACTTAGATGGCTATTTGGAGTATTTTGGGATAGATTGATTCATCTTGTTCAGGTACAAAGTGGACGTAGGTAGCCTTTGAAGGCCTTTTAAATTCTGAGAGCCTATTATAATTTTATGATTGTTTAGAGATTTCTGGCTCTGTTAATCTTGCTTGGTTTCATTGGGGATGCTTTTCTACGTATTGCTTACTTGGAAAAAGTGACAGCCTTCAGCGAGAGACTGTTCATTAAAAATGCCACTTCAAATTATATGTCAGGGTCTATGAAGTAGGGAGTGGTAGTACAAACAAGGCAAATTATTACTTGAAAGATATTAAGTCCAAATAGGTGGAGCTGGATGTCAGAAAGCTTGCAAAGAGAGACTGAGTGACTGGTGTTCTGGGGAATGTAAAGAAGAGTTCTGTGAGAATTTCAGGGCTTTTTGTATTAAAAATTTTTTTTTTAAATTTTTTCTTTTTAAAATATATTTTAAAAATTTTTCTTTTTAAACATTAAAAATTTTTTTCTTTAAAAAGTTTTTCTTTTTAAAATATTAAAGTTACATGAATGTCAGAATGCTTGTACATAGCAGTTGAGGGATGGATGGGGGGGGGCATGTGAAAATGGCATCAAGTGCTTCTATTTTGCCCGTACCTCGTTTTTTTTCTTCTTCCAGATGAAACTAGGCCATTTTGACCTCTGACTTCCTTATCCTTATTGGAATCTGTCAATATGGTTCAAACTCCAAAGTGTTTCAAATATTGTTAGTGTATACTGCCTTATGAAATATAATAATCACATATAAGAATTGTTAAAATTACTGTGTATCTCTGCCAGACCTGAACTTCCACTGTGAATCATCATTTTTGTAATCAGTTTGGAAATATGTACAATCCTGATGAAGAGAAATTATGTATTTATGGGAGCATATGACATGAGACAGAACTGAGGGAGCTAAATTTATGTAAAGGTATTGCTGGGAACATAATCTATTAATACATTCAAGGTAACAGTATAAATGAAGTAAGGGAATTAGGCAGTCTCCTAAGATGGAAGAACTACATAGCAAGGAGCAGTGGCTTAAGTGAAGGAATTGCTTGCGTGTCAAGAAATTTTTAATGAAACTGGTGCTAAAATAAGAATATTTCTACATACTTGGATGTTGTTGGCCTCTCCAAGTAGGATTCTGTTTTTTATAATTATAATCTCATAAGATCATAGATTGAGATCTGAAAGGAACATTAGAGGTAATATAGTCTAATCCAGTGATGGGCAAACTTTTTAAAGAGGGGGCCAAAGGAAAGGAAATGCTCCTCTGTCAGTCTGTTTCTAAGGCAACTCTTTTGAAGTTTCATTGTATTGTATCCTGCTCATTGTATTCGTCAGATTAGAAATAATGTCACACAGCTGGATAGATCATTTCAGGGGGCCAATAATGTCACACAGCTAGATAGATTATTTCAGGGGGCCTGCATCTCACCTGAGGGCGGTAGTTTGCCCATCTCTGATCTAATTCTTTTTATAGATGAGGAAATTGAGTCTTATAGAGGTGAAGCAATTTAGCTAAGATTTGCATCATGCCCTTCATCTATGGCAGTGTTTCTTATCAGACATTAAAATATTAAATTAGTTTAAGTTCTGTCATTCTCTGTAGTTTTGAGTATGAAGGCTTTTGGTTATTTGATTATTTGAAGTAACCTTACTTGATACAGTTAACTTTTTTGTGTGGCAAATGTTATCAGTTTGAAAACTTGTGATAACCATCATGTATTTCAGAAGCTGAAGTGGAAGGGGCCTCTGCCATAAAGTCCAATCCATACCTGGCCAAAAATCTTCAGTATTTTGACCAAACAGTGAGCTTCTGTTTATGTGCACACCTAGTTTCATATTTTGAATTTAGTCTCTGAGTTTTAAAAATGTCTTTCTTTAAATAATTTCAAAGACATTTTATTATGGGTAAAGCCTTATTACAGTAAAAGTAGAGGGAAGGACAGCTCAGAACATCAGCATTTTATTATTCAATTACTCTGAATTTTCTAATAAAGTAAATGCTTTCTCTTTTTCAAAGGCTTCATGGTATGCTCTGGGCAGAGCATCTCTCAGTTGCTAGTTCACTGTGAAAATTAAAACTGGGAGTGGAAAGGAGGACTGAAGTATATTAGAATTTCTCATAAGTTTTATTCAACATTTAGTCAGTTAACTAGCATTTAAGGCCCTGCTGCGTGCTAGGCTCTGTGCTAAGTGCTGGATACAAAGAAAAGCAAAAAACAGTCCATGCTTGCAGGACTTAATCAGGTTACAGGTTGATGGGGTAGACGATGTGCAAACAAGATATAAAGAATAAATGGGAGAAAATTAATAGAGAGAAGGGTGCCATGAACTGCAGACTATGAGAAGGGGAGTGTTTTAAGAAGACTTGAAAAGAAGTAAGAGGCCAGTTTATGAAAGTTTTTAAAAGCTAAGCAAGATTTTGTATTTGATCCTGTAGTTTATGAACTTGGAGAGTGATTTGACCAGACCTGTACTTTAGTTAGATTAATGAGTTAGTCATTTACCTTGAAATCCTCCCAGCTTTCCTATCTCAGAAATTTCCTAGGCCCAAGTTTATCTTAGGTGGAAGTGAAAATAATTGTTGACATTTACATAGTGCTTTAAGGTTTGCAACTAGTTTATATACATTATAATTTGATCTACAATAATCCTGTTATGTAAGTAGGTACTAGAACTCTTATCATTACCATTTTTTAAGTGGAGAATCTTGAGTTAAGAGACTTTGATTGGTTTATCCATAGTCAAAGAATTTAACCAAGGAAGGTGGGGTTGGCCTTTGGCAGCATTTTAACCTAGGTCTTCTGAATTCCAAGTCTAATACTTTACCTGATATAGGAGGCTGCCTCTTGCTAGAAGTAAGTGCTTGGAGGCCCTTGAAAGTATTATTCTTATGATAGATGGTGAATTCATGTCCAGAATTATAGTTGGGAAGATGCTTCTTTTTTAGAGTTTTGCTTGGAGATCAACTGTGCTCTAGGAATTTATAGTAGTAAGAGATTTGTGGTGGTGGCTTGGTGTATGCAGAGGTGATGCCATTCTCTTAGATGATCTGGATTCTTTTCCAGGCTTTGCTGCTAATTTCTTTACATGAACATGGGGAAGTAATTTCTGGGCTTCGTTTCTTTTCTGCTCATAGGAATATGCCGGAATAGATAAATATATAAAATACCTTACAGCTCTCATTCTAGAATTGCTACCTGGAATGTAAGTAAGTGCTACTGGACCCACTTTAATAACAACTCCTATTTCTGTAGTACTTTCAAGTTTGCAAAAGAACTTCATAACAAACCCAACATTCTTTTTTACTAGGCTTAAAGGTCATAAGCAGAAGAGTAAAGATACAGAGACAATATAAATTTCAGTTTTGTAGATTGGAATTATAATTTATATATAATTAAATTCTGTTACAAAGAAATTGTGATTGCTTCATAGACACTGTAATGGATATCCTATAATATGATCTTTAATAGCATGAACTTGGTATAACATTTGATTCAATAAACATTTATTAAATTCCTACATATGGTACAGGGAACAAGGATACAAAGAGAAAATAAGCAAGTCCTGCTTTCAAGGAGCTTTTTTTGGCAGAAAATAACATGTACAATGATAAGTTTGCTACAAATTAGAAAATCAATGGGGCAAGGGAGGATTTATTCCAAATGTAGGAAAATTTGAAAAGGAGAATGCCAACAACTAGGTGAAAGGAGAGTGGGTGGAGGAATCAAGAGAGGAATCATCACCTCTTGAAAAAGATGATTTTGAAGGTCCTGAAAAGGAAGGGAGGGAGGATGACTAATATGAACGCATGCAGCTAATTTCCATGTCTTCTAACTTGGTGACTATCAGAAATCTAACAATTGACATGGAATTAGATCTGATGTCAAATGAACTGGGCAAAGGTCAATCAGTGGTCAATAAACATTTATTAAAACTGTCTGCCCTCTGCACACAGTCTAATGGAGGAGACAACAAGTAAAATAAGTACAAAGAAGTACATAATAAAGGTTATTTTTAATTTATATTTATGGCAAAACTGAAGAGTTTTTGTGAAATGAAGTCAGGAGTTTTAAAATTGTAGCTTAGACTTTGGCCACAAATGAAGCAATAAAGCACTTTTATATGCATTGTCATTTGATCTGAGGATGAATATTGTGAGAATTAGCTATTGTACTTATTTTACATATGAGGAAATTATGGCTAAATGAATTATTTGAAGTTACATTTAGAGAATTAGAGACTAGGACCTGTGTTTTCTCTTTCCTAGTCTTTTGTTCTCTATTATATTAGCTACCCCTTAAACTCATTGGGAAAAAAATAAGTTAGTAGGTACCACTGAATTGACAATATCTTTCTTTAAAAAAAAAAAAAATTAAAGTCCTTACCTTCTGTTTTAGAATCAATACTGTGTATTGATTCTAAGACAGAAGAGTATAAAGTCTAGGCAGTGGGGGTCAGATGACTTGCAGGGTCACACAGCAGGGAAGTGTCTGAGGCCAGATTTGAACCCAGGACCTCCCATCTCTGGGCCTGTCTCTCAATCCACTGAGCCACCCAGTTGCCCCCAAATTGACAATTTCTTGATCCATTCAGTGTGACATAGAGCTGCTACTTTGTGAAATTGTGTTTTTTAAGGGTTGTCAGTAGGCTAGTTTTTGTTTTAGAACCCTTCCTTCTAATCGAATGATCTCTATACCTTTCTTTCCTATTTTGTAGTCTAGTTTTAATCATACAGGAACCACAGTTATTTTTGTCTGTGATTCAAAGGTTTTTATCAACTATAAAATGACAGTGGCTTCCTATTACTTTTAGGTTCAAATATAAATTGAAATTTGAAGCATTTAAAATCCATTCTCCCTTTCCATCTTTATTGTAGATTACCCCCCTCCAAACTGGCATTCTGGCTGTTCCTCACACATGACCCCATCTCTTGTCTCTCTCTTTGCACTGGCTGTTTCCCCATTCCTGGAATGCATTTTCCTTTTATATTTATGTCTCTGGGAATCCCTGGTTTCTTTCAGAACTCAATTCAAATGCCACTTCTTTGTGAAGTCATTGTTGGTCTCTTCCAACTACTAGTACTTTCAAAGTTACACAGAATCTGCTTTGGATAGGTTTGGATATGCCAATCAATATATGTTGTTTGAAAACCAATTGACTTGCTGTTTTAAACATACTAAAACTTAATGCTTTGTATTTTCTTCAAGATATTCTTATTTTTTTAATTTCATCTTAAAATGTAAAATTTGATTTCTCTTTTAATCTTACCTATAATTTTTTTTGAAAGTTTTGTCCAATTTTCTTATAGTCAAGTTCTTATTCTTTCATCTTCACTCTACAAACTTTTGGGATTTAAGAAATCACCTATCTCAATTTTATCTAGATACTTTTTATAAGAGGTAGAAAGGTTACTATGTATTTGCAAGACATAGTCCTACTGAGAATTGAGCTGAAGTATTTTATTATCTTACAAGTATTTCTACATTTTCTCTTAGCTGGCTAACTTTTAAAGTATCTTAAATTTGTTTTTTAATTTCTTGTTTGTTTGGTTATTCAAACTGATTCTTTGTGATCTCATGGACCAAAGCACACCAGACCTTTCTGTCTTCCATTGTTTCATGAAGCCTGTCCAGGTCATGTTTGTTGCTTATATGACACTATTCGTTTCTGCCATCCCCCTTTCCTTTTGCCTTTCAATCTTTCCCAAAATCAAGATCTTTTCCGGTGAGTCCTGTTTTCTCATTATGCAACCAAAGTATTTAAACTTCATTTTCAGTATTTGATCTTCCACTGAATAGTCTTGAGTTAATTTCTTTAAGGTTTGACTGATTTGATCTCCTTGCTGTCCAATGGACTCTCAAAAGTCATCTCCAGCACCACAATTCAGAAGCTTCAGTTGTGAAGTGCTTAGCTTTTCTTATAGTCGAACTCATAACTATTGGAAAAACCATAGTTTTTGCGATACAGATTTTTGTTGGCAAGATGATATCTCTGCTTTTTAGAATGTTGTTCAGATTTGCCATAGTTTTCCTTCCAAGGAGTAAGCCTCTTAGTTTCATGGCTACACTGTCTGTAGTGATCTTTAAGTCCAAGCTCTAATCTCTGCAGGGTCAGAGTATACATATTTCTCAGAAATGTTCATTTTTCAACCTTCAAATAATAGGCAGAAAGGAAGAAATCTGTTGAAGTGACAGACTACTCTAAGCAAGAAGTGAGGTAAGAAATTCCTAATTGGATGATAAATGTAGCATCTCTACAAAGCTACCACACAAATGCTCCAGAGTGCATTATGGAAGAGTCTCTGGAATGTCTTCTCATGTAACATTTAATTTGTTGCCTACTAGCCCATATATAAGAACATTTAACCCTAGAGATAGAGAATGATTGTAGAGAATCAAGCCATTGGATCCCTAACCTAAAAGAGTTAAAACTGTGATGCTTCTTAAGAACAAAGACTCAGTAGATTCTAGAGAGCAGCCCAACAAGAAGATTAGGCTACAGGATCCCTCACTAAGGAATCCGTGTTCTGGGGGAGAGTTGGCTGGCCTTTCAGTTTTAGGAGGAGAGATATATATTACAGCAGCACTTTGGCGCCAGAATGCGAAAGGTTTGGTGTGTATTTGGTTTTTGGTGAACAATCAGGGTCACTTTACCATTCTGCAACACTATCTGTTACTGAAAGAGCTTGAGAATTGTATCGTCGAGGCTCTTGAAATACACCTCTGGAAACATTCGACAAGCTCGACAGTACCAAGTCAGCATCAGGTAAACTGATATGTGGACCTGTGTGTTGTACTAGATCTAGAATGGATGTAGTTCTCACCAGCATTAATTTTCAAAGAAAATGGATAACTAAGTTAAGGGAATAAGTTTAAACTTCTCTTTATGGATCCTGTTTGGTTTGAATTATTATGACATTTATTTTTTACCTTTCCCAGAGATGTCACTGTCTTTATCATAATGATCAGTAATTCATACTCCATTAAAATATAGTAAATGAAAGTGTCCTTTAAAGTCTTCCTTATAATGTGGATGTAGCTCTGCTTTCTTGAAGCCCTTATGAGCAGAGTATAAATTTTGGCAGATCTTACCAAGTTTTGAAGGTTTTGAGAATAAGCCCAGTCATTTATTTTGTGTCTGTGAATAATGATTTTAGTCCTAGCAACTCAAGGACAGACTCTGTTGAAGTGTCAAGAGTTTTGGTCAGTGAAAGTGACCATATACACACTGATAAAATCGTGAATCTTTTATAGTGTTGAAGAAGCACATGAAAAGGAGTGGGGGGGGGGTGGAGAAATATGTGCATTCTTGTTTATTTTTATGGAACCTTTCATTTTGATCTAAATCTTGATTGTCCCTGCAAAGAAATTGGTTGTGGGTGACCATATTCCCAATAATTAGGATTGCCTTTCCTCATAGCAAATGAGGAAATCACTCTTAAATGGAGTATGATGGGTATGTGAACATTGGTTTACAATAAACCATATTTTGTGGAGAGACCTAAAGCACTCTTTTTCTTTCTCAGCCATGGTTTGGTTTTCTGAAATTCAATGTGAGCATTGGAGCCACTTCTCTTAATGTTAAGCTATTCTGAAAGTTCTCTTCTTTCTTTCCTTCAGATGTTGAGAAGGGGCAGTAGCCTGGCAGATTTTACACTAGGCAAGTGTTCCTTCTTAGTTCTTTAACCTGCTGACCTGTTTGATAGGTCCGTCTCAATTTCCTTTACAGCATCATTATCCAGGTGTCAGCCCCTTTGTGTGTGTGTGTGTGTGTGTGTGTGTGTGTGTGTGTGTGTGTGTGTGTGTGTGTGTGTGTGTCTTCCCCTTGGCATGCTCTCTGTTCTCTTTATATACCCTCTTTTGGGATCTCATTAGCTCCCATGGATTCACGTGTGATCTCTGTATAGAAGATTCCTGTATCTACACATCTATCCCCATTTTCCTCTGGAACTTTAGGTGCATGTCACCAGCTATCTAAAGGACACACCTATCTTGGTGTCATAGGTATCTCATGTACCAAAGAGAACTCAAAATACAAACTTCTCTTAAAGCCCTTGCTAAGCCCCATTCTCCCTCCAGAGAGATTACACATCTCCCTCAAGTGCTCCATTCAAGTTAGACCAGCTTCCTGGGTCAGTGCCTTTGCAGAGTCTTGTCCTCTCTGCCCCTGAGGATTCTGAGCTCTTCTGAAGGCTCGGTTCAAGGGTTACTGTCCTTCAAGAGAGATTTCCTTGATCCTCTTCAGGATGCTTTTTTACCCTGATTACTTTGTGTTTACTTTGTATGTTTTACATCACATTTCTCCTTCATCCACTAGTTGTAGTAGGATGCCATAAGGTGTTCCCAAATTTGAGAAGAATGGTGGGTGACCTTAAAATGTAAAATGTAAGCTCCTTCAGGACAAGGTCTGTTTAGTTTTTGTCTTTGTATCTGCATTGCCTAGCATAGTGCCTATTATCTAGTAAGTGCTTAATAAATATTGAATTGAATGCTTTTGGGGGGAAGAGCAGGAAGAATTATTTTTTTCATTTCCCTGAAGAGGTCACTAAAGGTAATGGTGTTGGACAGAGCTCTCAAATAAAATTTTGACTCTGCTGTGTTCATCTTCATTCCTTTCCTTTTTGAGAATCCTGGTCAGCTATAGAGAAAGGGGAATGTGGTGGCAGGAACTAACTTGAAATGTACCAATAAAGAGATTTGAGATCTGCTTGGTTGAGAACTTTTTCAAAAAAGGCAATAAACTTGTACTAAGGTAAATACTTTTTTAAATGTGTAAAGCCCTTTCAACTCTGCCATTCATTCAAGAAGGAAAAAAGCAAAAAAAGGGAGTAGAATTCGCTGTTGACCTCATGTTCTGAACTCAAGAGAATTGGAATGTCAGACTTTGTCAGGAGGAAGATCTGTGTTCAAATCTTGCCAATGATTTGCTAGGTTACCCCAGACAGATCTCTCTACCTTTATTGTGCCTTATTTTCCTCATCCAACTAATTAGGGGATTGGATTTTGACCTTTAAGGTCCATTCCTGCTCCAGACCTTCTGTCCTGTAAGGACTCAAAATGACTACTTAGCATGGAACCTCTGTGCAAATAAGTAGAGTACAATATAGACAGATGAAACCAATTTACGTTTTTTCAGTCTAATGAGTAAATGGTGTTTTCTTTGCCTGTTAGTCTTAATAAGGGACATTTGTTATATATTTGTAGTCTTTTTTTAATAACCTGATTTTTCTACTCACATAGAACTCTCAAAGTTCCTTTCTTCCCATCATTTTTCATCAATCTTTTTGTTCAAGGCAGGAGATATTAGTGTTATTTGATTCTTTTGAACTTCAGGAGATTTGTAGGTAATCATATAACTGCCTTTCACTTCAGGAGTTGAAGGGCAGGTAAGTACAGGCACTACTGTAGTGGGATGTCTTAGGTATTTTTAAATTGGATATGAGTGGTGGGTGACCTTAATCTGAGAGGAAAACTCCTACTGTGTGCCATATTCTGAGCTGAGTAAGTGCTGTGCATAAAATAGAAAGGTAAACTATCATCTCTGATCTCTGGGAGCTTACAGTCTTAATAGGGCTGACTGCACACACACTGTCTGTATGGACAAGCTGTATTCAGGATAAATTGGCTAATCAACTAAAGAAAGGCACTAGGTTTAAAGAGGGCCTGGGAATGGCTTCTTGTAGAAAGTAGGGTTTTAGCTGGGAAAAGTGCAGATAAAAAGGAGACACAGATCTACATAATTATGAAACCTTAATTAACCCTGGGAAGCAACTGACAAGAAAAACAGTGACCTCATCAAAACAACCCAATTCCAGGGCATGTTTGGAATCTGTGTATCATCAGACCATCTTCAGTACTACAAAACAAGAATAGATCTTTAGAGATAATCTGATTCCCTATGAAAGCTCCAGTAAGGAGAGATTATTTAACTAAATTCACCCTGGGAGAAAGGTAGGAACTCAATCATTTTCAAAAGATTTTCCAACAAAAGATTGAAACAAAAGGGCTTTAAGTTAGTTGGAACAATAGAAAGATCCCTGGATTTGGGGTCAGTCATAAAGCCTGGGTTCAAATCTAATTTGTTATTTATTGCTTTTTATAACCATAGCCCTGCTTAAGTTCCTTAACTTTTTTTAGGCCTTGATTTACTCATGTATAAAATTAAAGCTTTGAAGAGAGGGCTTCTATGGCTCATCCAGCTCTTGAGTTTATAACCCTGCCTTCTAGAAGGTTCAACTATACTATGCCATTTCAGCCAGTTGAACTTTAATAGATAGATTGTGGGTTTTAGTTGCATAGTTTAGATAAATTTAGTTTTCCATTGCATTGATCTTTGGCTTTTTGTATAGCCTATAATTTGACTTATAGTTATACTCGTAAGTAAAGATGAGTATTTGTCAAGTTAACTGCCCTCAAGTAATATCAGGTGGATCTAGAAAGAATTCTTTTTTTTTTTTTTTTTTTTTTTTTTTTAAATTAAAAAACCCTTACCTTTCCTCTTGGAGTCAATACTGTGTATTGGCTAGAAGGCAGAAGAGTGGTAAGGGCTAGGCAATGGGGGTCAAGGGACTTGCCCAGGGTCACACAGCTGGGAAGTGTCTGAGACCAGATTTGAACCCAGGACCTCCTGTCTCTAGACCTGGCTCTCAATCCACTGAGCCACCCAGCTGCCCCCTGGGACATATATATATATATATATTTTTTTTTTAACCCTTGTACTTCGGTGTATTGTCTCATAGGTGGAAGATTGGTAAGGGTGGGCAATGGGGGTAAAGTGACTTGCCCAGGGTCACACAGCTGGGAAGTGGCTGAGGCCGGGTTTGAACCTAGGACCTCCTGTCTCTAGGCCTGACTCTCACTCCACTGAGCTACCCAGCTGCCCCCGGGACATATATTTTTAAACAGCGTTCAAAATGATTTTTAAAAAATTAACTTGAGGGGACAGCTGGGTAGCTCAGTGGATTGAGAACCAGGTCTAGAGACGGGAGGTCCTGGGTTCAAATCTGGTCTCAGACACTTCCCAGCTGTGTGACCCTGGGCAAGTCCCTTGACTCCCATTGCCTACCCTTTCTACTCTTCTGCCTCAGAGCCAATACACGGTATTGACTCCAAGACGGAAGGTAAGGGTTTTTTAAAAAAAATTTAACTTGATTTCATTCACTTTGTCAACAACTCATAAATAAGAATGCAACTAAGAACTTTTTGTAGAATATTTCTTTTTGTAAGTTTTTAAAAGAGGAAAATATATTTCCCAGAAGTATACTAAGCTAAGATAGTCCTAAGATTAAAAGTACTTATCCAGGATTTATGAAGAATAGTCCTCTTAACTAGATACTTAGATCTTAGTGTATTTTAGAGGCAAGCTGGTGGCACATCGGATAGAACAGAGAATTTATGGCCTTCCAGAAAGCTGTACCTATTTTGTTTCAGAAAATATCTTAAGTTCTTCATGTGGAAAAACCCATCTTGCTGAGGAAAAAGAATTACTTGATCCCCAATTCCTGTATGTCCCAACTTGATGGAGTCAGGAAGACCGGAGTTCAATACAGTGTTAGACACTTCCTAGCTGTATGACACATTGTAGGTTATTTAACCTTTGTTTTCTTTTGTCTTTTCAACTAAAAAATAGGGATAGTGATAGTACCTTCTTAGCAGGGTTATTGTGAGGATCAAATGAGATAATATTTGTCAAAAGTGCTTAGCACAGTGTCTGGCATGTAGTAGGTGAGGTAAAAATGCTTATTCCCTTCCTTTTCCCTGTAGTCTCTTGCCTATAGGTAGAACCTTGACAAGACTTTTGTATATTTTAGACATGGCATAACTGAGTGCTCACATCTTCTTACCTAAAAATTATAACCTATATGCATTATTGTCTATAGGAGCTTTGAATCATTTGTTGTAATACTTGTAACTTGTTTGGTCAATTAGCAAGCATTTATTGAGCACCCATTACGTGCCAGGCACTATTGCTGCTGTTGTTGCAATGCAGAAAAGACATAGCATTAAAAATAATAAAAATATTTTCCTCGATTTATTCCTCTTCCATCCCTGCATCTGACTAGCCCCAGTGACTCCATGCTCTGCCTTAGTTCTGCTTCATATTCAGGTATGCAATGTTGGATAGGCATCTTTCTCATGTTGCTCTGTAACTTCATTCCCAGATGAGTAAGTGTGGAAAGACTACCAAATTGGGAGTCAGGAGGCCTGAGTTCTCATCTGAGCCCTCATTCCTAGCACTTCTAGGTAATTTCTAGCTTTAGTATTCTGTAACTAATCAACCATAGGAATTTGAGGTTTACTAATATGTTACAGTTGTTTCATATCCATCTGACTAGAATGATTTTGTTTTCAAAGATCCATCATTTCAAGGGTAGGGATATTCTTTTTATGATTTAAAATTTGCTACATTTTTTGATGTGTTGCTGTGTCTTAAAAAAAAGTATTCATCATCTGCTGGCCAGACCTGGTGATGAGCTTCTCTGGATTTAACTAGATGGGTAAAAGAAATTGAATATGATTTGCTAGTACTCAGAAGGATATGCATATGTCTCTAGTTTTGAACCTGACCCTTTGGAGTGATATAATTGGTCAACATCTATTTTTAACTGAGCCTCTGGGATTAGAGCTAATATCAGCTTTTGCTTAATATATAGGAAGTATAAAGCTCAAAGTAATCTAATAAAACCTTTCATTGTGGACTTAATGTATGATCTCAAACAACCTGGAGAATGTTAAGAAAAGTACATTGGTAGATATGGTTTAAACATACTCGTCTCTCTTTTTATTTTATTTTTTATTTATTTTATTTTTTTTACTCATCTCTTTTGACCTGAGAAGTTCTTAGTTTCCCTTAGTACATAAGTCAATACTTAAAATATATGTGGCCAATATTTCTTTTGAGTTTGAAACTTGCCCAGTACCATAAGCAAGGTTTAAAAGAAAAAAAATCTTTTTAATTTTTTAAAAAGCAACTAATTTAATCTATTTTTCAGTTAAACATTTCTTCACCTCTCCCCTTTCATTAAAAAAAAAAAAACACAACCCGACATTTTGATGTCAGTCAGAATAGGAACAGATCTGTCATATATTAGCCAATTAACTTGACTTATTTTGTTCTTTTTAGGATTAAATTAAAATGTAGCTTTCTTGCCTGAACTGAGGGAGAAAACTGCCTCTCATCTCCCAGAGTGCTCTAGATATAAAGATATTCCCTTGAGGAAGTTAACAATGGTGTGGAGGTAAGAATAGAGGGAAAGTGGAGAGGAAGGCAAGGCTAAATGTTGCCATTTAGATAGTCACCAAAGTTTTCTGCCTATTAAAGCCCACTTGTGAGGAATAAGTAGATATGTGGATTGAGTGCTTAATTTGGAATCTTGTTTATATAATTTTTCAGTACCCTTCCCTTCCTCTGCTAGAGAGGCATCTTTATAATAAAGAAGGGGGGAAAACTATTCAGCAAGACTAACCAACAAAGAAAAAGTCTGACATCTGTAATATTGCATATCCATAGTACTGTACCTTTATAAAGAAGGGAAGATGAACAGATTTTTTTTGATGCTTTCATCCTGTTCAACCATAGAAATATTGATTAAAAAGGGCCCATTTCTGTGGGACAAAGGGATAATGTTTTTGTTCATACCTTCCCAGTAGTAGTACATTTTATACCAGCATTTCCCAGTTAGTAATACTGCAAAACTCTAAAATGACAAAGATTTACAATTCCATGAACCATCTCAGCCTCTTTTGCAAATCTCAAATATTCAAATGGATGTATTGATGATGTTGGTATTGCCTGCAGTGATACAGATCCCAAGCTATCCACATCTGCTCAGCCTGTACAACTCTTGTTTATCCTCATCCCTGACTTTCTTCATCATCCACACAGTATGTTGGGGCCTTCTTTCAAGGGTACTGTGCAAGGCCATTGGCTGACCATGGGTCATCCCTCATTTTTGCTGTTTATCCTGCCAATGTCCTTTCTGGTTCATTCGTTTCTATAATATACTTTTACAGTTCTTGATAATTCTTTATTTCTAATGGGTGGCTGTCTACACCCACTAAGTACCTTTCTGTTGCCCTCCAGGTTATTCTTATTTTCAGAACTTCAGAGACTGTGGTGTTCTATAACTTGCAGCCATACACTTAAATATCACACTGACTATAGAGAATACATGATCCCACTGTGCTTATTATTTAACTACATAAAAATATTTGATTTGGTATAGCAAAATGCTGCCTTAAAAGCTCTCAAACAAGGTGGAAAGATATAGCATCAAATACTCAAGACTATTTCAAATGTGTTCAAAAATGTAGTAAATATAAATCACTATAATACATATAAACAAAAGCTTTGTGCAGAGTGAGTCCTCAATAATTTTTAATTTTTAATTTGGTCGCGAGACTGAAAAGTTTGAAAACTACTGGTATAATAAGAGAGCTGTTCTGAGTCAGGAAGGTTTCCCCAGTTTCTTCTCTAATATATATTTTGTGATCCTGGTCTAGTTACTTAAACTCTCCATCCTCCTGGCATCCTCCAGGCAACTCTTAATAAGACTAATTTAGCTCTGTTGTAGAGCATGTGTTAATCTGAATTCCTAGTTAGACCACTTAGAAAGCCCATCCAACAGTATATATAGATAACTTGGATTGAGACTGAAAGTAGAGAATGGCTTGGGCCTATCATGAGGAAAATTGTCTGGATTTCATTTGGTAAGTAGTAGAGTTCTTTTTATGACCCCGTCTTTTCCCTGAAATATTACATTTTCAGATTGGGTGGGGCTAATTGAGAAATGTGAAATACTCAATTTAATACCATTATCCCACTGATATATTTATCTGAGTTTAAATCATAACCTATTACATTTTTAAAAATAAATATTTCCTTAATAGAATAGGTGTAAGGTAGGATCATATTGTAGAGATTTTTGAATGCCAGATTAAAAAGCTTATTGGTAATGAACCTTTGCAAGACTCTATAAAAGGGGATAATGTGGTTAGATCTCTCTGTAATATATTGGAAGACTTGTTCTGTCAGTGTATGCAAGCTAGATTGGTGGAAGGAACAAAAGTGGGGGGGAGACTGGTTGGGAGACTGTTAAAATCATCCAGCTGAGAGGTGATAAAGACCTGAATTAGAGTAGTGGGCCTGGGAGAGGACAGGAGAGGGATAGATGTAAAATATTTTGGAGGTAGAATCAACAGGACTTGACAACTGATATGTGGGGCGTTATGGTGAGGGAAGAGTCAAAGCTGGCTGAGTTCTGGAGTCTTAGTGCTCTTGTCAACAAAGACATTATAGTTTAGTTGGAGCAGATGCATGCTTAGCAGTGAGGTAGGCATAAAAAAAATACTGGATTTAAATTGAGAAATAAATCACAACTGCTACACATCCTTCCAAGAGACCAAAATAATTTTTAGACTTCTGCCCCTTTTTAGCTGCCCTCTAGTGAAACTTCTGTTCCCATCTTTCTTGAAAATCAGTTTCTGCATCAACAAATGGAATATTTCATTGTAGAACTGCACGTTGCCTTTGGAATTGTTCTTTTACCAACACTGAACATGGGTAGACTATCCAAAATGTGCTGTGGTGAATGTGTGCTGGACGACAGAGTAGTCTTGGAATCAGTTTGAATCCTGCCTTAGACATTGGTTGTCTAGATCCTGGGCAAATCACTTACCTTTTATTTTGCCTGTTTTCACTTTTTCAAAAAATTCTACCCCACAGCATTGTTGTAAGGATCAAATAACACGTTTAAGGCAATGTCCAGAGTGCTATCTAAATGTGAAGATGATGATGACACAGCAGATAATGCATGTGTATGCCCACATTACTTTTTTAGATTTGTTGTAGCTAATTGAGAAATGCGAAATACTCAGATATCCTAGGATAGTGAAGGCGAACCTATGGCACAGGTGTCAAACATGGCATGCTGAGTGCCCTCTGTGGGCACTCAGCCACCTCCTTCCCCCTGAAAAGTTCATTACTAGAAAGGCAGAGGGACTCGGGCAGAGCTGCTCCTCTCCTCTGTGCCTGATGACATTGTTTCACACCCCCCTCTCCTCTGCCCAGCAGTCCAATGGGAGCACATAGGAGGAAGGTGGGTGGCTCACAGGCAGCAGAGCTGGAGGGGAGCAGATCCATGCCCTTTCTACACTCCCTGAGAACATTCCTCACTTCACCCCTCCCTCTGCCTGGCAGCCCAATGAAAGTGCTTCCTCCCTCCCCTGTCTGGGGCAAGGAGGGGGTGGTGTACACCCGGCACTCAGTGTCTGGAGGCCGTCATGGCACTTAGTCTAGGGGGTGGGGACAGGGCCTGGCCTCTGCCTCTACAAGGTTCGCCATCACTGTCCCAGGACCTCAAGTTGGATATTGGCAAATCTTGTTCAATCTCTGAGAGAATTTGAGTCTGTGGCTTTTGGTCTGTTGGAACCCTAATTTCCTTTCTTAGAGAGACAGGAGAGTATAAACTGAAAGAATAAGATCTGCCAGTAGGAGTAGAAATACTAAGTTGAAAGTCATCCAGAAGAAGTCTACCTGTACAGAGCTATTAGGCCTGCCTTGGAATTAAATGGAGGATATTAGACCTTGTTATTAGTCAGCTGCCTGTGGATCTATTTACATATGAAAGTTGTTTTCTTTTGGAATGTAGTTCAGCTTGCTCTGTGTGTCCCTCTTTAGTGTTCTTTTATCCCCTAAAACCCTTTTGCCTTAGAATTGATACTAAGTATTGGTTCTAAGGCAAAAGATCTGTAAGGGCTAGGAAATTGGAGTTAAGTGACTTGACTTGCCCAAGGTCACACAGCTAGAAAATGTTTGAGGCTAGATTTAACCCTAGGACCTCCAGTCTCTGGGTGTGACTGAGCTACTTAGATTGCTCTTCTAATATTCCCTTATAGTCTAGATGCCTACTTTTTCCTGGCTAGAGAATTTCTTTCTCTGGCTACTGTACTCAGCTGTCTTGTCTTTTATCCATTCCCAGTTATGCAATTGGAGAGTCTTATTTTCCCAATTTTGTCCCAACCTTTTATCAAATATTCCCGTTTGCTTTCCTCCCTGAACGACCAACTGGGATTTTGCAGTTTCATGATTAATGATGATAGAATCAATTTGTAGCACTCAAGATTTGCTTGTCATCTTGTAGCCATTTATGTCAGGGGTAGAGATTACTTTGCAAAGCAAAATTACCTTTTTTGAACTTTGGGGAGCTTTTACAGAATATGGCAGGGATTCAAATCTCCCATTTGCCCCCCAAACCTCAGCTTTTGTAGAAGCACATGTCTTTGCAGACTTCTGGCCTTATGCAGTTATAACCTTTAATCCGATGGCTCTGGTGTGTCTGGAAGCAAAGGGGATGATATAGGGCAGTGATGGCGAACCTTTTGGAGACTTGAGTGCCCAAACTGCAACCCTCACGCTGCGTGTGAGCTCCTGCCTTACCCCAGACAGGGGAGGGAGAAAGTGCTCCCATTGGGCTGCTGGCCAGAGAGGTGGGTGATGGGAGAAATGTCCTCAGGCACAGGGGAGAGGGGGAAGGGAGCAGCTCCTCCAGCATGTGTGCCATAGGTTTGCCAATACAGTTAATCGACAACACACCATGACTCTTGGCTGTTTACCTCCTGCTTTGGTGAGCTGGTTCTTCGCATCTACTGAATTGAAGCTAATTTGGATTAGTAATGAGGTAGATTATTGCTAATCTTCTCTTCTTATGCTAATTGTGTGAGCACTTTAGAAGAGAAGTCCATCTCACCTAACTCCCTACTGCGAGGAGGAGAAAGAGGTTAGGATGTCCAGTTTTTGATGACTTTTCTAGTATCAAGGAGGCTTTTTATTTATGTAGGCAGACATTGCATGGCATTATGGAAAAAAATACATGCCAGAGAGTAGAAAGATTTGGATACTTCCTGTTTCTGCCACTTATGGGCTGTGACACGAGCAATAACCTCGGGTTTGTTATTAGTTGCAGAGGGAACTTACAAAGTTGATGACCTTTTGTTCCCTGACAATGTTTAGAGTATATATGATCAACGAGACTTCTATATGTTAAATTTCTTTATTTGTAAAATGGGCATGATACCTGCTTATCTGTCTCCCAGGATGGTTGTGAAGATCAGTGAAAATGTAATTTGAAGGCATTTAAAAGCAGTAAAGATTTTACACAGATGTCAGATATCAGTCACACTCTTTGATTACATTCAGTTCCTCTAGGCAAAGGGATACAGTGAAAAGAGCCTGCCCTTGTTTGGAGTCAAAGGATGCGGCCCCGAATCCTTGCTCCTCCATTTTCAGTTGATATGATTAGGGCCAAGTTATAATTTCTGTCTGTTTCTCAATCTCCAGAATGGAGAGGATGACCTTAAGTTCCCTTCCAGCTCTAAACCTATAGTTTAAAGATCATCAACTTCCCCACACAGTATAAGAAGGATCAGAGCCAAGTCAAATACTTTGTAGCAAAGAATATTGTAAGATTCTTTTTGTTTTTATCCAGTTGTCCTTCCAAACTATTTTAGCACTCAGGTTTTTCTGTTTTTGCATGGACTCTTTGAACCATCTATACTTCCTTTTTGTAAGGCTTGTCATACTACAAGGTTCAAATTTCTTCTGACTGTTTTAGGAAACTCTAAAGTTAATGACAATTCTGTTAGAGGAAAATAAGTGTCTTATAATAACCTTTCTGATAATTACTGAAATTTGCCAGCTCGAAGAGCCTTCCTGACCTATTTTCATTTCCCCAAGAAGTAGTGATCATTTAAGCCAACAAATTAAATAATCATCCTCAATATCTTTCTTGGAAAAAAATCTTCTTTACCTAGAGTTTATGTACCTGAAAGGAAAAAAGTTCAAGGAAATTAATAAAGTATTGACCTACAGTAGTATTTATCCTTCCTAGCTAACACCTGTCTTTATATAGTGATACCTAATTAAATGCCCCACGTGTGTTGGTGAACATCATACTGTCATCCCTAATAGTGATGTCACTGAATACCAAGGACAACTACCAACAAACCGTCATCCATTGGCAAGAAAGCTGAAAGGAGGCATCAAGTTGAGTGGCTTGCTCAAAGCTGCTTCTGGATCTTCAGATACCTGTGTGGCTCCTAAGGGTCTCTGACAGAAGGTATTTCATGAAGACCCTGTAGTAGAGAAGATCCAGAACAATGTCAGTGAGCTTCTTGTCATACTTGACATTTAATTCTTTTACCTGTTCCTCAGAGCCATATGGATCAAGAGTTTTGAGGTCATTGTGGTCTCAACCCCCCCAGAGAATATTTAAGATATTCTTAGAGAACGACAGAGCTGGAAAGGATTTTAGAAGTAATTCAGCCCATCACCATCACCCTCATGCCATAGAGATGAAACTGAGACCTGTAGAGTTGACGTGCTTGTCCAGGATCACATAGCTAATTGAGAGCAGGACCAGAAGAAGCCTGACTTTAGTAACAATACTCTTTTTACTATGCCAGGATGCTTTTCTTTGTAGCTTAAATTTGGGATCCGACTTTGTAAAAAAGTACTTCTACTTCACAGTGTTATAGGAAAAGGTTTTCCCTTCTAAAGGCATGTAACATGGAGACAGTTTTTTTCTAAACACAAATACTACTACACCTACAAGTGTAAGAATTTCTTCATTTAGCGTCCTTTCCCTTGCTTCAGAGGTGCAGAATGAATGTTCCTTTTAGTTTGTATTTCTCCTCTGGAACATCCCATTTTGCTCTTTGCAATCTTCAGCTCCAATCTCCATTGACTTGCAGAGGGGCTCTTCCAGCATCCCTAGGGAAAATGTGCAGCCAATCTCTAGTGGTCTATGTCACCTTCCAGTGTGATGTTTGAATTGGCAGGAGGGATAGCCTGTAGTTGTCATAAGTCAGTAAGAGAAATTGTACCAGGTCTTGCCTTTCTAAGGACCTACCTCCATACACTTTTTCAAAATGCTTTGATTTTTCGTGTTACATTTCTACTTCCTAACATAGTATCGCTTTGATCTGGAGCAAATCCCTGGCAGAGGAGAAAGAAGAGTGAAGGTGTCTGTCTGCTGGGGTGGGGGACTGAGGGAGACCTGGATACTTCTGACAGTGGCCAGCATGACCGAGCCCTAGCTTTCACTTACAGGTTAAAGTTTGGTTTGGGGAATCAAGGTAGATATTTTTTGTCTTTTTGGAGCCAATTAGGAGGATCAGGCAGGAAAATCTTCTCAATTACTAGGGGTTGTTTCCTTAGTGTGTTTTTTTTTTCAGTCAGTCAGCAAATAAACATTTATCGGGTATTTGCTGTGTGCCTGGCACTGGGCTAAGCTCTGGGCTACGTGTTCAAAGGAGGAGAGTCCAGCCTGAGTTCAGGACAAAGACTTGTGTCTGATGGACATCTGACATCTCCCAGCTTCCAAGAGAATGTAGAATGGGCCACAAGGAAGCTTTCTCTGAGAGGTCATTTAACATGCTCTGCTGCAGTTTCATAAAGGCATTGCAACATACTCAGGGCAATCCGCTCTCCCCAAGAGAGATTCTGGCTTGGCATTTAACCCTGATGCTGATTTCCAGTTGCTCTTTCATCACTTCCCCAGTTTGGGAAAGGTAATGGTTTGTGCTGGGAGGATGCTTCCCAGCCTTCAGGCTCTCCCATTCCTGCCCACTGGGCCCATTGCTATCAAGGCTGCTTAGTGGGCTTGCTTCTGCCTGGCCATGGTTGTCCAGGGCTATCCCAGCTTCTAATCAGCCTGCCTTTGCTTCCCAAGCTGGCCAGGGTGGTTCTTCTAAAAGCTTGTATGAATTGCTGTTACTGTCTCTATTTTTTAAATAAATCCTTTTCTGTTCTTTGCAACTCATTTGCTTTTTTTCTTTTCTTTTAAAAAATTACTATTAACACCTGTTGATTTTTTTTTTCTGACTGGCCTGTCACTGCATTCCTGCTGCCCCTCCCTCTAGCTGGGTTTGTCAAGTCGCCCATGTCAGAAACTAAACTCACGGGGGACGCCTTTGAGCTGTACTGTGACGTGGTTGGGAGCCCCACTCCAGAGATCCAGTGGTGGTACGCAGAAGTCAACCAGCCAGAGTCTTTCAGACAGCTGTGGGACGGTGCTCGGAAGCGCCGTGTCACCGTAAACACCGCCTACGGGTCAAACGGCGTGAGTGTGCTGAGAATAACCGGCCTCACCTTGGAGGACTCTGGGACTTACGAGTGCAGGGCCAGCAACGACCCAAGGAGGAATGACTTGAGGCAAAATCCCTCCCTAACATGGATCCGAGCCCAGGCTACCATAAGCGTCCTTCAGAGTGAGTCCAGCACCCTACAGTAGTAGCACTGTAGTCCTTAGAGGTGGCCCAGTGACCCTTTTCCCTTCCACCTCCTTCCTAGTATGACCACCCACCCTGTCTTTGTTCTTTCAAACCCACAACCTTCTCAGTTGTAGTATATCGAATATTTGTGGCAGTTTCCCCCCTTTTTGCCCTTCCTTTTCCCCCTTTTGTACTCTTACCACCATTTCCCTCAATTCACTCCCTCTGTGTGTCTCTCTCCTCTCTAGGAACAAAGGACTTGGGAAAAATCTGTGAAAATGTCTAAAATCTCTTGTCATGTGGGGCGGGAGGAGGGAGGAGGGACACGGGGAGGTGTCAAACAACGTTTAAATGACACGAAACCACACTCAAACCAGCCTAGTGTTGAAATTGTTTCTTCCCCTCCCTTTAATTTTATAGTAGGTTTCCTGCCATCTTTTGCTGCCTCCTTCTCTAGTGCCTTTTTCTATTTTCATTTTTCTCCCTAAATCTAACCACTTTTGATTTTATTCTGACCATCTGTTTGGAGCTCTCAGAGTGGCTGCCTTCACCTGTGTGGTTTTTGAGTTCCCGTGTGTCTGCCCCATCCCCTTTGTGGTTTGCTGTCATTGTATACTGTGTGGCAGGGCGTTGGCAGTGGCCGCCATTGGTGTAGTGTAGTGTGGTGCTGTATTTTGGTTGTCCCGAGTCACCTGCAAGTGTGGATTTTCCCATAGTCCCAGCTCCTTTTCTTTTTCAAAAACAGTGGCATGTGTGTTTCTGATAGCTTTCTACCACAGCAGCAAACTTCTCACTTGCTCTGTTTATTGGATCCTCTGTTTTTGCCAGTCAAGGAACAGTCAGGGGTTTGTACCGTCTGTCCTGTTATCAGGAGCCTGGTGACTCTAGGCAACAGGATAGCCCTTTGGATTTTGTCTCCTTGTGGACAACTCAGCTTTGATGCATTTCCAGGTCTTATTACAGTAAGGTAGCAGCCCTGAGTTCCTCTGGAGTTCTTCAGGAGAGGAACTTTCTTAACTATCCTCTTCTTTGGGCAACAGAGCTGAGCAGGTGGCTCAGGACTTTCCCCAGTGGCCATAGTAGCAGGTAGAGGGAGAGCATTAGACACCAGAGTTTTTGTTTCTCTTTTACTATCTGGAAGTGATGTGCTAATTGGTTCAGTTGGGAGTTGGGGTGAGGGTAGGGTTTTTAAATTACTAGAAAGCTAACAGGCTCTGCTAGCAATAGTCTTAGCTCCCATTTTAGTATTTTTGCAATTAAGGCACATGCTTTTGCTAACTGAGTAGTATTCTGGGAATTTTTCTCCACGCTCATCTCTAGTTTTAGCTTATCGATCTCCTTGATTTTGAAATTATTTGGTGTGCATCCATAACTTGCACTTTAGATAGTAAAGACTAAAACACTTCTGAGGACTTTGAAAGTATTAACAAATGAGATAATGACACCTGGATCTTGAAATCTATAGTTTCTCATGATGCTTTTATACCACAACCTTTCTGGAAAGTGGGTATTTGGAAATTGTTCTGTATAGAAACTTGGCCAAAAATGGAAAGAAAATACTTGCAGGAGGGAGAGGAGAGCCACTGCAGCTGGTCCTATTAAATCAGAGCATTTGCCTCTGGAGAATGGAAAAGAAAACCTCACAGACATATGTATGGGGAAAATTAACCAAATGACATGGATTTTTAAAAAAACATTCTTTCCTCTGCATGAACCCTCTTTCCTAACCCTCTCCCCACCCCTGTTCCTTTGTCTTCTCCTAAGAAGCAGTTTTTATAGGTACTTGAAGACATTATATTTGACTGAACACGGTCTCTAATCTGTAAGGCTAATGGTGCCTTTAGACTGGTAGTCTGTATCAGGTGTTTACCAGAATCAAAGTGCCTTGCCTTTGCAGCTTATTCAGTGTACCTGACTCAGAGACTTAAAATACAGATCCTTGCATACCAAAGGGGAGGGTGTAGGGAGTGTGTGACTTCTTAGGAAGTGTATCTCAAGTTAGTAAAGATTGGTTGGGGAACCCCACACACTAGTTGCATTTGATAAGCTGGACTCCTCAGATTTCTTGGAAATTAGTTTCTTAATTCACCAACTTCTAAAGACCAGTGATCTAAATCCTTCCTAGCTAGATTTACTCTTATCTTTCTTTGCCAACCTCTCATGTTATTGACAGCTGGGCTATGCCTGCTTTTAGTGCCCTATACCCAACAAGCTCTGTTTAGCTTTCTTGGATTGCTTTCTATTTCTGATTCTTCAGTGCTCTCCAGAAAGTTTTTTCTGCTGGCCATGGGGAAAGGTTGAGCTTCATCTTGACTCATTAAAGGGATGATCCACAAACAATATCTTCCAAAATTCTAGAATAATGGATAACAGTAAAAATATGTCCAATTTGGATGGGATTAATCCTGACCCACCAGAATCCCAAACTGACAAAAGCAGACATCAGCCAACGGTGGATGCTGCCCAAGGAAGAGATGTCAGAACAAGAGTTTGCTACCTGCTACTTTAATTGGCATCAATGCCAAATAAAGACATACAATGGCTTCTGGGATTTCTAGATTTCCTGTATCATATTAATGGCTTTTGGACCAAGCTATCACCTGCTGTTCTGGCCATAACTTCTGGGTCTAAGACCACGAAACTTGAAGGAAATTCTTACTCTTCAGCAAAGAGGAAGAATAGAATGCAGATTTCCCTTAGATTTCTACTAGGCCGGTCATAAGCAGTAATCGGCCACTAAAATGCAGTACATATCTGTTGAGAATGATACTGATAGAGATATACATTATAGGTGTGGTAATAGGTGATCTGTCCATGTCTGATTTCTATATATTGTCATAGTAGGTGATGGCTGTGACCTCTGCTCAGTTGTAGATATATAGTACAGAATCACACCTCTCACAAAAAAAGAAAAACAAAAAAAAAAACCACAACTCAAATTACTACTCCATTTACTTCCAACTGAGTCTATCCTGGATTATTAGCACTTACTTAAGGGGAAAAAATTGTATTTGCCTTTGTTGTACCAGTATTGTCCAAGAAGGATGGGCAGAAGACGATAGCTTTCATTTCTTCCTTACTAGTCCTAAAAAGTAGTAGTCAGTTGCATAGCCATTAATGAAAATGGTTGCCTGCCATCTGGCTTCCTTAGGTTTAAAAGTGAGAGAACTTGCTGGCCTTATCCTTGTAACCCCCTTCCTCATGTCATTGGGGGAGGGGTGGGAGCTGTGCAGAGCAATGAAATTGGACAATAAAATAAAGCAAAAACCTAAAAGTGTGTTTGGATGTTACCTTGATTTATACTTTGGTTTTTCTTTTGTGAAGTAACAGTTTAATCTTTTTTTTTTTTTTTCTCCTTGTTTGGTCTTGATTTTCTCTTGGAAGTGTGATGCCTTCTTAATGCTTTCTGCTGCCAATGTATGTGCCTTCCATTGCAGGGTTCACAACAGAGTCTGCTCATCTTTCTGAGCTGCAGGGATTTGGCTTCAGTCCAGTAAACGTCGAAGACTTTGAGACATCCCTGTACTAATGGTTGTGTTAACATGCATCTGCTTCTCTGTCATAGTGGCTGCTATGGCTCCATTATTCGTAAAGACCCTGCCTGTTTGATGTTAACTGGGAGAATGGCCAGTGCTGACCTGATGTTAAACTGAAGATAACTTTCCTTTTTCTGGAGTACGAAAACCCATAGGTTGATTTGTTTGTGGAGTAATTTTATGTGTTTGATGTTATCTTTCACCAGTTTCTTTGAAGTTGAAAATTTTACTATGAAAAAAAGTACTTGGACAATAGATATTTGAAATATTTCTCTCCCTTTTCCCTTCCCCAGAAAAACAAACAAAAATATGGTTCTGGAGAGAGGAGAGGGTTTCTTGTCCCTGAAACAAAACGCAATAACTCATAAAAAGGTATCTTGGAGTTGCAGTTTAGAAGCAGGTGGACAGAAAAGAGTGATGAACAAAAATGTTGTCTTCAATTGAGGAACTCAAAGGAAAATACAAAGGACACATCTGTGGGTCTGAGGAGTGTGTGGGAAAGGGTTTGGAAGGTATTAAAAATAAAATTTTTTTCCAGTAGTTGTTGACCAACAGTAGGGTACTAAAGTCTGTGTAAAAATTAAAAAGAAAAAGATGCTGATTGCTTTCAACATACTTTCTAGTTGAAACTTTCTAGAATAATTGAGTATGACTTAAAAATCTTTTACATGTCTATCCTCACAGATATTTTAGATCTACTAGAAAAGGGTGACTTTATATTTGAACCCATAATGCCTGGAATAAAACATGAAAGTAGGATGTACTCAACTCCATATGAGGTTTGTAGTGTGGAGTGATGATGAGGAATTAACATGTCCAAATAAAAAAGCCTTTTAATCTCTTCTATTAATTCTCTGTTTGACCTTAGACAAGTCATTTCCCCATCTTTAAAATGAGGGCTGGTCTCTAAGGGTCCTTTTAGCTCATAATAAAATCCTATTATATTACTAAAACTTTTTATATTCTACAGTTGGTCTTAATTGTCTCTCGAATGGAATTTCAAGTTTCATTTCTGAAAGATTCTACATTTTGGAAAGAAAGATAAGGGTTCCTTGAGAATGTTACCATAGGAAAATTAAGGAAACAAGGCAGACTTCCATTAGGAAGTATGGGTTTTGACCAAGTAATATTTATGCTTTGTTTTAACTTTGTCAGAAATGGTTATAACTAGGTTCCTTTAGAAGGCATATTCCTTTTTAAGGGGGACAGTCCAAACATGCATCGCTTTTGATGATTTTAGAACTGCTCCAGGCCTTAGTCACCCCTATAGATGAGATTGTTGCAAATATAAAACATATTGCCACAGTTTATAAAAGCTACCAGGTGGTGCCTTCCTGGTTTTCATGAATAACTGCTGAAGCCTCAGGCATTTGGTTGGGCACTATAACACAAGGGTATTATATTCCAAGACTAAGTGGGATGTGACAAGCAGAAATGCAAGTGTGGGTCCCCTTCTTTCATATGTAGACTGACTGGTCCTTATGCTGTTGTCTGCACTAGTGGTCATCTGCTTATATACATTATTTTTTTCTTTCTTGACTTTCTCCAAAGTGATGAAGTGAATTTCCTTATGTGGTCCTGTCTGCTCCCCTCCCTCTTCTCCTTGCCCCCTTCTCCTGCCCCTTCTGACTCCCAGGCCAGCGCTGCAAGAAGGACAGGTTTACGGCATCCTGTCACTGTGCCCTCTCATTACAGAGCCTCGGATAGTCACCAGCGACGAAGTCATCATCCGAGACAGCCCTGCCCCCCCCTTCACTCTGCAGTGTAACCTCACCTCCAGCTCCCACAGCCTCCAGTACAGCTACTGGACGAAGAATGGGGTGGAGCTGACCACCACCCGCAAGAATGCCAGCAACATGGAATACAAGTGAGAAGGGCCAGAGTTTGGGGGTGGGAGAGGTAGCGAAGGTAGGTGAGCCTGCCGTTCCCCAGGACCTGGGGCCAGGCCATTTGTAGGAGTGCTGGGAGATGAGGTGGACCTTATTTGGGGTCTGATAGGGTGCATTTTCCTTTGGGTTCTATTTGCTACTGACTTGTTCTCATTCTTGGTGCCTGCAGTGTGGTCTTGGACAGCCTGAACTACTAAGTGTCTAACAGGGAGGCAGAGATGGACTTGGAAAAGCCTTTTCAAGGGAGTGAGCATGTATTATAAGGGTTAGGAATGTGCATTTTTATCCCCATTCATGTCTGAGGAAATTGGACAGTTTATTGAGCTTCTCAGATTCACAGTGTTCTCTAGTGTATGGATGAGCCCAGAAACCAGAACTTCCCATTGTGCTCATTTATACTTTTCCTTACTTTTGACTTGCTCTGTGACCCTGAGCAGATTTCTTAACCTCTCTGGGCCTCAGTTTTCTATAAACTGGCAAGTCTAACACCAATTCACCTTTCATAGAGAAGAGAGGGGATTCATCAGTATAAATTGTTTGTACTTGGCAGTGTTTTCATCCACTAGTTTTCATGCTACCTGCCCTTCTTGGTGACCCACAAGAACTCCATGGGTTTATAGAACATTCCTTCTCTGAGCTCCTTAGATACTTGGCTATTGAGAGTCTCATATCTATGAATCTGGCAGGTAGCCAATCTACTGAGGTTGAGAAGTTGGGCCTAGTAAAGTTCAATCACTTGTCATGGTCACTGAGTCTGCCCTAGAGGCAACACTGATACTTGGATCCTGCAAGCTCCAGTCTGGGCACTGTCTGCTAACCTAGCTTCTGTTCTAATAACCAGTATGAGTTTTAGGTTTCAAATATAGGAGTGGTTTTTTTTTTCTTTTTTCTTTCTTAATCTCCATCAAAGAATAACCAATACTTCAGGGCCTCCCAAATGGGAGTCACATTCGAGCATCCTCTCACAGAAAAATGATCACAGCTCTTCCCCAAATTTAGGGTTAATAAGTATTTGGTGTTAATAATAGTTGTGTTTATTGCTATACTCTTTGTGAGTCTAAGTTGTTTTCAGATTGATAGTTAAGGAAAAGATTACTAGTGACAACATAAGGAAGACTTCCATATGGTGAGCATTATGTCTTGGCTTTTCCTATGAAAAATATTATGTTGTCCTTTAGTACATGGATATTGTGCTCCTGTTGCATCCTGAGCAGAACATGTGTTCTGAGTTTTCTTTAGTGATAGAAATGTGCTACATTTAGCCAATATGCATTCTCATTTCTTTTCCCTTGTGACCATCAATAAACATGTGAAACAGTTCATTGGGAATAAGACCTTAGTCTGTGGTTGATGTTAAGGAGTTTTGACTCTGGATGAAGTTAGCCTAGTTCATTTGGGGAGTTAATCCTGTGACCTTACCTTCATTAACACTATTCTAAGATCTGAGCCAACCAGGCAGTTTTTGGCCATGGCTTCTTGACCTTTTTGTGTCATGGCCCCCATCCTTTCCTAGAATGTTATTCAACACACAAAATAAAATAGGATTATAAAGGAAATCAGTTGTATTGAAATAGTTATTAAAAATATTTTCAAAAGCTAACAGATTATAGGTTAATGGTCCAGACTGTTCCAAATGTTGTCTTATTCTCTGGAAAGGTCTTTGTGATTCTCCAAAGTTCCTCTTGGTTGCCAAAAAGTGACTGACTGGCTAAGGGGCCTAGTACCACATGTAATTGCTGATTTGGGTCCTAGGTTGAAAGAACACTTGGTTGTGTACCTCTGTGAGAGAATTTCTCTGTGGGCCTGGTTTCTTTTCCCTCTGATGGGACTTCATAATGAGGTTTTTTGAGAAGTAAAGGCATTTTTCTGCTCGGTGACTTAATTGCTAGTTCTACCAGAGACCAGGTGAGAGGCTAAAGTTGGGGCGGGATTAAGGTAGCTAGAGGCTTGGATCAAAGTTAAGGCACACTGATTTGATTTGTGTAGACTATAAAAGCCTGAGAATTCTTGTATGTGCTGAGAGAAAAGGGGTTTAGCCTCTCCCCTTTTATGCCATGAATCACACTTGTATTCTGGAACCCTTTAAGAAGCATGAAAATATAAACTACTTTGAAAGAATTTTACTTCTTCACTTCTAACCCATATTGTACAGTGCCATTTTGTCTCCTCACCTGATTTTTGTTTTTATCTCTGCAGGGTCAACAAACCTCGATCGGAGGATTCAGGGGAATACCACTGTGTGTTTCAGTTTTTAAATGCCCCAAAGGCAAATGCTACCATTGAAGTGAAAGGTATGGCATGGGAGAGTTTGAGGCTTAAGCCCTTCATTTTACTATTTAGTACTACTACCCTAATCTGGTTTTCTGTCTTATTGGTTTTGACCTCTAGGGATTTTCTTGCATATTCTGTTCAAGTAGATGATCTTTTTAATCTGTGAAACAAGCACAAATGGGAAAATTGAACCTTTTTGTCCAGAATCAGGTATAGTTTGGTTAAGGCACAAGTTGGACAGCTGTATATGGTTGTTACTTCTTATGAAAGAAGTTCCTGAAATGGAGGAGGTTGATAAAAGAGAAGTTAGAATAGAATTTAGAGCTTGGAAGAGATTTTTTAAATCATTTAACTTCTTTACTTCATGGATGAGGAAACTGAGGTTCAAGAGACATGTGACTTGCTCACGTTCCCAGAAATCGGCACCAGAGTTAGGAGAACTCAGCCTTCCTAACATGCTCTGGTCCTCTTTTTCCCTCCCCTCACATCCTCTCCCCTCCCCTCCCCTCCCCTCATACCAACAAAAAACCTCCTGTTTGGTCCAAAAAGAGGACCACTTTTGTTTTTTTGGCTGACATCTCAAATGGCTGGGCTGTTCCATTCAGTGAGGCTGCCTGTTGAAGCCCCTTCTTCAGGTATCTTTGTAGTTCCTACTCTGACTCCTCTAACCACCATCACCACCATCTTCCTGCCCTCACTGTTCTAGAAGACAAGTGATGGGTCACCCCCGCAGTTTGAATGATTATTGAAGGTCAGTCAGATGAAATCCCTTTTGGAGAACAGGGAGTGAGTATGTGTTTAGAACTTTATATCCCAAGAAATAGGATACAGGTTGAAAATATGGATTATTATTTAAATTATTTAAATTAATGATTAGTCAATCCATATTTAGTTATTAAGGGATATTAGATGTTTTGGAATATCCCTAAGCTTCAACGTTGGCATGCCACTATGCTGTCCCACTGCATGTCCATTAGTGCTTCTATCAAGCGGAGAAGACTGGCTTGGGCAGACCTTGGAGCTGGACCAATCAGGCCAACACCACGATACACTAGCAGTGATCCGTGAAGTATATATGACATCATCTTCAGACAAGGAAACTTGCACTTGATTTTCTATAGTCCTATTCTGTGGGCTCACCTACATTATGCATGGCAGCTGTCCTTTTGTCCATTTGGCTAATAGTCAGAGGATTGCGGGAAATGGCAAGACATATTTGTGTTTTAGGCCGTCAGTATGTCTCCACTGGCTGGAACTATGATGTGGCCAAACCTTTCTAGGTGGAGCTTCTGGCACAGAATCAAATTGTTAGAAGGCAGGGTAGGTGGGAGACGGAGTAGCTAGTTAATTGCCGTCATTGGGCCTAATGGATAATTACATCTAAGGGCACATACTGCCTAACAGTAGTCATTACAGATTTGGAGTTAATGATTGCTAAAGGATACTTTCAGGGTAAGAAGGTGGATTATTTTTTTCTGTTTGCTCAGCAACCGAGGAAGGTGGAGTTCTTTGCCCTCTGAACCCCCTCGCTTTCCTGACTTCCCCAGGTTTCAGGCATATTAAATCAGGTGGACCAGAGACTAGGCAGCCACCAGCAAGTGCTTAAACTCAGATCTTGAAGCATTATATTCTCTTGGCCCTGGAGTCGAAAGAAAGAAGCACAATGCCCCAGTCATTGGGAATGTTTTTAGGGTGTATACATTTGGGGTGTAAAATGAGAGACCATTCTGGACAGTCTTAAAGACGAGCTAGGATACTTTGTTCAAACTAGTCTTCTAGAAGGATTCATGAAGAATTCAAGGATCTTTTCCTTACCTTTCTGAACTTGGTATGGTGCCCTTATCATCATCAAACTTAATAACTCAGGGTTTTTCAGCATCTGTACAGTTTTGCAGTTGCATACATAGGCTGTACACATAAAGTTATAGGATCGAGCAGGTTGTCAGCTTTTGAGCAAGGTGTTGCTGTTACCAACTGCCTCATATTTGAATTTCATTGTTGTCTAAAATTGCTTTCATATTGTTCCTGGGAAGGGAGAATTATTCTCCCTATTTCATAGAAAAAGTAAATCACAGTTTTCAGAGAATTAATAATCTGGAAACATACTATATCCTGGTGATGAGTGAAAGGAAGAGACTGACTCCTTATAGAGAGAACTCGTCATTAATAATAGGAACGTAAATTTGAGAATCGGCGATTTGGTTTCCCTTATGCAAGTAAAAGGCTATTAACTGGCCTCAGCCAATGTGTAGAATATCAAACTCTTCTTTAACCTCCTGTTGTATTAAACTTGAGAATCTCCTGTATCCCCTGGGCTGTTGGAGTACCAGCTGCACTTAGATCTAAAATTGCAGTTGGGTGGGTTGTGTGCCTAACTCTATGCTAACAACTCTTAAAAGCCCCCTTTTCTCTTGATTTCACATTTCCTGCCCCTTCTATGGAGTGTTTTATGCTCTGGACTTACTTTTTTGGAGGAGGCTAAAATGGAGCAGTAGAAATTTTGAGGTAAATTACCAAGACTTTGAATGCTATAGAGATCATAGGAGAAGAATGAAGGAAGCAGTGCAAAGGGGGAAAAAAGCCTTGAAATGGAGTTGAGATATTAAAATGTTTTTCCCTCCAGCATGTAGCTTCTCAAGAATATTCTGGCCAAAAGTAAATAAATAAAAATCTTATCTTAGCCACAAAAGAGACAACAACACAGGAATTTTTTACCTGGTAACCACAGGGACGGAGACTGGATACATTTTTTTTTTAATACTTATTTTTTTCAGTTACACATAGATACAATTTTTAACAATTGTTTTCTGAAATTTTAGGATTCAAATTTTCTCCCTTTCTCCCTCCTTCCCCAAGGCAGTAAATAGTCTAATGTGAGTTATCCCAGTGCTCTCATACAATACATATTCCTATATTGCTCATTGAAGAGCCTTATGTGGATAGATGCTTTTAAAAATTACATCTTTATTTCATTATAGGTCAGTGAAGTGGGTCAGTAGATAGAGCACGTGGCCTGGAGTAAAGAAGAGAAGAGTGCAGATCTGGCCTTAGACATTTAACTAGCTCAGTGACCTTGAGCAGATCACTTAACCTATGCTTGTCTTAATCCACTGGACAAGGAAATGGCCTGTCACTCCAGTATCTGTGCCAAGAAACCCCATGGACAGTACTGAAGCCCGAACAACAATTCCATTATAAGTGGTTTCATTGTAATCCTATCCACTTAAAATGTATTTTATGCATTTAAAATCAATCTTAGAAGTCTTTTTAACTTCACCAGACAGCCAAAGTAGGCCCCTGACACAAGGGAGTTAAAAAATTCCTATGTAAAGACCTTAACCTGGGATGGCTCAAAGCCCTTGATGATGGCGTGTCAAAGTAAGGCCTGCAATAAAAGCCCCTTTTCCCTCCTGCAGAGAGTTTTGAATATTAACTAGCAGGCAGTCCCTCAGCACTAATCCCCAGGTTTAGGCTCCTCACTTCCTTCCCTCAGTCCCTAGTTCTATAAGAGCCCTGCAGAAACCCACTGGATTTCCACCTGCTGGGACTGTTTCTCCCCTAAGACTCACAGTGGGCCAGTTTCCTCCTGGTCCCTGGCTGCTCCTTTCATCCTATGAAGCTGGCTCTGCTTTACTTGGTCTCTGCCCATTCTGTCTTTTCATGCTCTGGGCTTCTGGCTACTATCCTTGGTGTTGTAGACACTCCCCTTAGCAACATATCCTAAAGCATTCTCTGCAGACAAGCTAGCACACTTGTCTCCCCTGATCTCTTTACCTTCGCCCCTTTCCTTGCTGTCTTCCCCCAATTCAGGAGGCACAATTTCCATTGTCCTTCCTAAAGCCAGACTCTTCAGATGATAACTGACCTGGTGCCTGAGCTATCCAGGAGTCCAGCCTGGGTCACTTCCTGTCCTCCTGGCTACTTTCTCCCCAACCTTGGGCCCTCTGTCCTGGCCTCCCATTGTTGCTCCAGATCAATGTCTTCCCCTCTGGCTCCCCTCTCCACTCCTGGGTGAGTTGTTTCCTCCAGGAAATGTAAAGCTCTTTTAGGAAGGACTTTTTGCACTGACTAAGAATTGGAAATTAGGGGGATGCCCTTCCTTTGAGCATGTGATTATGATGGAGTGCTGTTGTGAACTGATGCCACACAAAGGGAGGAGCGTGTAATAGCCACGTGTAATAGCATCTGTGAAAGACTTAGCTACTCTGATCAATGCAGTGAGCCAAGACAGTTTCAAAGGACTTGGGATGTCACAATGCTGTCTGAGGGAACTGAGGACCTCTGAACGCAAACTGAAGTATATTTCCTCTTTTTATTTTTTGCTTTGTTTGCGATATGGCTAATATGGAAACATGCTTTGCATGATTTCACATGTATAGTTGGTATATTGCTTGTGTTTTCAGTGGGAGGGAGGGAGAGAATCAAGAACTTAAAATTTAAAAAGAAAAAAGTGTTAGAAATAAACAACAATTAACAACCCACAGAAATAAGAGGGGCTGTCTTGGCTGTTGTATTTGTATTTTTCAGCGTTCAGGATGATGCTTAATACACAACTGGTGCTTTTTCATTCATTCTTGTCTTTCATTCAGTCAGAATTCTGGACCTCCCTGGCCATAGCCTTTGACCTCCTGGTTGTATTGCTACTCTGAGAGTCCCCTACCAGTTTATAGCATATCCTGTGTCCAAGTTGGATGGCTGCACTAATATTTTGGCATCTGACACCCTAGGGCACAGGGTGGGTTGGGGCTGGGGGTGGTCAGAATGCTTTTGATAAGGCATGTCCCTAGGCTAGTTTTGGCTTTCGGAATGGAGAAAGAGTTCCAATGGAAACTAAGGAGGGAAAGATCAAGACCAAGGAGTGGCATGGGAGGAGGTCTAGAAGGCAAAACTGAGAATGGTGGGTCTCTGGTTACCTCTACACCCTGTCCCGCTCCCCAAAGAGAGGGATCTGAAATCATGAGGTTTCCTTTGTTGGGATTGGTGTTGGAAATGTTTATTTTGAGAGTAAACCAAAGATTTATTTAGGGAATCAGGGCACAGAGAAGGCTCCAAAGGGCCAGTTGGAGATCTGAGAATCAACTAGGTATTGATCTAAACAGTCTACTTGGTGGATTGAGCCTGGTCCATCCAGCCCTCTTCACCTCAGCTGAGAGGTTTTGACTGTGGTTTAGAGAGCTATGGTTTGTGACTGGAAATGTCAGTGCCTTTTTTCTTATCACCCCTCTTTGGCACCTAAATGTCATTGACTTTTTTCTTTTATTTTCTCTACCTATCTCTTCTCTTTTATTTAGTCTACCCCTACTTTCCCCCCTCCTCCCCTCATCTTGGTTTCCTTTATCTCCTGCTCACTCTTCTCTCTCTCTTTATACCACTTCCTTCACCTCCTTCTATCTCTATCATCATCCTTCATCTTTTTTTATCAGCTCATATTCTTTGCTTCGCTGAATCCTTCGTATTCATTATTTCTTATATTGCAGTAATATATTCTTGAGTTGCAGTAATATATATTGCAGCAATTTTTTAAACTATTTTCAGTTCATTGACATCCACTTGGCTACTTCAGAAAATGCTATTCTAAATAGTTTGGGAATATTCTAGACCTTTTGTGGGAGAGGTGGTATGGAGATGATTTGAGGTCAGAAATCTCCCCAGCATGGTAATCTTTGAGTCTTGAGGATATGCATGGTTTAGTCACTTTTTCCCCTCCATTATTCCAAATTACATTTTAGAATGGTTGAGCTATTCATGCCACCAAATGGTGTGGTATGCCTGTCTTCCTTACCACATGCACACATGATGTTCTTATGTTTTGTCATCTTTGCCATTTTCCTGGTTTGAGGTAAAAACTCAGTTTTGATTTACATTTCTCTTAGGAGTGATTTATAGCAGTTTTATATGGTTGGCAGGTTTTTTTAAATGATTTTTTGGGGGTAGAATGTTGGGAAAATAAGGTTTTCTTATTTTCTATTAAGAACTCTACTTTAGACAATTAAATATGCATTGTGGGAATGTTGTTCATTTCCAGTTGGTTGGGGCTACATCTGGAAACTTTGTGTTGTGTCCTGGCATTTTTCTCTCTGGCTCTCCAGGGAAGGGGATTGAGTAAAAGACTGGTCATTGTTCTTTAATCTGATGCTTAGGATGGGCTTTTCCTTCATGAATGAGCTGGTGGCATCAGTACTGGAAGCAATGCTCCAAATCATTAGGTTAGACTTTAGTGTGTCCCTAGGCTCTGGCAGCCATGCCCCTTCACCCTATCTTTGTCTTACAGCTGTTCCTGAGATCACTGGCCACAAAAGAAGTGAGAACAAGAATGAAGGGCAAGATGCCCTGATGTACTGCAAGTCCGTTGGATACCCTCACCCAGAATGGGTCTGGAGAAAGAAGGAAAATGGCATGTTCATGGTGAGTGAATTAAACTCTTAATCTTTGGCCTTGGAATGTTAGTAAGGTCTTTCAGCAATTTGGGGCCATTGCATTTTCTGTAGACTGCTCTTTAAGAAACAGATAATGGGGCAGGTTTTAAAATGAACCAAAGCCATTGGACTTCCTTGGCCAATTTCACCATTACTATTATTCCCAATGTGTGCCATTTGGAGTTGACTTCCTAATTCCCCCATCATAGAGGCCAAGAGAAGGCTTTCTCATCTAACATGTATCTGATTAAGGATCCCTCTAGAGTAGCTAGAGTGCCTGCTCTGTACTAGGCACTGTTTTAAGCAGGGAGGATACACAGAAAAGCAAAAGACAGTCTGCTCTGAGGGAACTCCCAGCCATTCAGTCTGTTCTTCCATATTACTTAGGCTATCCCAAGACATGTAGGCTCAGGAGTGAGAGCAGGCTAGTCAAGTCAGAGCCATCCGCTAGCTAGAGCCAGGCACGTATGATCTCACCCGAAGCACCTGAGAAGCTCTTGGCTCTTCCTGGCTGTCCTTGTTCTACCCAGGGAAGCAAACATTTCCCTGAGAATCTGGGCTAGATGGTTACATATTTACCTGTGATTTATGTCCTATAGAAAACTCTGTCTAAGCTTCAGTTAGGCAAACCATTACTAACCAGCGTCTATGTAAAAAGATCACCTCATCCTTTCGCTTCTGTCCCATCACCCTATAAAATACCGGCTGTGAGGAAATTGCCCTCACCTCTGCCTAGCCAGCTTTAGAGGCTCCCGACGTGGGTCATCCTTCTCCCCAGACTCGTTCTCACCCCTGGAGTCTCCCGAACGTTTGTCAGAGTCCCCTGACAAAGACGGAAATGCTTCATACAGTCTCTTCTTCACGCTGTCAGCCAGGCACCAGATGCTCATCCCATGTTTAAGTGTCTCGTGCTGCTAGATGTGGGGTTGTGGAGTGTACATGGAGCAATCCTTGCCCTCAACTAGTTCGCCTTCTGTCAGGGGAGCCACCTGTCAGTATAGACAGAATAAAGACATGATGCTTGGTCAGGAGGCCCCCCACAGCTGCAGCCAGTTGGGGAATGACCACGTAGCAGGGAGCATCTGAGCTGAGTTATGAAGGAAGCAAGGGATGCTAAGAGGCAGAGGTTAGGGAGGGAGGGCACTGCAAGTGTGCAGGACAACCTGGGAAAAAGCAAGTGGAATATTTTGTATGAGGACAAGCAAGGGGGCTGATTTGACCATACTTGAGAGCAGAAGTTTTTAACCATCTTTTGTTTCATGGACCTCTCTGGCAGTTTGAAGACCATGGATCATTTCTCAGAATAATTATCTTAAAAATTTATAATTGAGGAAATGCTAAATTTCAGTTCCAGGTTAGTGAAAGTAAAGATAGAATTTTTTTCCCCCCATCCACATTCTTGGATCCCCTGAAGTCTATACATGAACCTCCAGTTAAGAACTCCTGATCACATGTGAAAGGGAGTAAGTAGTATATGCCAGTGTTGGACAGGTAGGTTGAAATCAGGTTTGAAGGGCTTTAAATGCCAAACAGGAGCTAAAAGTACTTCAACACATCCTTTGATAGTTTATTTTCTAGTTCTCTTGCCATCCTTGTTGCCCTCTTCTGGACGTATTGCTACCTATCTTCCCTAAAATGTGCTTTGTACACAGAACTGAATCCAGTATTCCAGATGTGTTCTGACTACCATAACATATCAAAGCAGATCTAACCCATTTACTCATTTTGGCATCGTATATGTTTCTTAAGCCTTAGAATTTTAGTCTTCCATAAACCCCAGATCTTTTCCATTTCTTCCTCTCTTTCCTACCCAATGGCTCCCTCCTTTATTTGTTAAGCTGATTTCTTTAAAAAACCCAAGTATAGAACTTTATATTTATCCATATAATTTAATATGGTTTATATTGTAGTAGTATCTTACTTGATTTGGGCCCCATCATTCTAGCCTATTGTGATCTTATTGGATCCTGGCTGTCATATAACATGCTACAGATTTGATAAGCATACAGTTTTTGCTTTTGAGTAATTGATAAGAATATTGAATGCCCTAGATTAATCCTAGGGGTCCTCCCATTTGTTTGATATCTCCATTTATAAAGGTTAGGTATTATAGGTCCAGTCCTTCCATCAATTTCAAATCCACTTCACCATATAAATCCTTCTCATGAAGATGGCATGAGACTGTTGGGTGGTTTTTCTGAATCTTGTAACTTGAACTTCTGAAGACAGCTGAATGTCATCCATCTATTCACATCTCTTATACTCCTCCTTCAGAGCCATTTTTGTTCTGCCATTCCAAGTTTAAGAATCATGTTCCTTGGAAAAGGATCTAAAAACAAAATTGAGAGTTGAATGTTCTGCTTTATCTTGTCATCAGTTATTATCAGCCAACCCGAGTAAGTCCTATCCCTTCTTTGATCCTCCCCTTGTTCCAAATTTAGCTGCCATGGAAAGTGTGAATCAGTCAAACAAAATCCTGAAGCAGAGGAAGAGAAGATTTTTTAGGCCAGTTAGTGCTTTTGCATTTTTTTAAAAAGTAAGAGTGACATCTTCTGCCTCTAATTTTCTGCAGTATTCTAGAGCATTGATAGTAAAGTAATTATACTTCTTTTGGAAGCAGTGCTTGTAGAGAGAAAAGCAGGACAGTTAGGAGTTTCTAAGATAGTTCAGGTGATAGGTAATGAGGTCCTGAATTAGTGTGCTGGCAGTGGAAAGGAGGGAACAGATGCAAAAGAAATTGTGAAGGAAAAATTGACAGGAGTAAATAGCTGATTGATTGTTGTGGTTGAGGGAAATGAGAGTCCAAAAGGTTCAGGTTAGGTGACTGGAATGCTGGATTTGAAGTTCCACTGGACTCTAGAAATGCACAAATGAAGCTCAGAGGAGTGACTGATTCAGCAGAATCAGGAAGAAGAAGAACCATCAAAGGAGTGAGCAGAAGAGTCAGAAACCTGGGAAACAACTGGATGATGACAGTCAAGTCCCTTTACCTTGGCCACTTCCCAGGCCCATGCATTCCCTACTTTCTACTGCCTTCTAGACTACCTTTATTCCTTTAAGATTTTGGCTTAATCACCACTTTTTACACAAAACCTTTACTGATTCCCTCAATTGCTAGTATCTTCTCTTCCAAACTATCATGAACTTTTTATTTTTATTTCTCCTCTGATCTGGTATATATTTATTTATGAAATTATGTCCTCATTGAGATGTAACCTCTTTGCAAGGAGGTATTGTTTAATTCTTTCCATTTGTATGCCCAACATCTGACATCTATTTGGTATTTAATAATGCTTGTTGATTGATAAAAGGGGAAGGACTTTGGTGATACAGTGGCTAGAGCACATATTAGAGTTAGAGAACTTGGGTTCAAGTCCCATCTCTGCCACTTGCCTACCTATATGATCTTGACAAAGTCACTTATGTTTCCTCATCTGGAAAATGGTGGTGGTGGTGATGGGTTGTCCCTCTAACTAAATCTATAATTCTATAAGTTTCATCAGGGAGGAAGTATAGTGGTGAAGATGTCAGATATTTCAAAAGAATCAAGAAGGAGTAGTCCTGAGGGAACTAGCCATTAGCCTTAGCAATTCAGAACTTATTGGTGGTGTTACAGAGAGGTTTCAGTAGAACAGTGAGAATGGTGGACCAGTGGCAGAAAGTTTAGGGGTGGGACCAAACCAGAGGCAGCCTGCATGAACTACTAGTGTTCCTAGAAGTTTGGGGATGAAGAAGAGGATGTTAGCTGAGGGAGAAGTAGCAGGGTCATAGAGAGATTTTTTTAAGATTAGAGAAGAGGTAAGTCAATTTTCAGGCAGAAGAGAAGGAAACAGTGGCTTTAGAGAGATTGAAAAGACAGAGAGAGATTGAAAAGACAAAGAGAGGGATGCTCAATGGAGAGAGGATCCTGTGTTCAAGGATACCAGGTCAAGGAGTAGGGCAACCTCCTTCTCAGACTGGAGCAAAGGAAAAGAGGGGATTTGGTTCAAGGGACCTTCTGACTCAGATCACTTTGTATCGGATTAAGAGATCTCCAGACCAAATGGATGAAGCTAGGAATAAAGTTGCTCTTGGATCCACTGGCTGCTAGGCACAGATGACAGGTCAGATAGAGCTCTCTCATCCAGGCTTTCAATTAGGCTCGGCTCATTTTCTTCTGATGGTTTCTTCTTTGACAAAGAACAATTAGGTTTGGGGCCATGCTTTTCCTCATTCTCATTTGAGACATGTTCTAGCCACATCTTTATAATTTGGAGAGAGTTTGGGAGCAAGGTCCCTAAGTTCTCTACTTCTAAGAAAACTGACTTGTTTCAAATGTAACAGGGCCCTGGCTTACCTTACCTTACCCTGACCCTTGGTTTGCTCTCACTTTTTCTGCCTGAGCAGGACTTAGTCAACACCTCTGGCCGATTCTTCATCACCAATAAGGAAAACTACACTGAGCTGTACATCATTAACCTCCAAATCACAGAAGATCCCGGAGAGTACGAGTGTAACGCTACTAACGCCATTGGCTCAGACTCCTTCGTCACTGTCCTGAGAGTGCGGAGCCACCTGGCCCCCCTCTGGCCCTTCCTGGGGATTTTGGCTGAAATCATCATTCTTGTGGTGATCATTTTGATCTATGAAAAAAGGAAGCGGCCAGATGAGGTTCCAGACGGTAAGAGTGTGTCCAGAACACAGCTGTAACTTTGGGATTTGTTCTTGGGGTGCCATAGCTGGGAGGGTTTATCCGAGCCCGGGATCCAAGCTGGAAGAAGGCTGTGGTTTAATCTTTTTTCCCCCCAAGTGAAAAACAATCCTGTATCTTTTTCCTTGTTGGCTGTTTAGAGTTTTTGTCACAGCAGTAGCCATCTCTGAGCTCTTAAGACTGAATGTCTAGCCCACTGTGGAGATTGGCAGCATTTTGAAGTGTTTTGTTCCATCTCATCATTCACAGATACTAGTATGACAGATTGGAACCTGAGAAGACCTCCGCTTTGTCTAGAACCTACCACATAGTCTTTGACCACCTAGACTTTGTCAGAGCTAGGATTCCTTATAGCTTCTCAGGAATTTCTCTTAACTCAGCCCTAAATTCAGTCTGATTATTCATTGAGGAACCATTAGAGCCAAGTGATTTTTGTATTTCCTTTGCTGGAAAACGCTGAAAAGTTTTTCAAGGCTGCCCTCCATTTGTGATCACTTGCTCTTTGAATTTTCCTTCTTCAGCGCCCCCTAGATGAGAGACAAAGAGAAGACAGGGGGATTGCTGAAGACCACAGTTCCAAGGCCCCCAAAATCGCTACCATGCTAGCTTGGTTTGGGCTATGTCTTGGTTAGAGTGAATCTCAGGCAAAATCACCTCTTCAGATAGTTTTGTTTATGGTGCTCTTCCAACCCTGATTGTCCTTAAAAAGAGTAGGAGGTCTTAAAACTAGGTGGAGGCCTCTTACTGCCTCCCCATCCCCAATCCCATCTCGTTCCCCAAATCATCACATTTCTCCCTTGTGTCAAGTGAAGTAGCAGCAAAGCTTTCATTTTGAAAGTGCGCTCAAAGGGAGCAGAATTGAGCTGGCAGCAGGGCTTTCACTTCCCCACGGTGGCTCTCCAAGGCTGCTTGCCTACTGGGGATAGGATGTGACTCCTATGGGGCAGGCTTTACCCAGAGTCAAGGATCTGTGGAATGGAGCATTGATGGGGCTGCCATTTTGGAGGCTGTTTGGAACCTGCCCATCAGTGTGCCGTTCTCAGTACAGGACAGCCTCAAACTACACATGCCATCCTGGTGCCTGCACTGATGAACATGACACACAAAGGCTTAAAGACATCAAATTGCTGAGTCTGGTTGCAAGTTATTCTGGATGAATTTGTCTTCCTCACCCCAAATCCCTGCTTAAATTAAGTAGAATGACAGTCAGAGGCTGAGCAGGTTCTTCCTTGAATCACTGTTGCGTTGGGCTGTGGGCTGGAGACTCGGCCGTCTTCCCTTTAGTGTCCGTTCATCACACACTGAAAATAGATTTTCAGGGGGATTACTGTCACTGTGGCATTGCATTGGCTGATGGCTCGGGCCTTTTTTTTTTTTTTTAAACCCTTATGCTTAGAAACGACTCCTAAGACAGAAGGACAAGGGCTAGGCAAACAGAGCCAAGTGACTTGCCCAGGATCACACAGCCAGGAAGTGCTAAGGCCATATTTCAACCCAGGACCTCCCAACTCTAGGCATGGCCTTCTATCCACTGAGCCACCTAGCTTCACCCCACTTAACGATGTGTGACAGCTCCTCATCTCCCAAGCTTTGGGCTTTCAGTCTCTTCCCTTCTCGGCCTGTAGAGCTACTGTTTTCTGAGGTGAAAAGGCTCAAATGTTCAGTTCTTTGCAGCCCTTTGAGATTTTAACTTCTATGTGGTGTAGCCTCTAGTTGAGAGCAACTTCATCAGAGGACAAAAGGAGAGCTCTTGGGTTTTGCTGTCATTTTTCCTGTTTGCTCTTTGGGGGCCGTCATGCCTCACTCCTCCCAGATGGGGACTTTTTCTTCCTCTGGAATAAAAGGCTCAAACTGCAGAGCATGTTTGCTCGGCTAAATCTGGCTCTCACCCTTTCCCCAGGAAGGCTGAGAGGCTGAAAGATGAGGTTTTTGCAAAAACAGCATCCACTAGAGCAGCTCAGTGTACTTGATTCCACCCAGTGCTAGGACTTGTGTGGGAAGCCCCTTAGTGTCTCATGCTAATGGCCCAGTCTGGGGAGAGGCAAGTAGTCGAGCAGCCGGGGAGAAGGACTCCCGGGGAAGCCGCCCTCTGGCCCTTCTCCTTTGTCACAAATGACGAGAGCTGGGGAGATCAGCTCATGGAGACCTCTGGCCGCCACAAGAAGAGCCTCGGTTTGTTCAGGAGTTATTTAGCTTAAAAGAGATTCCTAAAGGGGCATCTGGCCTCCTCGCTGTGGGTAAGTGTGAACCACCAAAGGAGGAATGTGCCCAAGGGAGCCGCCCATTGATTCTTTGCATTTAGGTGGAAATGTGAGATGCTGCCCTCCCGCCATGGTGCAGGTTTGCCTCCCGTGGCTCCCTCCAGCATTTCCCCTGTTCTCCTCCCTATCCTTGTGAGCCTCTTCTCACTACTGACCAGAAGTGTACTTCTTGTACTCTTCCTGCCTTTTCCCCAGTGCTTTGGTCTCTTCGTCTCCCCCTGCCCTTCCCCTCACACACACTCTCTGGCCCCTCACAGAGCTCCCTAATTTATCCTGAGAAAAGCTCATGTCAGATATGATTTCATTCCTCCCCCCGTTGACTAGTCTTCGGAGTGGATGGAAGGAGTTCACGATACCTGTGTTCAGAGAAGTTTCTAGGCCAATCAGCACACACCTTGGGGGCATCCTTCCTGCAGCTCTGTATTGGCTTCTTAGATACCATTATGGGAACAGGAATCTTTTTTTAGAGCTGACGTGATTGTTCTCTGCCAGATGGGTGCTTTATTACCAAGTGATGCCTGTGTTCCATTTCAGACTCACTGCTTTTTTGGGCATGTGAACTCTTTAGTTATTATTCACATCTTGTTCAGCCCACCAGTTCTTGATATCCTAGTCCTCTAGTTTGAAAAACAAATGCTTGTATAGCACTATCCAGAGCACAGTGGAATCATTATTTTTGTTGCACTGTTGAAATTCTCCGGGGCACAGATTGCTTTAAAATCCTTACGTTGGTGAGGCTGTTGGGGGGCCATTAGGTCAGCCAAAGACCTGCCAAAGGCCTATAAACCCTGCAGCCAAAAGACCCTCTAAGCTAGATTACGTTATCCCCAGATCCTGTGATGTGGATTTCCTTTGGAATGGATGACTTTAGGGGGTTAGCACACCTTCTAGGATTTTTACCCTTCGCTAGACCCTGAGAAAATGTTATAAGGACTTCACTGGGACCAGAATGTGTCTCATAGCATAGAGAAGAAATTTTCATAGAGAAAATTCTGCATCTGCCTTTAGATATCTATAGAAAGGGCTAGATATTAAGGACTTGGGGAGGCAAGGAGAAGTCCAGTTTCATTTGGGGCCAGATAAAAACACACCGTGCTATGAAAATGTCATTTTCAAAATGCATGACAATTTGGGAGATTATGAGAGTGACAAGTGCTTGGAAAGAGTACTGTGGAGTGCTTGCATCCATTTCAGTGATTTCAGCGACATCGAATCCCAGGCACTATTGGGGTTGGAAGGATGGAGGAGGATGCTTCATTAAGAAGGAAAATTATAAGCCAACAAAAAAGACCCTTTGGGGATTTTAACAGATTATTTCAGATTTTAATGTGGCTCAGATATAGTTGGTATCCTAGAATTATTCTGATGCTGAGAAAGACTTTTAACTCCCAGCCAATCTGAACTTCTGTGGAAGGCCTGAAAGCAGAAAGCTTTCTTCAAGTGAGCTCTAAAATCTGTATTCAGCTTTATTAAACTAGAAAAATAAGTGGATCAGTAACAAAACTACTCGTAGAAAGTCATAAAAGTAACAGTTGAAACCAACTCTCTTGTATTGAATGGGACAGATCTGAGAGCAGACGAAATTAAAGTAGCCCCTGTCCTGTTTGATCACAGGCACATCGTGTGCTTTGCTGGAATATCCCTCCCTCTGACATGAACAGAAATCTAAGTTAAGTGAGGAAAGGTGGTAAGGGCGGAATGTTAATGAACTATTAAACTCAAAGCTTCCACAATTCTCATTTTAAACTCTTAATATTGTAATGCTTGAGAAATACTAAGGAGGGAGCCATCTCTGAAGTTCTTTTCTTTAAAATCCGTTTGCCTGAAGGTAGTCTTGTGTTATGTAAAATGAGCTTCAGGGCACCTTCCCTTCTCCCCGTGAGAAGGCAAATGGAGGAGGAGCGAGGGCTGTAGTGCATCCCTTCGACATCTCCCACTAGAACAGGGTACACACGCCTTGTTTCCGTCCTTGCCAGTGATCTGAGCTGACCCGTGGCGGAGTCACTGAGTCCTAGCTAAGCCCGAGGGTTTGGGGTGATGTTGATATCTGTCGGTTACTATGACTTCTTTTTTTTCCCCCTTCAATTGCATCATACCCTTAAAAATGGTGGTAAGTGAGCGATCTGCATGCTTTGGAGTTTGTTTACTCTCCGCTTCAGTCTATACGATGCACAGTTCATGGTGTTAACACTTTTCTTCAAGTTTACTTCATTCACGTTCACAACTAATTTGGGTTTCAGTTTGCTGTTTAATCTTTATTTTCTTTTGATTTCTGTCCCTTGCCCTCCCCTGATTTCTGTTCTCTTCCTCCTCCCCTGACTTTCTCCTTGGGGTCGAGTCCCTTTTTTGTCCGTACTGTACTGTGGGTGTGTTGGCTACGTTAGTGGTTAGTGGTTCAGAGCAGTGGGTAGAAATGCCAAATGCCACGCATTTTCCCTTTGTTCTTTTGAACCTCTAGAGAAGAATGTGCCCGTGAGCCTTGGGGGAGGCAGGGGAGGAGCTCCGCAGGCTTAGACTAGAGTGAATAACAAGTGCTCCCACTCACAGGCATGGCCCCCACACTGCTTCCTCATCGCTAAACACCTACCTCCATGCAGCCCTTTGCACGTTAGAAGCCTGTTCAGCTGCAGAATGGCGTCATTAAACCGAGACCCAGAATCACGCTTGGCCATGTGGAGGGAAGCTCTCGGGGCAGGGAGCGCCTGAGTCTCAGGCTGGCCGTCTCCAAAGCTTAGCCAGACAGACCACCTTGTTTTTTGGCTTTGTTTTCTCTGGAGTTGGGTAGCCAGGCTGCTGCTATTCTTCCCCCTCAGATCTGGTGCTAGAATTGGGGGTTTTCTGGCCCTGCTGGAGCCTTCACTAAAACTCTCCATTGGCCGGTGTCTTGTTCTCCTCTCCCACGTAGAGCAGGGCTCAGTGTCCAGCCTGGAGCTCGCTGGGCTTGGAACATGACGGCGGGAACGGGCAGGTGTTCGTGAGGGGAGGATTCAGTCTGTGCTTTCTGTCTCAGTACTTACTGTGTCTCTGTCCCCACCGCATATACAGCCCGTGGATGTCTTGGTCGTCCTAGTTTTTCTCTGTACCCATTTTTGGATAGTGAGTGTAACGTTGCTAGTGATGGACTCCTGTGGACACCGGGGTGTCGCTAGCCTCTTGTTTGGCTGCTGAGTGGTTGGTCTGTGGTCGGTCCTTTATTTTTTGAAATATTTTTTTGCTCCGGTCACTGTGTGTGCTGGCGGTAGCTTTGCCTCTTCGTTGCCTCGAAGGTACAGGTGGAGCAATGTCTCCTTCCCACAGACATTCCTCCTGGTGTGTGCTCATGCAGATGCCTACACTGAGACCGTGATTTCCATACCTGCTTCATGTGCACCGAGCCCCTTGTGGAATCCTGCTGAGAGTTTGACTTGAGTGAAGCCAAATGGTTCTGTTTCATTGAATCCTTCTGATTTGACATAGGTGTCCAATGGCAGATCCAATAGAAAAGCTCTGATGAACGTTCCCTCCCCTTCATGCTTTTCTTAATCTCCTGGCTTAGAAAGCTACTTGGACTCCCTTAGTTGGAGCAGGAAAAGAAAAACGCCCTAAATAGTAATTATCAAATGCTAATTGGATCTCGTAAATTTGTAAGACGAAGGCCAAACTCTAAAACAAGCCTAACTTTAAGATCCAGTGTGGCTTCTAATGCCGGTTTGGCCAGGATGCGGGCAGAGCGTAGGTTCTCCTCGTGGCGTGCCCTTTCCACGGTGGGTGGTGGGGGCGGGACGCTGCCCTTGGACTTCTTAAGGAGCGCGTTCCCCACAGCTCGCCACGGGCAGCCTTTGTTCTCCAATGCCATGCTTGGCCCTTGTGGCTTCCTAGTCCACCACCTCACTTATCTCCACTTTAACGATGCCCAAACATCAAGGAAAAAAAGAACTATTCCTTGGGGGAGGCCAAGATTAAGTTTGTAACCATCGAGAACCTGTGAGTCCCTCCACATTGGAAGACTGGCTCCAGACTGCAATCATTTCAAGAAAACATACAGCAGGATTTTACAACTGAAATGTTGGTTTGTCTTCTCATCTATTTAAGAGTGAACCACTGGAACTTGGGGACAAGATGAGTATGACGATATTGCAGCTATCTGTCCACTACAGTTGCAGTTTTTCATGACAAGCATTCCAAGTGTTAACTAAAACCATTGAAACAACATACCTGCCATTAAAAACTTGAAACCAGAAAAATAACTCCATGAGTCTTTTGCACTACCAAGTGGAATGGCCTTTTTATAAATGCTATGGATAGACAAGTTTGCCAGTTGCAATTTTTGGTCCAGGAAAATTTTGTACCGAATCTAACGGCACACTCTCTCTCTCTCTTCTTCCCCTCTCTTTCAATGAAATTTGAACCGAAATACCTACTATAGATGATGAGCCAGCTGGACCCATGTAAGTACCTTCTCTAGTGCTTGCCTTAGTCATTTATCTGATAGAATGAAATTGAATTCTTTTGAATTTGCAGTGAAATAAAGTAGGATGAGTTGGAATAGCAAGGGTAAACAAGAAGAGGGAAGATGATGAATGAAAGTGAATGTTGGAGTGTGTAGCTCTTAGATTAAACGCTGGCCAGAGGGATGATCTTTTGATTCTCAGGATATGCAATACGGTTAATTTCTCTAAAAGGTATTTTAGCATACACAAGTCTCATTTTAGGTAAAACTGACATAAAACAAAATTTCAAACTGATAACATAAAAAACCATTTTGTGACTGAGTCTCTTTCAGCTTTAAAATGAAGGAATGCTTCTGAATCTCTAAGGATTCTTCTTCTAGCTCTAAAATTTTAGGATTTGGATTCTTAGACTAGAATAAATAATGGGAAGGACTGTTAGTGAATTTTGATAATACAGCTCAATTGACTTGCCACTTACAGACCTCAGGGAGGAAGGATGGTGCAATTGTGAATTCAAGGGATGTTTTATGGCGAGAGGATGGAGTAGCTGGGAGGTAGAGGAGGGGAAAAGGTAGGCAGGAGATTCCCAATTAAGTAAAAGTAAGTGTAATGAAGTCCACTTAGCTCCTCTCCCCACTCTTTACCCCTAAAGGGTTTTTAATTAAGTGTATAAAATTGCATGTAAGGAACACATGTAAAATTTTGCAATTAGAAAAAAAATCAGATTCTCGAATTTGAATTAATTGACAATACAGCAAAGTGAAAGATGGCTGTATGCTGTCTTGGGAGTCAAAAGTTCTGCTAAATGAAATACAGTAGCTCACAGAAAACATTTTTATTTAGTCGTGTGCAGTAAAACTTCTTACTACACCAGGGATGGCAGCAAGTGAAAGGTTCCCTGTATTTCCATGTGTTTAAAATTTTCAAAAATTTCTATTGATTTTGAATTTAACTCTTATGATGCAATTTTTCCTCCAAAGGAAAACCAACTCCACCAACAATCACAAAGATAAAAACTTGCGCCAGAGAAACACAAATTAAGTACTGCTTACGATGTAAGTATGGCCTTCTTCAGACATTTGCAGAGTCACATTCAAATGAACTAGACATGTGTTGAGCTCTATTTTCAAAGTTCTGCTCCTTTGGTAGACGGTGGGGACGCATAGTTGAAAGGGTCCTCGGATTGCAGACTGTGTTCTTTGAGTATCGCTCAGTGACTGAGAAGGAACACTTTGCAGCCGAGTTGTCTGAATCCCATAATTGCATGCATCATTCCAGTTAACGTTTTGAAGTGTTACACAGTCAACATCTTGCAGCGCTATTTTCACTTATCACAGATTGAAAATGGCCAAACCACAGTGACACTCAGGCTGGACTGTTCTTGGAGGCCACCAACTCGCGCTCTGTCCACTAAGTCCTCTGTAAGGGCACGGCTTCTGGATAAGCAGACGTGCCAAATTCTCTCTCCTTTGGCACATGGAGATCAGAATTTCACACCACATCCCTGAGCATGTTGTTTGGCCCGAGTTTTGTGGAATGTTCACTCTGCCCTGCCTCCCGAGGTGCTCGTCACTAGAGCAGTCTCCTTTTAAAATGTCCAATCCTTTGTTTCTTCACAGAGCTTTAGTTTCCTGAGACTGGTGGCAACATGACCTGCTAAATTTTATGCCTGGACCTCTTTGGTTCTCTAACTCCAGCTGTATTTGATTTTTTTTTTCTTTTTCCTCTCCTGATTTTTCAAGTGAGCAACAATATGACGACTGTCTAAAGCATGCCTTATTTAGCCTCTCTCATAAGGAAGACCTAGCCAGAAACATTTTAAACAATGCTTCAGTGTAGAAGGTGTAAACTATTTGGGGCTTGATGTGCTGTGAATGTTGCATTTTTTTCCTTTGTGAAAATATTTAAATAGAAGTAAAAAAGGTCCTCTGAGGATCGCTCATGCATGCGCCATCTTTTACTTGATGCAGCTATTACATTGGCAAAAGCTCTAAATCGCACTGCTGCCATCTAGTGATACATTTTTGTAAAGTACAGCAAAACCTAAAAATATATACAGTATATATATATAAATATATATTATATATATTTATATTTTTGGGGGTGGGGAAAATCAAAACACAGTAAATGCTTGATTCCTTTTTAAGCTGCTGAAATTCATTCCTTATTGTATGTTGTCAGGTGAGAGAATTATGCTGTTCTGGTACTTAAAAGAGGAGTAATATAAACTGAAATTTATAATCTTAAGGGCTTAACCTAAGACTTTAATGAGATGCTAGGACAGTCTAATGAGCAGTTATGATGAGTAAACACATCAGAAAGTATATATGTGTGTGTATATGTGTATATATGCATATACATACATACACATTATATATATGAATGATTGCTTTTTAAGTGATTTTTGTTGTTAAAATCATGTAAATTCTTAAATCTTTTTGCACTGATATGTTGAACCATATTCTTTGTACATTTAATTCAGGCAGACTTTTATAATTTCCTTTTTTGTTTTCAGTGGTCTTAAAAGTGTTATAAGCATGGTAATATTCTATGCAACTAATTATTATACTTTTCAGTTTGACACTGTAATTTCTTATGTTGATTTAACAGTTGATTGTAGAATTACAACCTGACAAGGTTCTCATTCGGTGCAGAACTGTCGATGCATGAACTTGTGTTCTGTGTATTTGTTGAAGTGCAATGATGTATAAAAAAGTGGATTCACAAGTTTTTAAAAATAAAACACTGATAAAAGAAAAAAGATGCTTTGAAATAACAATCTTTATTCTACTAACTTTGGGGGAAAGTATTTTATCAATAAGTCGGCTATTTATTTATGCACAGAACATTAATTTCCCAACCGTATCAGCTTTTTTAGTTCCTTCTCTACATCTTCAACGAATGCTGGGAAATTCTGGTCCATAAGGCACAACTTCAGGAAGGGACCTAACTCTTCAGCATTCCATGCAGCTTGCTTATAAGCAAGTGGTAGTTCTGCCGATGTCATGACAGACTGCAAAGACAGACAGGACAAGGCAAGTTTACTGAGCAATGAAATGAAAGAGTCAGTGTGAATCCTGCAGAAGACATGCCTTTCTTACCTGCATGGTTCTCTGACAGAAAAAGGAAGTCTTCTACTTGAAGCTTCACATAGACATTTTGTGGAATGCACATCATAAAAGTATTCCTACTAATGAATCAAATGCTTTGCCTAGTACAGGCTGCAGGGAATTCTGAAGTTCCTGGGCCACATTGAGAGGCTGAAGGATGACATGCAACCATATATAGTCAGGAGCTTCAGGGTGAACCATGACTTTGCTATTTGCTCTACTGGCTGTGTGACCTTGACCCTAGCTCTTGACTTCCCTGGCCTCAGTTTTCTCACCTGTATGAAAAAGGCTTAATAAGGGAAGAACCTTAGAAATGATCAAATCACTTAGTCCAGTGTTGTGGTTCTTGGACATTTTAGATCTCAACACTTCTAGGCAATTTGGAGTTTAAATGCCATAAAAGATATACACAACTGTAAAATTAGTCCGTTCCACTCTAATGCTTATTGTGAAAACTTTTTAATTTGTTCCAATGTGATTGCTATATTGGGGAACAAGTTCAGCATCATGTGAATTCTGTGTTTGCTTATGAGCTTTTTCATCAATGAGAAACAGCAAGAGAACCCAGAAAACTGCACCAATTTTATCAATGAGCATCAGGTCTTTTTCAAGGCAAAGTGGCATATTTGTGGTGTATCTTTTGGTGCAGAAGGAGGTGTGGGCTGAGAAGGGCTGCTCTGAGCCTGCCCCTTACCCTGACTTCCATCATGGCGAAGGCCCCCAACATAGCCCTGGAAATTTCTGCTCTTCATTGTCACCCTCTTTCCAGCAAGGACTTGACTTTGCCAAGCTGGGCGCCTGAGAGCCGGGGTGCCACAGCCACTGCCCATCGTAGCACTTGTGTATTTCTTAACCAGTTACATTATCTAAATCTGTGCTACTGGTTTTATTCAGGTCTTCTCTCTTTTTTTTTTTAGTGTTATGACAATGTTTTTGAGTTCCTCTGTGGTTTTTAGGAACACATCCCTCACATTCTACCAGAAGTGACTGTACTTCAAATAAATAATCAATCTGAATGGATCGTATCATCTCAGCACAATTTCCTGGTACATTTAGAAAATCTAAAGTAGTTTTAGATTAAACCTGGGCAGTTCTTAATCCTTCTTGTTTTTATAACTGGCAATGTGGTGAAGCCAATGATTGCCTTCTTCAGAAGAATGTTTTTAAAGTCATCAGATAAAACATGAGCCATTTTACAAAAGAAACCTTTTAGACTAGAATCTGGTTATGAGAATCTTTTTCAAGTTCTTAGCCCCTAGGGGTAAGCATTTTTTAATCTCACATCCTCCTCCTCCCCCTCCCCCCCATGTTTATGAAAATCCTCAGTAAAGAATTCAGTAAAAACAAAACCCTTGCTTTTGCAAAATGCAGGAGGACATTTTACTAAAGAATGCTGTCATCTGCTTATGCAGTTTGCTTGATAAAGTAGATGGAAGGTCTGTCGGGCTTGCAAATAACCTTGGACACCAAGTCCCCAAACCCCTAAATCTCAACTTTTTCTTTAAAAATTAGGACAATAAAACCTTTAGTGTCTGCCTCTGCCTCACATGATGGCTTTTTTTTTTTAAAAACAAACTTGAAAGCACCACATATCAATTCTTATTACTTTGATGTATTAGCGCTTGATACTTGTCACAAAGTTGATGTTTTGACAGCTTTTTTTTTTTTGAGAAGAGAATAACGATCTGGTAGTACAAAGGAGAAATGACTGGCGGAATCTAGTGATGGCTAAAAGGACAGGAAGGGCTCCAATTTGTTGGAGAGCTATTCTAGAGAGGATTTCTAGGAAAAAAAAACTGGATGTAGTGAGACTGGAGAAGGTGTGGCAAAGTTGTCTACATGGCCAGGGATATTGGTCTAATGAATCGTGGCTTCCTCAGAGTTGAGGAGAGAGCATTTGGGGCTAGGGAAGCCTTGAGCTAGAGTAAGTGAAATGCTTTGATTATGAGGGTCTAGAGAGATGAAGAAAATGTTCTTGAATTACAGTGAGAAAGAAAAGATAAAATGACAGTGGAGGGGCAGTTAGGTGACTCAGTAGACAGAAAGCCAAGCCTAGAGGCAGGAGGTCCTGGGTTCAAATATGAATTCAGGCACTTCCTAGCTGTGTGACCCTGGGCAAGTCACTTAACTCCCATTGCCTAGCTCTTACCACTCTTCTGCTTTGGAAATGATACTAAGGCAGAAGGTAAGGAGTTTTTTGTTTTGTTTTTTGTGACTTTGGTGAAGATGTGATGCTTGTAATTAGGCTTAGATTTCAATGCCTAAATTCCATGAAAGGAATTCATTCATAAATAAGGGTAACCAGTCTGACAGAGGCTAGTACATACCTAGGGCCAGAAGTGGGGGAAAATCTTCCTTTCTTGACCAAAAGGATTGTATTAATTTTTGGTTGGAATTCCTCAGATAATCCACATGTACACAAAAAAAGGTTGTTCTGGGACAGGATGGATCAATTTATTTGACAGTCAAAGTCAAGAGTTTCCAAAATAATTCAAGAAGCCCACGTTTAGGACCAGGACCTCTAGACCTTGGCAAACCTCCGCATCATCTGAGGAATCTGCATTTTGGTACCTTTATTGTGTCTCCTTTCCATCCTCTGTGTACCCCGAGGGGAGTAACATCAGGGCACTATTTGGGGAAGCCCTAAGGGTGTACTGGGCAGGGGGCAGGAGAGCCCTGGATCGCAGAAGCAAAGGAGATCAGATCCTTCTTCCTGTGGAGCTTCAGCTTATACACAGCCCAGTGGTGGAGAAGTCATTTCTGAACTGGCCCTTCTTGGAGGCGGCTACAATGGCCAGGCAGGCCTAGGGGTCGTGTAAGGCTCCTGATCACTTCCCCACCTCCTCCCAGGCTGAGCCTGGCCTACCTCAGAGCTGCCACACAGGGACTTGCCCATGGCAAGATGGAAAATATTGGTAGAATGAATGAATATGGCATAAAGAATGAATGAAATGCCTTTGATGGAATGAATTTTCTGGAGGTACATTGAGTACATTCACTGGAGGTACATTCAGGCAGGGGTCATCCAAGCTCTGCCTATCCGGGGGACAGTCTCTAATCTCTGCTTTGTTCAACCCCACAATTTTGGCTAGATACTGGAGTGCTTTGAAAGTGAAAGCCGTTACTGTTCTAAATGTTCAAAAAGCTCAGGTCTGAGTCCATCAGCCTACAATCTAGAAATTCTCTCAAGTGAAAAACAAAACTACAAGGAGGAAAAAAAGCATACCAAAGCAGCATTTCAGGTGGGCCTCTCTTGTGAAAGCAGGTCTGTTGCATCAAGACTGAATTCTCTCACTTTTCCCGCCTCTTTTTCCATACTGAGCTGGTGAGAATGAAGGCCACTTAGCAATGAAGACTCCCTCAAATATGAAAACTGTAGCTGAGCTGCCTCTGCCCCCAATTTGGTTTTCAATGTTTCTCTGAAATAGCTCAAAATTTCATATATCAAAATTAAACCGAGGCTGTTCCCCTCAGTCACCTGGGAAGTGGTGGCTGATTATTGCACGCATTAAAAAGGCTTCTGGCCTTTGCTATCAAAACCACTTTTCCTATTTTTACTTACTTGTGAAAACAATTCTCCTTTATCGTGTACTATCTTGTCTAATCTTGCACCAAGGATTAAAAAAGACAGTCCCTTAATTCTCTTCTACCTTTGATTTTCAAGCCTCCCTCATCATGATTGTAGGTTCACTTTTTGTGTGTTATTATATAGGAAGCTCAAAAGTGAAATATAAGAGTCACAGCTTTTACAGAAAAAAAAATACTAAACCATGTCAAATACTGATCACAGAAGTTGGCTCTACCTGTGCAAGTTGTACCATTGTTATCCTTCCATTTGGAAAGGTGTGGGAAGATGCATGACGCTGTTTTACATTCAGATGTAACTGGAATAAAACAGAATATACATTTTAAAAAATGAAATGTGAAGAGGGATAGAAGATTCTCAAAATGCTACCATTTTTTAATTTGAACATCTCAGAAAAAATGCAACTGTTCAAAATAATTTAAAGTAACATATAGCAAAATGTATGTGGAATCTACTACTATTAATAATTATAGTAAGACCCATTTATTAACATCAGACAGCATGGATTTCTGTTGACCTGAGCTAGTTTCACATTTGCAAACCCTTTTTAAGTGCCAGCAGTTTGTATCAAAGAAGCATGATCTATATTTTGTATTCACCAAGTTCTGACAGACTGACAGTCACTCCCCATCTGGGAGTATCTACAGGCAATTTCTGAGTCACAGACTCCAAAGAACAGGGAGTGGAATTACTGGAAACATGGCTGAGATGGTCCTTTGATGACTGGTTGGTAGAAGTTAACATATTTTGCTTGGGGTTACAGTTACTTTTGCCCTAGGGCCCCTTGTAGTTTTAGATGACAGTACAATTCATACACATGTTTTTTACAAATCAGTTTCCTTTTGCAATACTGCTTTAATTTCTGACCCAACGAGTCTCGGCTTGTATCTCGAGATCAGGGAAAGAGGAGGAGGAATGTATGATCCCTGTGGTCTTTTGACTTTCCTACCATCTTAAAATGAATTGTTGCACGCAGACGTTGGCCTCATTGATAAAAACTCCCTGCTGCATCCATGCTGACTGCATCTCAGGTTTAACTTAAAATTGTCTTTTGTTCTTGGTGGTCAAACTCCTTCAGGAAGTTTATTATACTGGCCACCTCCACTTTCTTTTTTATATTTCCCTAAATCCTTTGTAGTCTAGCTTCCCAGATCTCTTCCCTGTTTCACTGCTAAGTTTCTTGGGGAAAAAAACAAATTGGCCAACCCCTCGAGCTCCTTGCCTGCACCCCCTTCTGTCTTCACACTCTTGTTCTCATGCGTCCCCCCAGAGCCGTGTCCTGACCCAGTTATCAGGGGGTATCACAGCTTCCCCGTGCTCTGCCCGTCCGTTTCAGAAGCACCCCCTGCTCTCTCTGCTTCTTTTCCTGACTCCTTAGTGAGCATTTCCACAATTTTCTGACCTGGAAATGTCATTCCTACCATGGCTTCAACTCCCATTTCACTAGACTCCTGCACGGCACCTCTCGTCAACCAGACCCAAACCAAACTCGGGAGCTCGTCCCTGCACCTCTTCCTCCTGACTTCCCTTGAAGTTCCCGGCCACTGAGGCACTGCTCACATGCAGATAAAAGGCTCCAGGAAGGCCCTCCGTTCCCCACTCTCAGACCTCCCTTCTCCTTTCCAGGTTCTTGGGATTCTGTCTCTGCATCATTTCCCAGCTTTTTCCACAAGCCCTACCCTAGTGCAGGCCTTTGTCCTGTCCTCCCCATACCCCCTGCTGTCAGAATCCCATTTCTCCCTTTCCTAGGAAGCTGCCCTCAGGGCCCAGACTGTACCCATGTCCCCGGCTGCTGTCCACATAAGATTCCCCCAGGAGAGCCAGGCATGAAGCTCAGTCACAAGGAATCTCCCCAGTGGCTCCCTGAGGCTTGCTTTTGAGCGCTGGAGGAATTTGCTGATTAGGGAAGGTGAGCTTTGAGCTTTCTCCCTTCTGCCCAGCTCCCCCTTGATGAAGGAGCTCGAGGCACCACACATCCACACCAGGGGCTGAAGGCGGAAAAAGTCCATCCTTTCCTCGTCCGTGAGCCGCCGTCCAGTGGCACCCCGCTCAGCAGCAGTGGGTCCCTCCCAAAGCAGCGCCGGCTCACACGGGCCCTGGGGCTTTTGTGGCTGGAGAAGAGAGCGGTGCGTCCGTCACGGACATCGTGCCCTGCGGCCAGTGTGGTGACAAGCGCCTGGGAATGGGAAAGAGACTCAAAGGCTGCATTCGGAGGTCAGCGGCCTCGGTCACTACTGTTGGACCTGAAGTGGGCCAGTTCTTCTTTTGGACTCTGGCTTTATCTTTGGCAGTGTTTTCCCTGGTGTTCCTTCACTAAAGACCCGAGTCCCCTGGCTAAGTGCGAAGGGCCGGCATGCTGGTAGGAACCCCCACTTCCAGGATAGCCCCCCGATCACCCTCGGCTCTCGAAAGCAGAGCAGCCGTCCCTCCGGGGATGGTGGTTTCTTTGCTACGTTAGATGAACTCCAGACCCCTTTTTGAACCTGAGAATCTGCTGCTTTATTCTCTGTACCCTCTAGAGCATGTGGACGTGGAATGGAAAGAGCCTGGCCCTGGGGATGGGGGGCCTTGCACTTACTCCGCGCTGCCGATGCCGCAGGCCCGGCTCCTCGCCGTCCTGCCCTTGGCCCTCGGGGGCGATGAGCAGGCTGGGGCCCAGCTCCAGCTCCTGGCCCAGCTCATCGGGAACGTAGATCGTTATGTACTGCTCCAGCTTCTGGACGCAGGTGAAGCAGTTTTCCAGGGCCTGCTCTTCGGAGTTGCCCCCAAACTTCACCCGGAACATCCGACTCTTCTCCTTTAGAGGAAAGAAAGAGAAAAGGAAGCACTGAGAGTCTGTCTTCTCACCAGATTGGAATGGCGCGGGGAAGCCAGGAAGCAGCGGGAGGGCCATCCCGAGGTCAGGGCCCCGAGAGGCCACGGAGGCCTTCCTCGGAGTGTGGAGTCGCATCGCTGGCTTCCAAGGCCAGGAAGTAGGGTGGCTGCTCGTAAGCCCTGCTCTGCGCCTGCACCGTATGTGCTGTGAGGGATACAGAGACCAAAGTGGAAGCACCCGGCATGCCCAGAACGTGCGACTGGACTATTCGAGGACGCTGGCTTAAAGGCAGCTTCGGTCCCTCAGAACCGCCTCAGCGGAGGCCTTTGGACTTCTGTGTGGGAAAGCACGTCCAGGCAACCATGAAGGGGGCCAGGAAGAGGCAGGGCCGGCCAGTCTGGACTGTGGCATGCACAGTGGGGAGGAAGGGGGGAGCGAGGAGGCCGCTGGCTGCCTCTCAGGCTCTGGGGCCCCCTGGGACTGCAGCCGGGTCGCGGGAGAGTCCTCGTGGAGGAGCGCCGCGCCATGGAAAGCTCAAGCAGACGGAGCAGGGACGGGCGGGTTGGATGTAAAGTGTGATGTGAGGGAATGACGGAGAGAGGCGGGTTTGGAGGTACAGAGGAGTCGTTTTACGCTCTGCTTACCAAGACGGGCAAAACTACAGTCTTGTGTTAACGAAGCCAGCATCAAACAAGCTTTATTTGTGTCTTGCAAAGAGGAAAATAAAGCTAATAATCTAGCTGAGCCTCTGAATAAGGCCAGACAATCCCTGAGCCTGTGACTGGGCAAACGCAGTGAGAGCACTTAGGAAAGGAGCAGAGAAGAGAGGCAGAGGTTGAAAACAAGGGCCGAAATGGCCATCTGGGGGGACTCTTTCCTGGCAGAGGGATGAGGGCTTCTCAGAGGACACCAACAGTTGGCTCAGAAGTTCTCTCTCAAAGCAGAGCAGCCGTGACTGCACAGTGTCAAGGGGTTCTGATTTTCAACTTGCTACCCAATATCCCTGTTGGTTCTGCTTGCACCCGCCAAGTATGGGGAGCCCCAGTGTCGAAGCGCCTCAGAACCCAAAGTCTAAGAACTGCGTGAGACAACTGAAAGATGTGGGCCTAGCGGTTCTCTGACCTAGCCTCCTACTCAGGGTGCCATGTTGATTCTCTTCTGTAAATGTGTCCAGAATACCAGTGTTCTACTTCCACTGCTTACAGCGAACCCCACTAAATCACATTTAAGCTGTTTTTTATTTTTGATGTAAGCCCATCTGGCAAGGCCATGTCTTCAACTGATGGAAAGCATTTAGCTCATTGATGCACCTAATAAATGAGGAAGGCATCGAGGTTGGAGGAATACATCTGTACTATGGGAAATTTTAGACTTGGGAAGATCAATCTAGAACTGAGTGGCTCTAAGGAAAATAACTTTCATTTAAAAGATATTTAATATTCCCACAATATTTCTTTTGGTGTTTCCTACTCTGATTCTGCCTTGTTAGAGCCAAACCAATTAGAACTAGTTTTCTATTTATGGAGAATTCGTTCTTTCCCAATTTTGGTCAGAAAAATCTAAAATCCATTCATTCTAAACATAAATTTCCTCGTTTTAGCCATTCTTGTTATGACTGTGCAACATATGATACTTTCCTTGAGACACAAGTATGTTTCTAAAATTTTACTTTAAGTTTAAGGAAAAGTTGAAATTGAAATGGCCATAATTATTACCTTTACGAGGATGGTGAAATTCTTGGCCAAGAGCATACCACTATAGTAGTATTTATTAATCTAAATGTACTTTTTACTTAACTTGACAGCTAGGAATTGGGTAGAGAGAAGCAACAACAAAAAAGGATAATGTAGGATGTCATTTCAGAAGTCTACAGTCTAATGTCTGTGACATTTTTAATAAGTGATTTCTAAAGTGGCTTTCTAGTTTTTGTCATCTAAAGCCAGAAACACTATTTCAAGATGTATAGACCCAAGATAAAGCAGTACATAGGGAACAATTTGAAAATGAGTTACATGCCCATCACTGATCTTATTCTACAAGACCACTTCTGGGATGACACGAATTACAATTGCAAATTTCCCAAAATGTTAACTGAAGAGGGTAAGCTGAAAATCTTAACAATTTAACACTCTAAATGTAAAAGTTTCAAAAAAAAAAACACCAAAAACCTTGTTTTCAATGGGAAAATAAAAAGCTTAAATATGTACACCTACTCCCCAATTTTTATATTCTGTGGTTTGTTTAGAGCAGTGATACCCAAAGTGGGCACTACCGCCCCCTGGTGGGTGCTGCAGAGATCAAGGGAGGCGGTGATGGCCACAGGTGCATGTATCTTTCCTATTAATTGCTATTAAAATTTAAAAAAATTTAATTTCCAGGGGGCGCTAAGTAATATTTTTTTGGAAAGGGGGTGGTAGGCCAAAAAAGTTTGGGAACTGCTGGTTTTAGAGAAAAAACATACTGTAATTTAAGAACTTTTGACTTATACTTGAGGCAGCTAGGTGACATGGTAGATGTAATGCCAGGATCTGAAATCAAGAAGACTCGTTTTCCTGTATCACACACTTAACCCTGGCAAGTACTTTACCCTGTTTGCCTCATGTAAAATTAAGCTGGAGAAGAAAATGGCAAGCCATTCAAGTATCATTGCCAGAAAAATTTCAAATAGTGTCACAAAAAAGTGAACCCAACTGAAAAACAAAAATCCCACCCTGTCGCCATCTGAAATTCCTAAACACAGCTTCCATAGTGAAATAAAAGTACACTCATGAATAGACAGAGTGCTGGGCCTGGAAGTCAGCAAGATCTGAGTTCCAACCCAGCGTCTGACCCCAGACAAGACACTTAACCTCCATTTGCCTCAGTTTCCTCAGCTGTAAAAGGGAGATAATAATAACTCCTAACTCACAGAGTTGTTAAAGATCCAATTAAAAAATATTTGTAAAATGATTAGCATGGTTTCTGGCATACAGTAGATGCTTAATAAATGATTATTTTTTTTTCTTCCTTTTCCCAACATTCACTAAGAATGATGAAACTATATGCTCTGATCTAGTAATTCTACTTGTCTATATCCTTAGGATGAAAATCAAAAAAAGTATGTAAAAACCTGATTTATAGGTTGTGGGTTTTTTTTTTGGTAACATCAAAAAGTAAAAAAAAACAAAACAAACCCAAATCTATAAAACACCATCATGTGTGGTTTGTTGGCATGCCATAATTTATTGAGCTATTTTCCATTGTAATGGAGTATCACCGAGGCATAAACATGGTACAGTTGTATAATACAAAGAAATATAGAAAGACTTGTAAAAAAAAAAACATTCTGTATAGTAACAAAACCAATGTAACCATGATTAGAAGAAAAGCAGAAAAATGGGGAAATTTTACAGCAAATATCTGATAAAAAGCAGTTTCTAAAGAAATCAAGCTAAGAAAAAATGCTCTAAATCACTCTTGCTTTATTTACTGCAATTATGTTTAATTTATGAAATACAAATTAAAACAACTCTGAGGTACCACCTCACACCCATTAGACTGACTATTATGACAAAAGGCAAAATGATAAATGTTGGAGGGCATATAAGAAAACTGGGACACTAATACCCTGTTGGCAGAATTGTAATCTGATCCAACCTTTCTGGAAAGCAATTTGGAAGGGTGCTCAAAGGGCTATAAAACTACATACTCTGATCCAGCAATACTCCTAGCATCAAGGAGATTTTTTCTTTTAAAAGTGAAAAGGAACTAATATATTAAAATATAGCAGCTTTTTGTGGTAGCAAAGATTTGGAAATTGAGGGGACATCCATTAATTGGGGAATGGCTGAACAAGCTATGTATAATATGATTGTAACGAAAAACTATTGGGCTATAAGAAACAATAAGCAGGAGAATTTCAGAAAAACCTGGACTTAGATGAACTGATACAAATGCAGTAAGCAGAATCAAGAGGATGTTGTTCACAGTAAATTGATCAACCACTGTGAGTGGGTTAGCTATTCTCAGCAAGACACTAATCCAAGATAATTCCAAAGGACTCATGAAAAATACCATCTGCTTCCAGAGGAAAAACTGATGAAGACTGAATGCAGATCAAACCATACTGTTTTTCACTTTATTTTTGAGCTACGTGTCTTCTTCAGCATGACGCGTACATAGAAATGTTTTGCATGGTTGTACGTGTGTAACCTATATCAAACTGTTTATCTTAAGGAGCTGGGAGTGAGAGGATCAGGAGTTCAGAATTTGGGGAAACATCCATTGTTTTTGCATATAATTGGGCTAAAATATTTTTAAAATTATATGTAGTGAGGAAACAGAACAGTTAACTGCCAACTATATAAGATGAATAACAACAAAAATTTGTTAATACCCAGATGAAAAATGGGGAACAGCATTGTTATTTCATTCGAGTTTATGTATGTTGCTTTTATCAGAATGTAAATAGTTTGGGTTTATGGTTTTATTTGGAATTTTATTTCTCTTTCACAAGACCATAGATGAGAGCTAAAAGGGACCAGCTAGCTCAGCCCCTTCATTTTATAAATTGAGCTGGAACTGAAGAAAAGGTTACAGGGTGGTCGTTTTTCCCCCTCTCTTCGTATTCACCCTTTTCACTGGTCACACTGTACTAGCTGGGTGTCACGTATCGTGAGATTTTGCCTCCTTCAAAAGCATCAATAGGAGTGAGGGAACAGGCGGTACAGAAAACCCAACAGACATTTTATTCCCTAAGCCCATTGGGGGCTTCTGGTATCAATTCCACTGACCAGAAAGCATCACAAATGTGGAAACCACCAGTGGCAAAGCTAAAAAGATTTCTAAGTAAAGCAATATTAAAATTTCACCTGCACTTAGAATTGAAGAAGCAAGACGTAGAGGTAAGAACAGCTGAAAATAAAACACCTCCACACACCTGGCTAGATCAGGAGGATTTGAGTTGCTCACAGAATAAATGAATCTTGTTTAAAATATATTTCCCACTAAAAAAAAACAATGTCACCTTCATAAAAGACTTGCCCCCGCGCTCCTGAGCCTTCTCCAGCACTAGGAGTCAAAGGACAGTGCGAAGGAGACCAGCGAGCATACTGGGAGGGAATGTCTTGCCCAGAACGCTGGAGAAAAGATGCCAGAGCAGACACCCCTCGGGCGGCCGCTGAGCTGGAGCTCGATGCCTCGGCCAGGGGAGCTTCCCCCCCCCCCATGCCTGCCTTCTGGTTCTGAACCCTAACATGACTGTGCTGAGTTCCTGTAGGTGGGCCTCGAGTTGTGGGCACGACCCACCTCTGCGAGCCGGCGTCTGCTTCCCCTTGACCCGAGGATCCGGCCACTCTCCCCAGGACAAAGGCACATCTGGGAGGGTTTCTGGAGCAGCAGAGGCTGGGGAAGCCAAGAGGCTGAGGATTCCATTTCATCGGGTGGTGGGGGGGTTGGGGG
>NC_058131.1:679001151-679057359 GCF_016433145.1 Gracilinanus agilis
AGGCAGAGTCCCGGGGGTCAGAGGGACAGGCCAGAGGGGGGGGATCCTCCAGCAGGAGCCGGGAAGGACAGAGGCCCCAGGGAGAAGGGGAGGTGGGTGTTCCCCACGGTGCCCTGGGGAGCCCTTGCCACATTCTCTTCTAATCACACTGGAATGCATGCAATGGTCTATTTGTGCTCGTCTAATAGGGCTCAGACCTGGCTCGTCTCTCAGAGGAAATCCCAGACTAGCTGAGAACAGAGGACTGTGGCACCTTCCTGGCCCCTTGTTCCAGCGCCCAGGCTCCTCTCCTGCACCTTCTTGCAGCTCTCTCCAGCCCCAGCTGGGGTCTCTCTTTTTCAGCTCCAGACCTGCATTTGTGAGTGCCTGCTGGCTCTCTCCACCCACCAGGTGTCTCATGAGATTTGAGTGATCCCATCCCTGGGGGAGATCCCCTTCCCGGCACCCCCCATGGCCTCTCTCCCTTCTACCTGAAGGGCAACCAAACTCTCCAGAGACCTTCCTGAATTGGGCCCAGAACTTTGGGGCTAACTTTTCTTTCTTGTCAGCAGGGTTATACATGTGTTTTATGTAAAACATACTTCCATATTGTTCACTGTTGTAAGAAAATACTCATATAAAACAAAAATGCCAAAAATAAAGACAAACTAAAGTGAAAATTTGTCTGCTTTGATCTGCAGGGACTCCAGCGCTTCTTTCTCTGGAGGTGGAGGGCATTCTTTTGTCCTAAGACCTTCAGAATTCCGGGTCCCTGCATCGTTGAGAGCAGCCAAGTTTTCACAGTGACTATACAGTATTGCTACTATTGTGCACAACGTTCTCCTAATTCAGTTTATGTAGGTCTTCCCAGAGTTTTCTGAAATCTTGCTTATCATTCCTTATGCCACAATAGTATTTCATCACCATCATATACCCAAATTTTGTTCAGCCATACCCTAACTGTGGACATCCCTTCAAACTCCAATTCTGTGCCACCACAAAAAGACAGCTAACTTTTCTACCAAGTGTTTCAAGTTGTTTAGTTTCAACTCACAAACATGGTGTCTCAATGCTGGGTGCTCTTTCTCCTTTTGGCTTCCTTTTCCTTATTAAATTGTAAATTTCTCAAGGGCAGAGACTGTCACTAGAATTATGTAGGAAAGACCTGTAAAAACCAGTCTTCAGCATTTATTCTGTAGATAACATTTCAGCTCAAGTGAAAGACACTAATTTTTAATATAATCTTAGCACTGGAAAGGACCTAATTGAAAATCATCTAAGAGAAGGAGAAAACCAAAAGGGGGAAAATTAACTTAAGTTCATATTATCTCCTTTCTCAAATATATAGAGAACCAAGCCAAATTCATAAAAATAAAAGCCATTCTCTAGCTGATAAAATGGTGAAAGGATATGAACAGGCAATTTTCAGGGGAAGGAACTAAACATATAGTCATATGAAAAAAATGCCCTGAATCTTAAATGATTAGAGAAATGCAAATTAAAACAACTCTGAGATACCATCTCATACCTAATATGACAGAAAAGGAAAATGACAAATGCTAGAGGGGCTGTAGAAAAACAGGGACGTTGATACAACGTTGGTAGAATTGTGAACTGGTTCAGCCATTCCAGAGAAGAATTTGGAACCATACCCAAAGTGCTATAAATCTACATTACATACCTTTTGACCCAGCAATACCACTACTAGCTTAGTACCCATCAGAAATCAAAGAAAAAGGAAAAGGACCCATATGTATAAAGATATTTATACCGTCTCTTATTTTAATAATGACTAAAAAATAGAAACTGAGTGGATACCCATCAGTTGGGGAATGACTGGTTAAGTTATGGTAATGATTGTGATAGAAGACTATTGTGCAACAAGAAATGAAGGGGAATGGTTTCAGAAAAACCTAGAAGAAGCAGAGTTTTAAAAAAATTTCCCCGTTTCCTGCTTTTCTTGGTTAGATAACTATTAGATCTCTTCCAATTTTAAGATTCTACAAAAAATTAGTGTCTTTCACTTGAGCTGAAATATTATCCGCTGAATGAATGTTAACAGTCTGTTTTCCACAGATCTTTTCTAAAATACATAATCCTACTGATTAACCAGCACATTTTAATGAGAATCATTTGTAAGGTTTAGCACAGCTGGAAAGTAGGTAAGGGAATTTTTTTAAATGTAAAAAAAAAATTAAATAAAACACATAATACATTTTATTTATTTAAAAAACCCTTACTTAGAATTGATATTAAGTAACAGGAATATTGTACTATGATCAATGGTGAAAGGACTAAACTTTCATCAGCAAAGCAAGTTTCCAAAATATCCACAAGGGATGCATGATGAAAAATGCCATCCATAGCCAAAGAAGGAATTGTTGGAGTCTGTCTGCAGATCAAAGTATGCTGTCTTCCACTTTTCCTTCATGAGTTTTTTATTGTTCATGTGATATGTGGTTTCTGTTATGACATGAGCAATAAGGAAATATGTGTTGAATAAAAGCACTGGTTAAATCTATATCAGACTATTTGTTGCCTTGGTGGGTGGAGAATCTGAATTAAAATATCAGAAAAATAATTATCAAAAACTGTTTCTACATGTAATCAATAATTTAAAAAAAAAGAAAGGATCGTAAGTATTGGTTCCAAGGCAGAAGAACATTGCTTGACTAGGCAACTGAAATTAACTGACTTGCCCATGGTCAGAGCCATTAGGAAGCATCTAAGGCCACATTAGAACCCAGGACCTTCCATCTCCAGGCTCGGCACCCTATCCACTGAACTACCTAGCTATCCCACATACATTTTATCTTCCAAAAGCAAGAAAATAACTAAGCAAATGGTAAGAATAAAGCAGCCCCTCCCACTTCTATTTTTGCATTAAAGGGTAAGAGAACACCTGAAGAAAGTCAAAAAACCCACAGTTAGGCCCTTCATTTTAAAAGTGAAGCAATTTCACACCCCCCCCACTGCCAACTAGACTCGTGCTTCTTTAATTTCCTTCGTGTTTTGTGAATTATGGAATCAAAGTTAAAACATCCTACTAATTAGATTTAGAATTTTTGAGGCAACGTTTTACAAATGACAAGGAAAAAGAAAAAAAAACCCTAGCATCTAGAAAACAGCACGCCACCTTTGTTAGCACTGTACATAATGCTTGCCTTTAATATCGATCCAAACAGTAAGGAGTCCACCCGTCTTACAATCTTCAGCCATTTTTTGCCATCAATGAGTGAAAATCCTTCCTGGAACAAAACAAAACAAAAAACAGAATTAGACAAAATTAACTAAAAAAACCTAGAGAATCTTGTGAAGGAAGCAGCTTCTCAAGCATTGTTCCTTCATAAGGCAACAGTAAAAATTATTCAGTATCATTAAAGGCAGATACATGTTTATGAGTACACAGACATGATTGTATGTCCTCTAATGACCTGGGTATTCTTCCTATATGACCAAAATACTTTGATTAATTTTTTAGTTTTTTTCATATTCGCAAAAAGTCAATAGTTTCACTTTAAAATAGCAAACTAAATTTGTCATTTTCACCATGCAGTGACCAAAGAACAAGTAAAACGTGAGCTTCACTAAATCTCTTCTGTTTACCAGAATCCAGCTTCATAGCTATGCAAAAGAAGGGTATTTTTTATTTTACTTTTAGCGTACCTAGGCACAGCTACTTCCCAACACAATTCCAGGCAGAATTAAAAAGGAAGTAATTTTCTTTTTGACACAATTCTTCAGCACCAATCAGCACTGGGGGTGGGAGTGGGGGTTGGGGAACAAATGAAAAAAAAAAAACAAACCAGAGGGCAGTAGAGGGTATGCATGTCTTATAAGAAATAGCTAGTAGATGGATCATTAAAAGGTTACAATAAATCATTTCTCCAACTTATTAATAAACAGAACAGTCTCTAATGATTATGCTAACACTTAGGTTCCAATTATGCTGTCAGTGGATCTCCTTAGATAGTAAGTACATTAAGGCAGAACCCATTTAGCATATGGTAAAACTAATCCAGGGTTTTGATAAGCTGACAGTGTACAAACACTGCATGCGAATTGGCTTTCCTCATAATGCTTTTCCACCATCACAGCCACTGTACTTGGCTGTAGGAATTCAGAGATTCCCCTAACTATTGTTAGAAAAGAAAATGAATGTCTTATCAAAAGAAACCAGAGAAAATCTGTTCTTTTACGTGAAAGAATTCTTCCTTTGCCCTAACAACCCAGAGGATGTTGTTTAAACACAAAACGCCAATTTTTAAAAAGCATGCATTGTGTTAAACAACATGGTGGCTAAAAATAAGAGGAAAAGGTACCTTTGTGAGCACTTACTATAAATGATTATCAAAATCTTTTTATCAATGCAGTGAATAAGGAAGAACTTTTTTGTGTGGTTTAAGATGACTGACATATATCCTGCACATTCACAGGTGAAAGAAAATACCTGCTAAAATTCCATGACACGAGGGCAGCGTTAAAGCATGTGTCTGGGGGGAAAAACATGGCTATCTACTAAGTTACAGAGAAGCTGAAAATAAGTTATAAAATATGAAAATTAATTTGAAGCTAATTATCTGGCAAGTAGCTTACAAATCCGTAGGTAAATTTTATCTCTCCAATCTGCTAATTTTCATTTATTTTTTTCCTAGTAAGGTCTCCTTTAGTACAATAGGAGGCAGAAATAGAAAGACATGACTCAAACTAGTCCCCATGGCTATGTAATTCAGTTAAGTTAACACTACTGAAATACAGGAAGAGGTTTCTATCAACAGGTCAGAATCATGGCCCATCTCTTTTTTTTTTTTTTAAACCCTTAACTTCAGTGTATAGGCTCATAGGTGGAAGATGGTAAGGGTAGGCAATGGGGGTCAAGTGACTTGCCCAGGGTCACACAGCTGGGAAGTGTCTGAGGCCGGATTTGAACCCAGGACCTCCCGTCTCTAGGCCTGACTCTCAATCCACTGAGCTACCCAGCTGCCAGACCCATCTCTTTTTAAATTTCTTTTGTCAATCAGTGAACAAGTATATTAAGCCCCTACCATGTGCCACACACTGGGGATTTAAGTGCAAAGACTGAAACAATTCCTCAGTGCTAGAGGTCTTAGGCAACTCTCCCAATTCTCTAGCTGCAGTGCAGTGAGTCTCTGCATTCCCATTCTTCTGCTTTTACTTAGAGGGTTTTTTTGCCCTTCAGATTTTTTTTTTTAATGGTGAGGTGGGAGGAGCTAAGGCACAGGAGTAGAAAGAGTACTGTACAGTTCAGTTAACATGGGTTATTTTTGGAATGAGGATTTCTTTCAGAATTCTTTACATAATATAAAATGAGAACTATACACATTATGGCATTCCCTTCTACATTTTCTAGTTGGTAAAGAAGAGTCTTGAAATAGTCAAGTTTCCTTTCTTTTGAATTTGAAAGCCTTTCTCCTGATTGCTTGTAAACTTGACTTTTGAATATAAGTGGGGAATTTAACCGCTATGAATCTTGAACTCTGCAGTTTTGAGGATTTTTGTTTCCTTTGTAGTAAGGTGATCTATGAAATCTTTCAATGGATTTTTAATTTTCTATGTTCAGAAGTTCTAGGCAGTTCTCTTCTATAATTTCCTGAATTCTGGTGTTGAGGCTTTTGTTTGACTTGCCAAGTTCTTATGGGAGACCTATAGTGCTTAAGGTGTCTATGCATTGTCTTTGGAAATCAATATATTTTGCTTACACAGTGAGCATTATTTTTTTCAAATGTAATAGATTTTTGCTTCTCTTATTCTACGTTGTCCTTGGCTTCTGTATATTTGCATTCCCAATATATTGTTCTCCCCTTTTTGGTGAGACTTGCTGTTGCAAATTCCAATTTTTCTGTTCTGCCCAATATTTTTGCTGTGCAAACCATGAATTCTACTCTTAATAATTCTCATTTCTCTTTTGAACCACTCAGGAGCAATGTCTTTTGGTTCTGTGTTCTTCTCAAATTCCACAGGATCCTGTCTCATCAAGTGTTGGATCATTTTCTTATATTTCACAGATGCCTTATACTTGTCAACTACATCTGGATGCCAGGCCATATCTTTTTCTCTTTGTTGATTTATCTGCTTTATGATCAAGATCTAGGAGTTTTCTTCTTCCTGAGATCTTTGGCAATTTTTCATTCTTCATCTGACTCTGATAAAACAAAACCAGATGCAGAGAATCTCAGGGCTGAAAAGGGCCTTGGAGATCATCATGTTGAACCTATAGAAATAGGAGTGCCAGCTGTGACATTGCTGACAAATGGTCATCCAGTTTCTCCTTGAGGACTCCAGTGAGAGAAAACTCACTGTTATAAGGAAAATGATGATGAGGCCTATAATCCCACTTATTGTGGAGGCTGAAGCTAGCAGACCTGTTGAGCTTGGGAGTTTCTATGCCAACTGGGTGTCTACACAAAGTTTGGCATCATTTGGTCAGACCCAGATTGCTGAGCTTCAGAGGATCCACCAGGTGACCTAAGGAGTTTGGGAGAAGAGGAAGATGATGATCAGTTGCTGAAGTCCCTTGAGATGAAGAGAGATAGCTTGCTCTATTGCTAGTATAATTTTGTTTGAGTGACAAATGTTAATTTTTTTTATATTTCAGAGAATGAAAGATTATTGAATAACAGAGTCAAGGGGAGATGCTGAAAGATACAATGTGGACAAAGGAGTATTCCAATTCCCCTACTAGTATGGTGGAGATAGGGGTGCATGAGAAAAATTAAAGCCAGTGCTGGAGAATATAGCTGGGAAGATAGTCCTCAGTGGGTATCCAGGCTGTGATGAGGGCTAAGAAATGGAAAGAATGTGAGAGAAAGAAGAACTGGGTAAGAAGAGTTTGTTTTGTTTGGAATGGGAATTCCAGGAAGAGGATGAGAAGTCAAAGACCTGAAGAAGCAGGTAGAACAACTGGGAACCTATGATATTTCTGAAGAAAGGGAAAATACCCAAATTAGGGAGTGAGTTACCAATAGTGTCAGAAATTGCAGATATCAAGGGGCATAAAACTTGGAAACAAGACACTAGATTTAGCCATTAGGAGGTAACTGGTGACCTTTGAGAGAAGAGTTTCAATAGAATAAAGTGTAAGTCTAATTATAAGAGGCTGAGAAAGAAGATTAGATGTAAGGGAATTAGGGATATAAACAGCTTTTGCAGGAAGTGAGCAATAAAGGGGCAAAGATATGTTATTCTAATTTCAATTTCTGCACTTTATGAGAGTTATCTGCGACCTTTAGTTATTTCTTTGTCTTCCATATTTTGATTAGGGGTGGAGTGGAATTAAGGTGTTAGTGGTTCTAAACTGTGATTTTTCTCCATGTCCAGAACTCCACATGTGGAAACTCCCCCCACTGAAAGAAATCAATAACTTACCTATAACAAACGCTTAGAGAGAAGCCTACGGTACCAAGTGATTGACTTACTCATGGTCACTCACACAGCTACTTTGTGTCAGAGGCCTTCCAGTCTCCAAGGACAACATTGCAACTATTATTCCATAACTTCTCCCATGCCCCTATTCTCGATTATCTCACTGCCCATTCTTATCGTAAATATTTTAGACAAGGCCAAAGTGAAAAGCCAAGAAGAAACATCTAAAGGCAATGAAAGAAACAACATATGAAAGACATTACTGCAGCTATTCATTCTGGAAAAAAAAAATTAAATCCCAGAAAGGTAGTAGTAAATGACCCAATGTTTCCATTTAAGGAATTCTTAACACAAAATACTTCCAACTCAGCAATAACTTCCTCTATTTTCTAGTTATACCACTGAACTACTCCTTGCCCTCCCACAATCGCAGCTGCACAAAAGTTCCTAGAGGGTAAAACTCTCAGAAAGGAAACCAGGGCCTGAGAGAAAAATGGGTTAATGAGTTCGAGTCCAAGGGAAGAAGAGCATAAGGCGAGAATAAAGACACAAAGACAAAGAAAGTTCTGACATGAAGTAGTCAGACAGCGAATTAGCTCTGATGGGATAGAGCTTCACTGGAATGAAGCTCCGATGGTGAAGAGCTTAATCCTTAGCCAACATACTGGTGTTTTTATTGGGGTTACAACAGAATAGGGGAAAGTGAAAATGATAATTAGACAAGTGGTCTGGTACATTAACATGGAACCTAAAACAATAAATGTAGCTAAAGCCCAGATCAGGAGTTCATATAGCCTAAGACATCTAAGTTTGTTTGATACATATGTTGATTGTTATTGGTAAAATAAGGAGCTGGAGATCTTCCAGAGTGTAGCCTTGGGGAAAGGCTAGGAATTTGACACGGTTGAGGTTCAATTTAACTCAAGGTTACAGAAACCAATCATGAGAAATACAAGAGTCAGCTTTTTGAGCACCCTTAAAATAATATCAAGATGAATATATACCTGGACTCCTACATCTTGAATAGTGAAAGACTGTGCTCATGGCTCCCCTAAGTCTTTTCTCCAGGGCAGACATCCCTAGTTCCTTCAACCAGTCCTTATATTACATGGTTTAGAGTTCTCTCAGCATATTGATCGTTACTCTTTGGATATTTCTTGCTAGTCAATGTATTTCTTCAAATGGACACAATGCTCCTACAATGATCTCAAGATGCAAAAGTGTATCAGGCCTATAAACTCCCTCATTTTGTAATCTATGCTTCTATTAATGCATCTAAGAATGCATTATTTTTTTAAACTGTCAGATTCTTGCAGGTCACTAAAAACAGAAGGTATCTTAAAGATGGACTATCTTCCAGCCACAACTGCTTCCCCATCCAGTAGTTGTGCAATTTTTTTTTTAAACTCAGGTGTTAATTTTTTCATGTTCTTACTAAATTTCATTTTATTAGATTCAGTTCAACATTCCAGACTTCAACATTTTTTTTAAAATCTTTCCTTTATTCTGTGTATTAGCTATTACTCTTGGGTTCATGTTATGTGATAATTTGTTAAACTTAGTATCATAATACACAAAGCCCTGTGACTCTCCACTAAAGACACTCTGATGACATTAATTGGCACTCACCGATTCAATCAGTTCCAGATTAACCAGTCAATCAGCAAACATTTGTTAAGCACCTACTACACAGGAGTCACTGCACAAAATGATTTTTCTTTCCCAGGAGCTTCCATTCTGACTTTCCTGTGGATCTTTATTCAGGTCATGCTCATTAACTGTGAGTTGCACCTGAGGCTTGGTCTCCCTCTCAGGCTTTCACTTGGTGATCTCCTCAGCTCCTGTAGATTAAGCTCTTGCCTCTATGCAGATGATATTCAAATTTACTTGCACAGCTCTCACCTCTCTGGACTTCAAGTCTTCCATCCCCAAGTGCAGGGGTCGGCAACGTATGGCTCTTTCTGCAGGAGCCATAAAGTCCATTTTTTTTCAGGCGCTGTTACAGGAGTGCACTGTGAGCACTGGACGGCTCTCACGAAATTACATTTTAAAAAATGTGGCGTTTATGGCTCTCACGGCCAAAAAGGTTGCCGACCCCTGCCCAAGTGCTTACTGGGCTTCTTGAACTAGATGGCTTGTAGACTGCTTAAACTCAGCACGTCCAAAACAACTCACCTTTTCCTCAAACTCTGTCTTCCCCTTTTACGGTGGAGGGCACCCAGCATCCCCTCAATCACCCAAGCTTACAGTCCCTCCTTCCACATACACCGGGCCCAACTAGTTAAGCCTGCTGGTTCTCCCTTCCAACATCTCCACTTTCCTTTCTCCTCAGACACTTGTCCTGCCCCTAGCACAGGCCCTCTTCACCTCAGGTCAGGACTATTACAAAAGCCTGCTTCAAGTCTCCCCCCAACAACATACTCTGAGATCCGGGGGTGCCTCCTTTCTGCTCCTCCAACAAGGCATTCCATCTTCTGACTGCAGGTCTGGAATGCTCTCCTCAACTTGGCCTCCTAGTTCTGCCGGATTCCTTCAAGTCTCGAGGAACTGTATTTTGCCAATCTCATATCCCCAGGGCTTAGCAGAGCTCCCAGTACAGTGATGATGAACCTTTTAGAGAGAGCATGCCATGCCCCACCCCCAGAGACCTCATGCCCTGCCCCCCCCCCCACCCCAGAGAGGGGAGGGAGGAAGCTTCTATTGGGCTGCTGGATGGAGGGGGGGAGGCCTGGTGGAGAGGGGGAGGGGAGCAGCTCTGCCCGAGTTCCTCTGCAGAGGGCTCTCTGTGCCTTTTCTGGCACACGTGCTGTAGGTTCACCATCTCTGCACTAGTACATAGAAGGTGCTTCTTAGTCAATGCTGGTCCCCTGACATCTCTCATCGCTCTCTCTCTCACGGGCTCACACTTCATCTTCCTTTTATCCAAAGGGCCTGGCCTCCTTGGCCTCCGAGGTCCTGCCCAGCTCTGGAGGCACAGGTGTGTGAGACATTTGCCATTAGGAACGGTGAGCATGCCAGAGATGTCGGGGCACTCTAGTTGTCCCCTCTGTAATCCTAGGCAAGCTGGTGCTGACCCAGGCCTTATCGAAACAGAGAACTTGTGGGCTTTTAAGATGTTGTGCCAGCATTATCAGGCAGCTAGGTGGCAGAAGAGATACAGTGCCAGCCCTAGAGTCAGAAAGGCCTAAATTCAAATGTGATCTCAAACACTAATTATGTGACTTTGGGCAAGTCGCTTCACCCTATTTGTTGGCTTCAGTTTCCTCATCTGTAAAATGAGCTGGAGAAGGAAATGGCAAACCACTCTAGTATCTTTTCTAAGAAAACTCCAAATGGGGCCATAAAGAGTTATATATGACTGAACAACAAAAATGTGTTATCTCTTCTGATCCTTACTACTAACTACTACTCTAAGAGAGAAAAAGAACGTGTATTACCATTTTGCAAATAAGGAAGTAAGGCTCAAGAAGACTAAGTGATCTGCCAAGGTTAACATTTAAATGAGTGGCAGAGTCAGCATTTGAACCCAGGGCTTCTAACTCTAAAACTAATGTTCTTTTTTGGAAAATCATTTTGCCTTCCTCAAATAGATTACTATCAGTCAATAAAAAGGAAACTAGGCAGCATACAGAAATTAGAGTCAGGAAAAAATAAATCTGAATCCTGGCTCAGGCACTATCTATCTTTATGATACTGGACAAGTCACTTACATTCCCTTGGCCTCAGTTTCCACATCTGTAAAATGAAGATAATCACTGTACCTAACTCATATGTTTAGCGTAAGTATTGAATGAAACAAAATACATAAAGCACTTTGAAAGTCTTAAAGCACCATATGTGAGAGTTTATTATGAATATTTTAAAAGGAACATAGGCCAATCTGGTCTAATGAATTTAAGCTGGCTCTAGGTAAATGCTGACTTTCCACTCACAAGCCATTATGTTCATAATAAATTCTACATTTTTGCCAGAACTTAAAATCTACCTTCTTTCTCTAACCCAGAATCACTCCCTTTGCCAATCACCAGTCCTGTATCAATTCTCCCCTTTCCCATGATTTTTCAACAATCTCTGATAATAGTTCAGTATTCACACCTGAAAATTCCTTTCCGGTAAACTGAGATGTAGACCATCTAGGTGTGGGGCCTTGAATTTATTGATTGTTCTTTTGTATCCAAAGTAGTTTTAAAAGCAACGAAGCCTTTATTTTCTGTCTAGCATTCATAACCTCCATTTTTTCCTGTTCTGGCATTTTTTTAAGAGAATCATGATATCCTTTTATATTCATCTTTATCATTGGCTTCCCTCTTCTCTACATGTCTTTTTAAGACAAGTTCACTAATGAGCTCTCTTTGTAGTCACATTCATATCTTTAAAAAGCTTCCTTAGTTTTTCCTCAATGTAATTATTTTTCATAATTTTGTTCTGGAGAACAATCCATCCTTCGGCCTACTTCTCTTATAAATTTTAGGCCATGGGATCCTACCTATCCTTTGAATTCTCTGAAATCTGCTCCCCGCTAAAACTAGGATATACATCATACTTGCATTCCTGTACTTATCTGTTAGGAACACGATATAGTCACTTATTCCTTCAGTTCCTGTCAGTTTTATTTGGGCAACCTATTCCTCCTTATTACTTAGAATCAAATATAAGTAGTACTTCTCCTTATCACTCCCTCCATAAAATTACCAGAAAGGAAGTTGAAGAATTTCTTGGTTCTCTGCTTTTAATGAGAATTCCCCTAACACTACTATTATCCTGCCTCATATGCCAGCTTTGGGATATGATTCCAGAACTCATCATCCATTCCCAACACTTAAATAGGTTGATTCCCACAACAATACTGCCTCTGTTACTCCTCCATTGATTCTCAAATATACAGAGACCAAGTGCTTAGATTGCCACATGAGGATATACCCTCTTGATATAGAAAGCTACTCCATTATCCCTTTTATTTAATTTCTTTAAAATAAAGTATATCTTATTCTTATATTTCAGACATGTATCACATCCTACCAAATGCCTTAATTTTACTTAATTTCTCTTTTCATCTGAAGCCAAAGGCATTATTATTCATGTTCCACTTCCTGGACAACATTTCCTATGAGTTACTAGGCAATTCTTCCAATGCCATACCTTGACTAGAAAGGTGATAAGTAAGTTAGCTTTAGTCACATGCTTTTTATGTCATAACAGATGTTTTAATGAAAAGATAGCACTTTACTTTTACAAAAATGACAATAAAAATGCACACACCTGCTACAAACACCCTGAGTCAGAGGAAAATAGCATAGAAGAAAGTAACAAAAATAACTTGATGACTAACCACTTGACAAATCCATATAATCCTTAAACCCCAAGTGCCAAAGAAAAACTTTGTGTTTACTGCCCTTGATAAGGAGCACGGAACCAGGTGATATATTCTAAAACTTTATACTAGCTCATTTTTTAGAGTGGAGATTTTTAGCCTAGGGCCCATAAATGTGTTATTTAAAAAAATTAAGATAACTATTTTGGCTATTCCTTTGTATTCCTATGTACTTTAAGTATTTAAAACATTATTCTGAAAAGGGGTTCCATAGATTTCCCTAGACTACCAGAAGAGTTCATCACACTCAAAAAAAAAAAAAGATTAAGAACTCTGTTCTTATCATAGATTTTTTTTTTTTTTTTGGTAAGCTTTAGATTACAGGGCTGGGGGTCATGGTAAAAAAAAAAAAGCTGCTTCAGAAAATCATAACACCAAAACCATGAAAGAAAAAGATCGTAACTCTCCTCTAATTTATTTACTAGAGTTGAAAGGAACATTATCCCCTTACCTACAAATGCGCAAGGTGATGCCCAATGAAATGAAGTCATTTGTTCAAGGTCAAAGAGCTAATTACTGTTAGTGCTGAGAACAGAATCCAGGTCTCTCTACTGTACCACACTACTTCTACTGTAGTATTTAACTTTCACTAAGTAGTAACAATTATTAATTATTCATGCTCATGAAGAGAAGGATTTTTGAAATGCATTTTTAGAAATTGAGTTGACTGAGTATGGTCTCCAATTCTTGGAATTCCATAAAATAGTCCTTCAAAAAAATAGTGCTCTACTGTGCAGCACACTATGAAGATGCTGTGGCTGAAACATTTGTTAGTGATCATCTGAGGGTTTTTTTTTCTATTTTTTTAAACTCTTAACTTCTGTGGGCTCCTTGGTGGACAAGTGGTAAGGGTGGGCAATGGGGGTCAAGTGACTTGCCCAGGGTCACACAGCTGGGAAGTGTCTGAGGCCAGATTTGAACCTAGGACCTCCTGTCTCTAGGCCTGGCTCTCCTCCATCCACTGAGCTACCCAGCTGCCCCCTCATCTGAGGTTTTAATGGACTTGTAAGTCACAATAACTTGTTTTATGGGTTGTTCTCTTTTTGTATTGCTATAATAAAATAAGCTCCAACTTGTCACCAATGTGCTCATAAAGGTTAGGCTGAGCTATAGAGGAGAGTTTTACTGGTAATTCTGTTGGGAAAGTATTTCATAGAATGACAACTCTCCCTTTCTGTGTGCTATTTCCTCAATGAACTTTCATAAAGTTGTTCTCGCCTAGCTTTCCCAACTACCTGTCTTGTCTGACTATTCCTTTCCAGTATCCTTTGCTAGATCTTTATCCACACAATGCCCACTAGTTAAGAAGGATGTTTACTTTCATCTTGACGCCAGTCTTGGGCAAAAAAATCACAACTCTTTGGACTTCAATTTCTTCATCTGTAAATTGAGAGGGATAGAGTAGATGACCTCTAAGTTCCCTTCTAGTTCTAAATCTATTACACAATGAATTGGGAGGTTCAGGTAAGGTTTTATGGAGTATATGGCACTTGAGCTCAGCCTTGAAGGTAACTTTAGATTTGGGGAGAGATGGAACAGAAAGTCAAACTATTAGTCTTAGAAAAGCATGAAGGTGCTGCTGAAAACAGACACAAGAAAAGAGGAAATAAATTCAGAAAAAGGAGTCAGAAGGATGCCAAAGACAAACTTCATCTACTTCAAATATTTGTCTTTTTTCATTAAGGAAACAGTTAACGGAGTCAAAGGCAGTTAATGAAGGAGGTATGAAATGATCACTTGGCAGCTGTGAGGGCCCAGTTGCGGTTACATGATATAAACCTATACTGGGCCCAAACAGCACATTTTGTGATTCTCTCCACCTTTGTTCAGTAGTGCTTGTGTAGGAATTAAGGTGATGGATGGTGGGGGTGATCCAAGGATGAGAGTTGGCAGGTCAAGAACCCTTATATAATATGGGGAAAAGAGGGCTGTTTAGAGCTAAACAGGTTTACCAAGAAAGTCAAGATAGGGAAATAGAGACTGGGGCTGGTGCAAAAGAATGTCTCTTCTACCAGAAACTGGAGCAAAGGCTGGTGACCCCTTTTGGGGTATGTTGTAGAGGGCTTCTTGTTCTGTTAAAGGACTAAATAACCTCTGAGGTCTGTTCCAATTCTGAGATTCTATACAGTGGCACTTGGCATAGTTAGTTAGAATTTTTTCAGGCCAGGCTTCAGTTGCACAAAGTAACCAGGCCAAATACAAGTCCAATGCCATCTCCACAAGCCAGTCCTTTAAACATGTCCCTTCCTAAGCCTTCTCTTCTGGTTAAAACTGTAATTTCTTCACATGATGTGGACTCAAAGTCCTTCACTATCCTGGTTGCTTACTTCAGTTCTCCAGCTTATCAATGTCATTCATGAAGTCTGACAAATGCAGCATATAGTCAGCTCCCTATTCTTGGAAACTATGACCCACTAACTATAGCCTAAGATACATGAGCTTTTGGGGGCCGCTACATCACATTACTGATTCATATTGAGCTTGCAGCCCACTAAAATCCTCAAATCTTTTTCAGAACTGCTATTTAACTGTTAATCTCCTATCTTGTACTTATAAAGTTGAATTTTTTTTTTACTAGGTCCAAGAATTTACATTTATCATTTTATTCTATTCAGTCCAATGACATAATGTGCCAGGATCTTTTTGGACCCTGTTATACAGAGTATTTGCTACCCTAGCTTTGGGGAGGATAGAAGGATAAGAAGGAAGGAAGGAAGGAAGGAAGGAAGGAAGGAAGGAAGGAAGGAAGGAAGGAAAGAACCAAAGAAGGGCTTATTAAGTACCCACCATTGCCAAGCACTGTGCTAAGTGTTTCCCCAAAATTATTTCATTTATCCTCACAACAACCCTAAAAGGCAAATGTTATTATTATCTCCATTTTACAGTTGAGTAAAACCAAGGCAGATAGAGGTTAAGTGACTTGCCCAGGATCATACACCTAGTAAGTACCTGAGGCCAAATTTCAATCCAAGTTTTCATATTTCCAAGCATATTGTTCTGCTCCACCTAGCTGCTTCATGTGGAATATTATCCCTCTTAGCTTTGTGTTTTCTATAAATCTAATGAGCACACCATCTAAATTTCTTTAAACAAACCACTAATAAAAAATTTTAAACAGCACAGGAAGACAGATCCTTGAGGTATTCTGGAGATCTTCTGCCAAGATGGCACTGAACTATTAATTACTACCCTGAATCCAGCCATTTAACTAGTTTTGGATCTCTGTTCTTCAAGAACAAAATGAGATATTTTATCAAAGCTTTGCTAAGATTTGGGCAAACTCTATCCAAAGCACTTCCCTCACTTATGAGTTGATGTCAAAAAAGGAAATAAAGGCAGTCCGACAGATCCTATTTTTGATGGAAGTCATACTAGTGTAATCATGGTTCCCTTTCTCAGATGTTCACTCATCATCTCCTTCCCGTCTTCTTTTCCTGGATCCTCCTACAGATCCCTCCCTCTAACCATGGGTGTCCCTCTGGGTTCAATCCTAGGTCCTCTTCCCTTTGAAGTGGCCTGAAATGTCCCACAAACCCAGCAAAGTAGCTTTAAGCAATCAAAAGAACACCGGAACAGTAATTCGTTGATTAGGCGTGAGTTGCTTACATTCACAACTATGAGAAAACAACTCACACCATCTTTAGACGTCTCTTAACCGCAAACACTGACGGTTCAGTTTCCGCGTCCGCCACCCGCCACCCCACTCTCGGCCTTCCTGAGAGTCCGTGCAGAATGGAGCGAAACTTGACCTGAAATCGCTCCAGGCTAATTAGCACCGCATTTACATGGCAGTTTGCTCCCCACCAGAGCAGAGGGAATTACGGGCAAAGCCCCGCAGACCCAAGTGGATCCGAGGTAGTAACGTCAACTCCTTGGAAACACGGGGCGACAATTGGCTACACGATCAACCCCTTCCGTAGTAGCTTTACCTTTATTTAGCCCTCCACGCTAGCTTCTGCAAGCCCTGGCCATGGAGGCCGCCGGGGCCCCTCAGCACTGCGCACGCCCCCTTCTCCCTGGAGCTCGGCCCTCAGCCTTCCGAATTTATCCCAGCTGCCCTAATCTCGCCCCTGACCACCTCGAGGAACACCAGACAGGTTACACGCGTGCAGGGCCAGCGCCTCCCCCCAACCCTCCTCGCCTCCCCAGGACGACCCCTCCCAGGCTCACGTGGCTTCGTCCCGGAGCCAATCAGCGGCCCGGGCCTGTACAGCTGCCTGGTGAAATCCCGCGGACCCGCCTGCTCTCCTCTCCATCCCCCTCGTGCCTGGGCCACGTCTGGGCCATAACCTCCGGTGGCTCCCCCTTAGCTCGCAGACCGGACACGGATCCCCCGAGGCTGAGCCTTCCCTCCCCAGTTCTCAGGCATCTTATTCCCCCTTCGAGGACTCCTCGAGCCCGTGACGCCGGCCTCCAGGCTGCCGCTGGGCTCTGGCTGCCCCCCGGGCCTGCGAGGCTCTTCCTCCTCCGCGCAGACCTTCTCCAGGAGGCCCTCCCAGGGCTCTCCCTCCTTCCTTCACTTCCCATTTATGCTCTGGGATGCTTGTTTGCGCCGCGACGTTCCCCTGGCTTGCAAGCTCCTGGCTTTTTGGGCCCCTCGGTGCTTAGCAGTCCCTGGCACATAGAAAGCACCGGATAAACACTTGTTTACTCCCTGGCCTCTTGAAACTTGCTCTGGTCACTGCCTGGCTCCAGCTTCCTTTTCCAGCCTGGTTCTCCACTCTCCCTCTTCCTCCTATACACACACACACACACACACACTCTCTCCCTCTTACACACACACACACACACACACACACACTCTCCCTCTTACACACACACACACACACACACACACACACACACCCCTCTCTGACCCTCCCGGCGTCCTCAGGTAGGCCCATCTTTCCTTCTGGCTCCCCCTCCTAGACGTCTTTTCTGTTCCTCCCCAGTGACCAGCAATCCCTTCCCGCTAGACCAGTGCTGGGCAAACTTTAAAGAGGGGGCCAAAGAAAAGGAAGTGCTCCTCTATCAGTCTGTTTCCAAGGCAGCTCTTTCGAAGTTTCATTGTATTGTGTTCGTCAGATTAGGAATAATGTCTCAGACCAGATAGAACATTTCAGGGGCCCCCCTCTGCATCTGGCCCGCGGGCCATAGTTTGCCCATCACTGCTCTAGATGATGCCTCCTTCTCTGGCACATACTTTATATTGCTGAGATGTGCAACATACATGTTCTCTTTGCTGACAGAATCTCTGAGGGAAAGGACTAATTTACTTTTGCTTTAGTATTCCTGATGCAAGCTTAATAAAGAGAGATAGCAAATGATATAAAAAAGGTAGATTATAGAATGACAGGATCATATAACTTAGTTTTGAAAAGGCCCTAAAAGAATATCATCTCATTCAATGCCTTCCCCTTACAGATGGAAAACTGAGGCTCAGGGATCATTAACTTCTCTAAAATCGCACTGCTGGTAAGGAGAGCCAGCTCAATAAGAACTCAGCTCTTGGATTCCCAATCCAGCATCTTTTCATTAGAAGCTGGCTAAAAATTAGGCTGGCCCCATTTCCTCCCCTGCATCAGTGGCAGGAAAAGCATCAATAGCACCTAGGTGTCCTCCACATTTTCCAAAACTACAAGAATCCTATTCTTCAGTTCTTCCTGTTGATTTTGCTACCATATGCAGAGCCACACAAACTTTTGGTCAACAGAACCACCATGTGTATTTTAGAACTGGGACAAAACAATGTTTAATATAATTTATTTCCTATGGCAATATCCCAATTTTTTGATTACCTATACAAGTATCTTAAAAAAAAAAATAAAAACAACTCTTAAGCAATTGGTGTTAGATGACTTGGCTGGGTCACATAACTAGGAAGTATCTGAGTTCAAACTCAGGACCTCTGGTCTCTCAGCCTGGCTCTCCATCCACTGAACCACCTACCTGCCCCTAGTCTCTCTTTTTTTCTTAAACAAAAACTACCTTTCCTCATTCAATAATTTGGTTCTGCTAAATGTTATAAGAAGGAAAGCACTATAGTGAGAATAACTTTTTAAAAATATACTCCAAAGGCTGGATGTAATATCAAACTTTTTGTTGTATTGGTTAAGTTTTGCTGAACTATTGTAGCCCTTTTTTTTTTTTTTTTTAATTACTTTGTCTCTCTGGGGATGGGCAGAGGAGGTATACTGGGAAATGTAGGTGTAAAAGCAAAAGCCACTTAATGAAAATTTATATTAAAAACAACAAAAAACCAAGAACAACTAAATGTACTCCACATAGGATAATATAGCAAAACTTTCTCTAGAAATCTTAACTTCTTAAACTCAGTTTTACTTTTATTTTTTTAAGTTAATGAATTAAGAAGCAGTTCTGCCAACTCTTGATTACTTCCACATTTCACTCAAAATTTAATAAATTTCACAAGATATAATTGTAAATAAAATTAGAAAAGAATGTAGGTCACAATATCCTCCTGTAGAAGTACAAAAGGACTTTAAAAATTTGGTAATATAGGAATATGCTCAACATAGTCCCAATTTTTTATTAGAAGCTCTTAACCCATAGAAACACACACACACACACACACACACACACACACACACACACACACACACACACACCCTAATCTCTTGTGAGTGTTCTAATGTGGTGCGCACAATAATTGTCCAAAGTAAACACCAAAATTTGAGCTACAAAATATTCTCATTACTGAGAACATCAAAATGTGAGCCAATCAATGAAACAATGACTGCTATAACCCTGGTAAGTGTACAAAGTATTATAATCAGTGCATACATATGCATATATGTATTCATATTTTTTCATCAATATTTCCTAGACATGTAAATCCTTTTCTCTGTGTGACACCATACTCTCTTGCCTCTTTTCCTGCCTAGAAAGTTGATGTGTTAGTAGTTGTTGTAGTTAGTAGCTTTCTGGCATGAAGAATATGTTTTTAAAAACCAGTCTGCCCATATATTTACATGGAAGATTTACTAATGTAATTGTACTATATTCTTACAAAGGATTTTATTTCATTTTTTCTTAAAGTACAGAAATACACATAGTTGAATTAATCTGATTCTGACACAAACTACCCCATCAACATTATTCACACTTAAATTCAATTTCTGGTCTATTTCCTAAATTATTAAATATAGTACTGCCTCATGCATTCACTTCTAGTGGCACTTTCCACCATGTTCTAACAACACTACAGGCATATTTTTAAAGTTTTAATTTTTAGATATCACAAGTGGTTGTAATTATAACATGGTGCAACGAACCAGCTGAGCTGTGTATAATGCTACCTTTTGCTATTTTGGTATAGTGCAAACAATACTAAGAGACATTAAAAGCATAATCAAAAAAAAGGGCAAAGTAGAAAATAACCTTATTCAGAGAATACTATTTTTCAATTTTCACCATCTCTCATTACCAGAAAACAAATTTTTAAAAAATCAATTCAAAGAATATACCTTTTATTTAAATTTTATTTTCTTCTCAATATTTGCTTTACTTAAATGTAAGGGGCCAAGATACTTGCTTATTAAATACTTCTAGAACTCTCTCACTCATTTTCAAAAAAACATAACTTTTAGTCAGATCAGAAATGTAAAGGATTTATTTGCCTTTAGTTTCTGTTATTTACTAGAAACTAAGAAAAAATATTGAAAAAGATGAGAAAATTAACCCAAAAGGAATCTAGTTTAGAATTAGTTTATATTAATTAATGCCTCAGATAAAGGTGTAGTTGAGAAACTCATCAAAATGAAGATGATAAGAAGTTGAGAGGAGCAGCTAACCTACTTAATAATAGTCAAGATCCAAAAAGGTCTTGACAGAATTAGAACACTGAACCAAATTTAATAAGGCAAATTTTCATAAGGATAAATGTTGTCTTCACAATAGTTTTTTTTAGAATTGACTTCACAAACAGAAGATGGGAGGAGTGAAAATACCATTTGTACTCTATCTGAGTTGGATTACATCTGTGTATAGTTGTGTGTGACATTTAAGAAGGATACTGATAAACTGTAGAATGTCTAGAGGAGGGTAAAATGAATGATGACATGTTTCAAATTCATGCCATATGAAACCTGGCATAAAGAATCAAAGATGTTTAGCCTGGAGAAGACTCAGGAAGGATGTGTTAGTTATCTTCCTGTATTTAAAGGCCTGATATGGAAGAGAGATTAGATGTGTTATGTTTAGCCCATAGGTTCAGACAATTCTGAGGGGAATTAAAAGCTGAACTAAAAAAACGATAAGGTTAAAGAGTTAAAAAAAAGTCTTACTCAGAGTCCTGTTCTTTATAGTTTCTATCATTGATTATGATCAGAAAACAAGTATGATAAAAAATCAGTTGCAAACACTATATTTTTTTAGCCAGCCAGAGCTCAAAATTAGCGGCAATAAGCAGAACATGCAAAGAAGCAAATCTAAATCTGACATCAAGAAAAATTCCTAATAATTATAGCTGTCGAGTGGAATGGGATATGTTGCCAAGTAATAGGTTCTCCCTCACAGGAGATTTTCAAGCAAAGTCTGGATGATCATTTGTTAAGTACATGGCAGGAAAGATTTTTCTTTTCCAAGTGTGGTTTGGACTCCATGGCCATCGAAATCCCTTACAATTGAAATTCTGGGATTCTGTGTAACAATAAGATCTGTACACCATAAAGTTTCTTCTTAATGCAATCTTGAAATGCTGTAACAGTAGACACAAAGAACTGGGGAAAGCATTTTTTAAAAGTCAAAATGCATTTCTTAAGCACTTATATGTACCCTGATGTTGCTCACAATCTAAGGGAGGAACTCAAAGTCATTGTACATGTGGGGATTTATAGGTTTATATATCATCGATTTTTCTGTTCTTTGTATAAAGAAATGTTCATATATGTTGATATTATCAAGTTCATAACAAAAAAAGTTAAAAATAAAAGAGCAATGATAGAAATTCATGTGAAAAAGAAAGACAAACACCTATTAATACAATAAACCTTCTTTACATGAAAAAAAGATCTGATAGTAAAATACTAAGAAGCAAAAGTTTGATATTAGTTTATTTCTAGAAACAGCCAGCTTTGTTTTAAGCTGAGTAAAAAAAGTGATTTGGTTCAACTGTTAATTACTTCATACTTTATATTGTGTAGTGAAGTCATTTGCTACCAAGGGAGTATTGTAAACCTACATGAAGTTGGCATTTATAGACTGGATGTGACTATGTGGGCAAGTGGATGCTGAGATGCAAAAGATAGAACTGTAAACATCTATTAATTCTTTCCTATTCTATAAAAAAGAGGGCCAAAAATAAAATGATAGAGGGCAGCAATGGTTCTAGAATTTTGAACTGTAATATAATCTGAAGCAATTAGTGACACCGCTTCCTACCACCTGCACCTCTTTTTACTTTTGTCTTTGTCTCAATGGTTTTACTTCCTGTCTTCACTCTGTCTATCCCTTTGCAAAGGGGCAACTATAGGCTCCCATTCAGGCTTTCTTCTTTCCACTGTTAAGAACACTGCGGATGGCTCTTGTGACAAATATAAAAGCAGTACAGGCATTGTTAGATTCAAAAAGCTTTCCTGGTTCACCATTTTTTAAAAACAATTCTAACTGCTTTAAATATTTAATATTTAAAATTATTTTTATTATATAAATTATATGTTATATAAATTATGAAAACATAAAAATTAAAACAAAATATTTAAATATGATAACCACTGTAAATAAATATGCATTTCGTTTCTTGCCACATCCAAGTAAAACTAGTGAAGAAATGTATTGTTTTTCGTATTAATACATTTTATTCTATTCCCCTGAAGAACAAAGATGAACTTAGCCTTGCTCACAGATAAACCTAGTACCCCAAATCAACCTAAGTAAAAGAAATGTCTTGAGTACTATTATCAAGAAAGTCCATAAATCATCCTGTTATATATAATCAATTAGGAATTAACATCAGACATTGCACATGAGTAAACACAAATTAGTTGGTCATCACTTGGCACCAGGAGTTGGTGGGCCGGAAGTTTTACATTAAAAAGCTGAACAGGGAGGGAGTCTTGTGTTTTTGAAGATGGCCTTCAGCAACAGCTGGAGAACAAGAGAAGAAATTTCTTTTGCCGCTCTGTCCATTTCAGTCTATTTCCTATCATATCTTCTGTCTCTGCCACCAGGACATCCACTTTACCAAAACCCTGTGCATGCATATTTGTACTCAAGTGTAAACGAGGGGACGCTTCAGCTCCCTCAGCACGAGGCTAGTTTCACGAGGGAAGTCGCAGCCCGGCCCATCAAAGACGCCACGTACCTGTTGTGAATGGCTTAAACAGGGAAATAAATACTCCTGGCACAGAGGTTTCACTGGTCTCTGTCTGATTTTCACTCGTCTCTTTAGCAGTCTCCAAACGCTGATTCACGCTCTGTGGAGCACTGCATTTTTGAACTAGAAAGAAAGGGGGAACAACACCTGCTGCACCCTTTTCTAGTCTTAGTTAATTTCCAAGGTCATCTGTTTGATTTCAGCTTATCTATTTTTAATTTGCCTTATTTTGGAGGCATTATTGCATTGGAGGCATGCTTAAAATTAAGCAATCACCATCCCTATTGGGGTTGAGGAAGTCTCTAGGATCCAGAGATTGGTAGCCTACGTGTCTTGGTGATTCATCTTCCCTGTCAAAACCAGGTCAGAACCTGCATTTTAAAATTAAACATATAAACACAAAAATTGAAATTTCTTCCAAACCTTCCTAAACAATACATGATTTGAATTACCAAAAATATGCTGTGAATTAGCTTAAAATAAATGGGAAAAGCCTTACTTAAATGTACCAAGCAAGGTGAAGGATTGCTTCTGTCAAAAAAGTTATCAAGGGAACTTGGACTGGAGCACCTCCCTTAGAGCTAAATATTCACACTGGCCCACTGCTGAGAGGCACGAACTTTGGTGGGATAATATAGTAATTCCTAATTGGTTGTAATGTGAGAGAGACAGACAGACCCACATACACACGGAGACAGAGACAAAGATAGAGACAGACAGACACACAGACAGAACTGTGGAAGGTCCTCTTTGCTCTACATAAGTAGTAGGAGGAATGGTTCCATCTTTCATTTAGGCCTTTCTCTTTAAGGGATCTCTCTGGATTTAGAGCAAGGATAAGGAGATTACTCTCTTCTCCTTTCCCTGCCATCAGTAGCAGCTCACAGCATAAGCAAATGAGAAAAGGCATGTGCTTGCCTAGGCAGGCCTGAGGTGGGACCTTGAGCTCCTATATGTCTCCTGCCTCATTTTCCCCTCTGAGCACAAGCCAAAGACCAGTGATTTTTTTTAAAGAATTTTTATTTTTTTTTCAAACCCTAATATCTTTATATATCCTTCTATATTAATTTTTTTTTATTTGTTACAGGGCTAGGCAGTGGGGGTCAAGTGACTTGCCCAGAGTCACACAGCTGGAAAGTGTCTGAGGCCGGATTTGAACCCAGGACCTCCTGTCTCTACGCCTGGCTCTCAATCCACTGAGCTACCCAGCTGCCCTCCAGTGATTTTGAAAAATAGATGTTTCCAGTCTAAGCAGTTGAACTCATGAATCTGAGAGCTCCTGGAGCAAGTGTTGGCTATTCAATAGGAGATGCTTTCCAAAACAGCATGCTTTCTGGAAGAAAAAACCACCACCACAAGGAGGATCTTCTATCTGAAAGACTAAGGAAAACAATTTCCAGTTCTTCAGGAAATCTGAATTGTACTAGTAAATCTGGGACAAAAAGACCTAAAGTCATATCACAGATTTTCGATTCAGAAACTAAATACTTTATACTAAGATTAAATTATGTTTTTCTTCGCCAGAAACTCTGATAAAAAAAAATAATGGGGTTTTTTTTGGCCTTGGAAACTGTCAGAGAAAATCATATGATCATGCATATAGAGCAGGAATAGATGTCAGAATCAACTGGGGATGTTGGTTCAGGAGTAAGAAACAAGAGAGGTCAAATACAGCCTTATGGTTATTATATCACAAATACATTTTACTAGTTTTAAAACTTACTAGTTTTATGACCCTGGGCAAGTCACTTAAACTTGTTTGTCTCAGTTCCTTATCTGTAAAATGAGCTGGAGAAAAAAAACGGCAAATGACTCCAGTATCTTTGCCAAGAAAATTCCAAATAGGACCACAGAGTTAGACATAATTGAAAAGGAAAAACTGGAATGCAAGGGCAGGGAAAGGAAAAAAGAAGAGCTGAAGCAAAAAAGGAAACAGGCCATTTCATTTACAGATCACAAATGTCAGCTAAACATCCTCTCTTTCAGCAACTAACTTGTAAAGAGGGGACTAAGAGCAAAGTGAGAAAAAAGTAAAAGAAGGCAGGACAGTGAGAACACATTTAATAATTTATAATCACAAAGCTGAATAGGGTGAACTCATCCTTAAAACAGAAAAGACTGGCCAAATGGATTAGAAAACAGAATTTGACAATATGTTGTTTACTGAAACATACTTGGAATTCAAAGATTCACAGAGGCTTTAACTGAACTCAAAGAAAAAGCAATAGGATTTCAGGTAAGGCTATAATAAATATGGGCATGACAAAAATAAATAAGCAAATAAATTACACTACATTTAAAGGTATCCTAAATAATGAATCAATATCAACACTTAGCATATACCTGAAGAAAGTTAATCAAAACAGACGTAATCATACAAATTTAATAGTGCAGAGACCTTAATTTACCCTTTTCAGAACCGTACAAATCTAAGAGATAAACAAGAAAAATATGCAAGGAAAAAAACAGCAAAAGATAAACGAGAAAAATGATTAAGCTTAAAAAGAATTTATATACTTTTAGAATGTACATGACAACTTTATAGAAACTGACTTTCCAGATGTAGGAAAACAAAAACACTGAACATATCATTTGCTAATCACAATTCAATAAATATTTTTTTTTTAAAAAGTCCCTTAAAGAATTAAAAGTTGAAAACCAAATAACATAATTTAAAGAATTGGTGGGTCAAAGAATAAATTATAGAAATAGAAAATTTCATCTAAGAAAATTACCAAAATGTTTGGCATCCAGCTAAAGCAGTTCTTAGGGGAATTTTCTATCTTTAAATGCTTTTATTAACCACAGAAAGAACAAACCAATGACTATGAATCCATTAGTAGGCCTATCTTACAAAGAGATCAAAGAATGAGAAAAAAGACCTATATTTACAAAAAAATTAGCATCTCTTTTCATAGTGGTCAAAAATTTGAACATAAGATAGCAACCAACTAGAGAAAAAGTAGACAAATAATAAATAGCACATGAAAAAATATTACGTTATAAGAAATTATGAAATAAAAGACTTCAATAAAGTAATGCAGAAGAAAGTGAAAACTAGAAAAATAATTTATACACAATAATTATATTTAAAAATACAAGGATAAAACATGAGCCCAGAAGAGTAAATGTAAGTATGCCATTTACCTCCTGCCAGAGAAGTGATGAACTTAAAATAAATAGAGAAACATATTTTGGGGGCATGATCAATGTAGGAATTTTTTTTTCTGGGCTATGCCTATTTATGATTAAGAGTTTTCTTTTTCTATTTCTTTTTATTGTTGTTGAAGAGAAGCAGTGAGAAAGATATGTCATAAATATATGAGAAAATAAACATTTTTAAAGTAAGAAAAAAGAAATATAAACAGTTCATTATCTGTACCACTTACTGAATGCTCAAAATTATTATTTTTCTTTGTAGTTTGCTCTTAAATTCTGTTTTACATCTGAAAGCTTCTACAGAGCCTTGGAATACCTGAAAGTTTCCCATTTTATTAGAAGTCATTTCCTCCCTTTAAAATTATACTGTCATTTTTTATTAAGTCTTTATTTTTTGCCTTTTTGTGGTCCTTTACCCATCAGTAAATATTTATTAAGCTTTAATTTTCACAATATCTTATTTCAGTTCTGAAATCAGCCTACAAATATTTCACTACATAACATCAATCTGGTGATCACTGAATAAAGGAATGTATATATATTTGTATATACATTTTTGTATATATAATATACATATGCATATACATTATATATACATAAACATATATATATTTATAAAGGTATTTTTACATTTGTAAAAATAAGTTTGACATATACAGGATTCCCAACAATGACAGCAGTAGACCTGATTCCCCAAGGGTTACTTGCCTTGAATCTTATACATATCACTATCAACAAATCATTTTGTTTTACAGAAAAGAAAAGACAAAACAAAACAAAAAATCCCCATGGCTTTTACAACCTTAATTTCTATCTAAATCAGCAATCGGATGTATGAAATGATATGAAATCACTAATATCAGTGCTGAAAACTGGTGTCATATTAAAAGATGCAATTTCCAGTTAGTTATAGGGCAAACGAGGATCACTGTCTCATTGGATGTTGAAGGGTGCTCATCGACATTACCATCACAAAAATCGTGAGATTCTGGCTATTTATGTTCCTTGGTAACTTCAACTCTTTCTTTTGACTGCCTGAAATATTTTTCTGTGAAACAATTTTGTATCTGGGCTTGCAGTAAGACCTGAATTCAAATCCAGCTTCAGACTGTGTGATCCTGGTCAAGTCATTTAACTATGCTTGCCTTCGTCTCCTCATCTGTAAAATGGGGATAATAATAGTATCTACTGCATTATTGTGAGGATCAAATGAGATAATAATTGTAAAGCACTTAAGCAGTGTATACTCAATAAATGCTTAAAAGTACTGGGGAAAAAGAAAGAAGAAAAAACTCATGTGACAAATATGCAGAGTCAAGTAACACAAAATTCCCACATTGGCCATGAGCAAAAATGTATGCTTCATTCTACATCTTAAATTTATTCTCTGAAGTCACAGCTGGTCATTTCATAAAGCAGAATTCTTAAATCTTCCAACCATTGGGAAATGGTTGAACAAATTATGTTATATGAATAACCCCCCCTCCTTTCCTCCATAGCTTTCATTTCACTTAAAAATTACACTTTGAATGTCTGTCTTAATTTCTTTCATTATTTGTGCAATCTTTATGGCTAATTCATTTTTTTCTCTGAGATGTTGTGAAGTTATTTTCTTCAGAGCTTTCTTCTTGGGCTTTTCTCAAGCTGCAGCATTTCTTTATTATAGTTCGGCCTTTCTATCTCCTACGGTTCCTAGATTGGGATTTTCATTTTTTGTTTTTGTTCTGTCATTCAGTCGTTTCCTACTCTGTGACCGCCTGGACCCCAGCATGCCAACACCGTCTGTGGGGTTTTCTTGGCAAAGATACTAGAGTGGCTGACCATTTCCTTTTCTAGTGGATTAAGGCAAACAGAGGTTAAGTGACTTGCCAGGTTCACAGAGCTGGTGAGTATTTGAGGCTGGATTTGAACTCGGGTCTTCCTGAGCCCAAGTCCATGGCTCTGTCCCCGAGCCATCTAGCTACCTAAGTAAATCAAAAACATAAATTTACTGAGTGTCTGGGTCACAAGAAATTAGTAAGTTGGGAAAGTGCAGCTGGAGGGGTTTCAGGATCACCAATTCCTATGTTGAATTCCTCTAAAGCAGTGATGGACAAACTACCACCCGCGGGCCAGATGGGGCCCCCTGAAATGTTCTGTCCGGCTGTGGGACATTATTCCTAATCTGACGAATACAATGAGTAGGATACAATACAATGAAACTTCAAAAGAGTAGCCTTAGAAACAGACTGACAGATGAGCATTTCCTTTCCTTTGGCTCCTCTTTAAAAAGTTTGCCCATCTAATGTCACATGGCTGGCATTTGGGGGGGAGGTGCATCTGGCCTGCGGCCCATAGTTTGTCCATCACTTCTCTAGAGAATGTGAGGGCAGAAGTTGGGGAAGGGAGAAAGCCTGGGAGTCAGGCACTTCCCCATTGAGAAAAGAGCCACCAGAATTTCCCCTGGGGGTAGCCATACAGGGATGCTCACAGGAGGAGAGGCTGCTGGGTAATGGGGTGGAGAGAGCACTTGGGGAGTGGAAATGAGGAGCTGACGGGGAGGCATCAGGGAACGCGCGGCTGAGGCTGGGACTGCTAGCACGCAGCGGCCGCGGCACAAGGAGGGCCAGAACATGGACGGGACAGGAAAGTTAAAGACTTAAGGCAAAGGCCATGCTTGGGGGGACACTGGAGGGGGGCTAAAAGGAACAGCAATCAGTAGGAGACGGGGATGGGGTTTGAAGGCTCAAAGACGAGGTGTCAGAGTCCCTGGGACGAAGGAGAGAGGCCTGGGGGAACAGCCTCCCATTCTCTCTTTGTGCAGGACAGTGATGGTGAACCTACGGCACAGGTGCCAAAGATGGCACGCAGAGCTCTGTGGGCACACGTGCTGCCCCCAAGCCCCGGGTTCATTACTAGAAAGGCAGAGATCTTGGGCGGAGCTGCTCCCCTCCCCCTCTCCACAACCCCTGATGACATTCTTCACATCCCCCACCCCTCTGCCCAGCAGCCCAATGGGAGCACTTAGGGGTAGGGTGGGGGGCGGCTCACAGGCAGCAGACCCCTCAAGTCACCCCCCTCCCCTTCTTCATCTGCACTGAGGACATTCCTCACTTCACCACCCCCCCTTCCATCCAGCGGCCCAACGGGAGCTGGGGGGGGGGGAGAGGGAGGCACGCCCAGCACTCGATGGGGGAGGGGCACGGCACACAGTCTCTAAAGGTTCGCCATCACTGCTGGGCTCCAGCCCTCCCCTCTCTGGGAAGCCCTGGGTCCTGGCTCAGTCTCCCGGGGGTCTGAATTAGGCACAAGCTCCTTCTTTGTGTCCTCCTCATCCAGGACGCACTGCAGAAGTGACCACTCTCTGCTCTGGTCCTGGCAGGCTCCCAAGGTCCCTGGGCTGCATGGACGGCAGGCCTCCTCCCACTCTCTGGCGCTCTCCTCCCTGGCTCTCTCCGCTGTCCCGGTGTTGGTGCAAGCTGCCTGGCTGCTGACATGACCACCCGCTGCCTCCTGCCACTGCCCAGGCGTAGTTTTCCCAGGTGTGAGCTTGGTGTGGGCTCTTTGGGCGCCCACCTAGTCTCTTGCTGCTTGAGGCCACACTGGCAATGCTGCCTGGACACTGCACTGCCCACATGTGAATCGCCTGGGCCTTCTCTGAGCAAGGCTTTAGCTGCCTGCTGGGTTCCAATGCATTCAGCTTGTGCTGTGGTTCTAGGCTGTTTGCAGGCTCCATCTTCCACCCACAGGGTTCTGGAAATCCTCCTGTCCTGGGCTGGATGGAGGCATTTTAAAATGGTTTTCACTGGTTTTATCATTATTCTCTTTTCAGAGTTTTGCTGCCTATTTGTGGGGAATCTAGGTTCCTTTATGTCCCGTCACAATGCCATCTTAACTAGAACAAGATGACTGTTTTGAATAGAAAAAACAATAATAGCAAGTATAATATTAAATTTATGGGTCACAGAGAGAAATGTCAATCCTTAGTAAAATTCTAGAAGGGATTATTAAAGTAGAGAGAATTATATGAGAATTTACCAAGTAAAGAAGAGATCATTGAATCAGTAAGAATTTATTAAGAACAATTCTTGCCATATTAACTTCATTTTTGACAGGGTTTTACTAAGTCAAACAGTGGAATGCCCTGAGAATAGGATGTCTAAACGTCAGCAAGGCATCTGAGTCTTCTGAGATCCTTGTATGTAGGATGGAGAGACGTAGATTATGATAGTACAATTGGATGGGTGCAGAGGGCTTTTCTAGTTGAGTGAGCAGGCCTCAAGAACACTGGTTATTTGAATCAATGTCAACCTTCAGGGAAGCCTCTACTGCCTTCCTCTTAGACATTTTTATTACCTAGACAAGCACGAATGGTACTTTTACCAAATTTGTGGATATCATGAAGTGGGGAAGCATAATAGCTAATACATGGAACGGCAGAAACAGTCCAAAGAGATTTTGACAGACTAAAAATGGTCCAAATCTAATCAGATGAATTCTAATTGTAATAAATGTAAAATACTGGGTTGGAAAAAAACCCCAGTCTATATATAACAGGTTGTATCTATGCAACAATTTATGTGAGATTTACCTAAGAGTTCAGGTGGATTATAAATTCAATATATGTCAGTCATATGGCAGAACAGCCCCTAACACTAATGTAATCTAACATAGTGTGCCCAATGCATTTTATACACAGTAATCATGTAAAAATGTTCATTAGATTTGCATTTAAGAGACATAAACAGAAGCCTAGTGTTTTATGATTCTGAGTCTACTTTTCTCATCCTTTCCAAATTTTGGAGAATCAAAAGCTTGTTGGCTTAGCAAAAGCAAAAAGATTAATTGATGCACATACTATTCTGTAATATAAATGGTTCATCAGGTAATCAGGAAGGCAGGTGTAAAGACACAGCACATTACTAAAGCAGTGAATACTTTATTTAATTCATGAATATAGTTCATTTTCTTAAGGGGATGTGTTTTTACTGAGAGCAAATGCTGCCCAGTTTTGTGCCTAAGGCCCTTGTAATCTGTTTAGAAATGATGCCCTTGTCTAAGAATTATTTTTTTCAGTTTGTTCAGAATAAAAAACTGCTATATATTTGATATCCTCTCTGGAAATATTAAAATACTAACCTATACCCCCCAAAATAATTTTTCTATAACATGCCTGATAAATTATCAAAAGCCTTTGTGGGAAGAAAACAATTTATAATATCAATAAAGTTGAAGATCCCAAGTTTCTCAAGCAACTTCATCTTACATAGCCTACAAATTTGGTTTTCCACCAAGTTTGAGCACTGAGAAGTTCTGAATGCTTAGAAGCCTAAGGCTGTGTTGATATGGTATTTCAGTCCATTCTTTATATCATCTTTCTTAACAGTTCCTTAGTATAGATTTATTTTTCTAAAAATGAAAAATTAATCAAGAAAAAGAAAAAACTAAAAATATTTTAAAAACTAAATAAAAAAATAATAAAAAAGAAAAGAAAGAAAAAGAAAGAAAATTTAAAAAGAACTCAAAATCTAAAAAAAAAAAAAGATCTTACCTTCCTTTCTATAGATAAAATGTTATCTGGAGCTAATTTTTACAATTATTAATAAAATGTTTTAGATAATTTTTAATCATTTAATTTTGACCAATTTTTTTTAAAAGATCACTAACATCAGAAGTTCATGATGTGTTTTAATGAATTCTATCTCTTACACAATACTATTCTGCTTACTTTTCTTGAGATTTGGGGAATTGTTCATAGGAAAGAGATATAAATAATCTTTTCATGTCTGTTGATTTTAAAACACAGTGCCTTAATACTGGTGGAGAAGAAACAGTCATAGAACCTTGAAATTGGAAAGAAATTTACAGAAATTATCTGATCCAACCAATACTCCAAAAAAGAAATCCTCCGCAACATGCCTGATAAATTGTCATTTGGCCTTTCCTTGAAGACTTCTAGTTAAGCAGAACTCACTATCAACCAAGACAACCCATTCTACTATTTGATAGTTTCAACTTTTAGTAAGATTTTCCTTATATCTAATTTTGCCTGTCTTATAATTTATTATTTCTTGTTCCATGTTCTGGAGCCACACAGAAAAAACCTAATTCCTCTACCTTGTAAAAGTCCTTAAGATACCTGAAGAGAGCTTCTCTTCTATACACTAAATGTCCCAAATTTCTTCAACTCATCATCTTATGGCAAGATTTAAGACATCTCACCATTCTTATTGCCATTTTCTGAATTCATCAGTTTATTGATGTTCTTCCTTAAATGTAGCATTCAAAATTAAAAACATAGCTCTGCAAAAGTGGCTCAGTTCTCCAATATCACCAAAATCTTCTTCATTGCCAAATAGCCTTTCCTCTATCCTCACCCTTCCTGACCGATACTGGTGAATGCCCCCTCCTGAGTTTTCATGGTACTCTTCTCTCTGAGGGCTCCTCCTACCTGTATGACCTCTCTTCAGTATCCTTTGCTGGATCATTTTTCATGTCATTCCCACTAGCTCTGAGTATATGTCCCAGGCTCTATCATGGATGATCCTCCTCCTCCTGCCCCACTTCTTCATTCTCCTCCCCTTGCCCTTTTCTCCTCCCTTTTCTTCCTTCTCCACTCCCTTCCCCTTCTTCCTTCCCCTTTTTCCTTTTTCTCCCACTTAATTACCTTATTAACTCTTATGTGTTTTATGTGTTTAGTTAATATCTCTATGCAAATAACATTTCCTACTTTCTACTTCTTTGGGAGAATGTGTTGAGAGAAATGTAAGTCAAGAGGAAGACTTGAATAAAATAATCAGGACATTATGGAGGTAAGTTGGAGGGTTTTAAGAGTTGGAATTTAGGTAGGAGAAATTTGATAAGTTTGGGAGAGATTGAGGAAGATTTGAAGGAAAAATCTACAGGAACAAACAGCAATCCATATTCTACTTCTGGGTTGAAAGAGAAGCAAAATCAAAGATTACCACAGATCTAAGAAGAGTAAAGAGGATCAAGGAGAATTAGGGAGTAGAACCTAAAAGGTGGATGACAAGACAGAAAACAAAAGTGGAACAAAATTATAGGATTAAGCAAAATGATTGGATTGGTGGACAGGTCAAATCAGTGAAGTAGAAAGGAGGCTGGTGCCAAGTTGAAGGGAAGATGGCTGTGGTTGAATCTGAATAAAACTTTCATTAAGAGGTGGTGATTTAAGTCAAGTTTTAACCAAGTTCAAAAGATTAGGTATAAATACCACATTATTATGAGAAACAGGAAAAATCATGCAGTGACTAGTATTAAATGTGCAATATTTGAATTTCTACCACAGGTTATGACTGTTATCTGTGTTCCAAATGTAGGCTGATCTACTTCCTGAAGGAGACAGTGAAGAGACCAGAAAAACGCCTCTCTAATCTCTAAAAGCAGTGATTTCCAAAGTGGGTGCCACCACCCCCTAGTGGGTGCTGCAGCAATCTAGGTAAGTGGTGATGGCCACAGGTGCATTTGGGGGCAGTGAATAACTGTAAGGGGGTGGTGATAGTATGTGACAGAGGGCACTAAGTAATATTTTTTCTGGAAAGGGGGTGGTAGGCCAAAAAAGTTTGGGAACCACTGCACTAAAGTGAGAGAGAGAAAACAAAAAGTTCTTTAAAGAAACAAAATGGAAACTTTAACAAGGGCAGTAAATAAAAAGGATCTGAGATAGTGGAGGGGATAGATGACCCTTTTCCAGATAACTGTTAAGAGAAGAGTATAACAAAGGAGAAAGGAAGAGGGCAGCTAATTACAGCTTAAGAGCCCATTTAAGACTCTTCTTAAAGAGGAAAGGTCCATGCCCTCAAGAGGCTTACATTCTATTTATAACACATAAAAAGACACTGAAGAGGGGAGAAGGAGAAGGCATCCATATGGAAAAAGAAGTTCAGAGAGTCAGAAGCAGAGCCTGGAGAGGAATGAAGCATACACACCGCTGGCCTGGGCAATTCCTTAAAATGGTGTTTCCTGAAAGAACTAGCCAATCAGAAGAAGGGAGTACAAGAGCAGAAAGATTTTTTAGAGTCAAAGTGATAGAAAAATCTAGGATGAGAAGGCAGCTGGGAAAATAGTGGAGAAAAAATTCTTGAGAATCAGTAATGAAGCTGAGAGGAATGAAAGAGAGACGTGAATGCTAAATAGTAAGAAGCTGCTTGTTCTCAAAAGAATGACATAGTTAGATGCTCTCAGGCACAAGATTTAGCCAAGAAAATTTTGAAGAAAAAAAGAAAACAGCAACAGTTGGAAATTATTTACTAATGGGCATGGGGACAACAATAGAAAGGTCTATTGTCCTCCCTGTGATTTGTATCCAAGACATTAAAGAACTTCACAGAACTCAAAGTTGTTAAGAACTACTGATTTCTAATACTTCATATGAGCTTTAATGACACTGTCAGAAGAAAAAATTACTGCCAATAATTGGGAAGTCTTGGGCAAGAATCTGAAGACCATGGAGGGGGGGGGATTATTTTCCTCACTGGAAAAAGAATGTAGAAGATAAAACTGATTCAGAAATTATCATGTAGATAAGAAGATGTGTCTCAGAAGAAATTTAAATTTCTGGACTACTTCTTAAAAGTAAGCAATGAGAGACTCCTGGTCAGACATGAAGGATACACAAAAAAGTGTGGTAATGTATTTGTCTTGTAATTCTAATAAAGTAGGCATTAAAATAAAAAGTATGGGGAAAGAAGAATACTATATATGCCCACCTCTCAATGTAGATATTATGAACAGTAGTTAGAAAGAACAAACAGTAAATGAGTTAGGGAGAAATTCAAAGGAGACAACATCCAAGAAGAATTAATAGCAAAACCCATGGCTCTGAACATCTACACATAAATGTTCAAAGTTTAAATGGCAAGAACTAAAATCCTAAGTCAAAAAGCTAAATCAGACTCCAGAGGCATCACTGAAACTTAGTGGGATGACATCCATAATTAGACTATGGCTCTGGTGGTTTTAGCTTATTCAAAAGAAAAGGACTAGGGAAAAGGCAGGGGTTAACATATATTAAGAAGGCAATCTCATGTGAGGGGCAGCTGGGCGACACAATGGATAGAATACTGAGCCTGAAGTCAGGAAGACTCATCTTCGTTAATTCAAATCTGTCTTCAGACTCTTATTAGCTGTATAATCCTGGTCAAACCACTAAACCTATTTCCTTCAGTTTCTTCATCTGTAAAATGAGCTGGAGAAGGAAACAGCAAACCACTCTTGTATGTTTGCCAAGAAAACTCCAAATAGGGTCGCAGAGTCAGACATGACTGAACAATAGCAAACTCATATGAAGAAATAACAGGAATTGAAAGGAGGTGTGGAAGAATGATGGAGAACATTTGAATGACATTCAAAAGAGGGAGAACAGATGGGAGTTTGTCATCACTGGAGAATATCAGAGAAAACTTGGAGAGAAAGAAGAAACAGAGGAGGAATTTGGGAAATATCACAAACTTTGCAAAGACATAATATTGTGGTAATGGGGAATTCAATTATTCAGACAGTTGCTTGAATTGCTACCCAAAATCAAGTGGCTAATAACTTCTTGGCTTGTCTTAGTGATGAATCTTTCAAAAGACAGAGGAACCAACAAGGGAAAATTCTATTTGGGGTCTGATTTTCACAATCCAAGAGGAACTGGCTGCTGGGGTAGAAATGATAGGAACCCTGGGGAAAGTGATTACTCTCTCCTAGAATTTTTGATAAAGGAAGAAGGAAATTTACATATATGCTGGCATGCATCCTTGATTTTGGAAAAAGCATATTTCAGATTAGTAAGATCCCCCAGAAAAAAATGCTTCAGTAGAAATCAGCCAGGGAAGAATAGGAGAGGCTCAATAATGATATTCTAAAGCCAGAATAGGAAATAATTTCCAGTGAGGATTATTATGATTAAAATTATCTCAAGGGATTGATTTTGAGCAAGAAATATCAGTTTTTTTAATATATCCAATTACTGGTTACAACAGCATCATAACTGATAAAGTGACATGTAGGCCAATGGTCCTCTCAAGGTCCAGAGACCCTGAATTCTGGTAAAGCAGCTTAATAAACAGAATTTTAGGAGCTCATTATTTGGCCTCTCCCTTTAACATCCCCTTATTGGTGAAAAGCTAATTAAGACTTGGTCCATCAAACTATCACCCCTCTCCAGGTGGACAGGTGATTGCCTCATATGCTGGAAAAGGATCATTATAAAAAATTAATTTTTTAAAGCCTTTTTTAAACCCTTACCTCCCATCTTGGAGTCAATACTGTGTATTGGCTCCTTGGTGGAAGAGTGGTAAGGGTAGGCAATGTGGGTCAAGTGACTTGCCCAGGGTCACGAAGTGTCTGAGGGCAGATTTGAACCTAGGACCTCCCGTCTCTAGGCCTGGCTCTCAATTCACTGAGCTACCCAGCTGCCCCACAAAATTGATTTTTTTAATAGCAAAATGTAAGCCAGAATCGTTGAAAATAACATATTCCTGGGGATTCCTAAGGATAAGGAGAATGAAGCAAAAAGGAACAAACTGGATAGAATCTCTGACTGAGACTCCAGACACAGAATACATAATAATTCTCCCTAATATACAGGATTTGGGGCCTTTCTACTACAGGGCCCAATGGCCATAGCTAATATATGTGACAAAGGCATGAATTGAAAAGAAGGTCTTTCTGACTCCAAGGTGGGCTGTTTCCTATCTCCTACAGGATGTTGTTTTATAACCTTGATATAAGTAATAACCAAAAATTTAGTATTATTCTTTAATTATTTCAGGTGTGTAAGTTTGCAATTCCTAATAGAACTGTAAAGTTCCTGAGAGCAAGGATTGTATTGTAAACAGTATGTACCTAATATATATTTGTTATATTGATCAAATGAATTTTGGTAAGATAAGAAGATGGGGTAATAGATCATGAATGATGATCACTGGATCAATTGGAGGATGAAAATGACAGATACATACTGCCTGTGATCCTGGGAAAGTTACTAAAACTTCTTAATGTGCCTGTCAATATCTTTAATTTTTTTTCAGTAGCAAAAGGATGGCCTATCTGCATTATTAGAGGAGTTTCCTCACTAGAAACTCCCTAAGCTGAATGAAATCACAGGCCTGGACCAAAACAATAATATACCTATAAGGATGATATTCTGGTCCCCACCTGAATTAATCACAAAAGGTCCAGATAGTTCAAATGACTCAATCAAAAGCACAAACTAAGTATGAACAATTCTTTAATTAATTTGAGAAGAATAAAATTCACTAATTATTGGATAAAAACAAATGACTAAGGAGATAGAGGAACAAGCTCCTGCTATGAGCCCAGGCATTGTGCTAACCACTTCACCCATATAACCTTATTTAATCTTCACAACCACCCTGGGAAGTAGGTGCTTTTCGGATCCTTATTTTATAAATGAAGAAATAGGTAAAGATTCAGTGACATGCCCAGGGTCTGTCCTTCAGGTTCCCCCTAAAAATATTAGGGGAGTCTCACCTAATCCTGAGATTCATTCCACCAACTGAAGAGGGGAGCTGAGGAAATAGGGGCACAGAGAGATGCCCCATTAGTATTATGCGGGAATTTGCTCCAAGCACACAGATCACAACTTAATTCTGTTTGCCTCCTGTGTGTCTGGTCCATTTCCTCCTACACAGGGTCCACCTGAGGTACTAAAATCTCCTTACATATACCTGCCATTCCTCCTTGTCACAGGACAAGCCCAACTTCCATGTCTCCTATACACTGATTTCATGATGCCTTTTATTCCTGATCATCTTCAAAGTTACACATTGGGTGGGGTTTACTGTTACACATTTCGTCACCACCACCACCATCATTCTCACCAAAAATGAGGAAGATGATTGACAGACATTCATTAGGGAACATGACAGGTTGAAAACCTATATAAATACCTTTTAAAAAATCATGCTAGTCACCCCCATGCCCAAAACACATTTAACTAAATAAATGCATTAAAAATGTGCAAAACCTTGAATTCACATTGTTTACAATTTGTTTAAAATATGTAAATTATATATGTATGCTAATATAAGCATCCTCTGCTTTTTTTTTTTTTTTAAATAAAACCCTTACCTTCCACCTTGGAGTCAATACTGTGTTTTGGCTCCAAGGTAGAAGAGTGGTAAGGGTAGGCAATGGGGGTCAAGTGACTTGCCCAGGGTCACACAGCTGGGAAGTGTCCGAGGTCAGATTTGAACCCAGGACCTCCCATCTCTAGACCTGGCTCTCAAACCAGCATCCTCTGCTTTTGAATTCTCTTAGAATTTGTTTTATGTAGATACTTTTTTCTCTTGATTTTGTGTATTTTTAAAATGTAATCATAGTATGTTGTTATTCTTATTCTTTTTTCTCTTTTCATCTCTTCATATGCTTTCTTAATTTTTTATTTCCAATATTTGTCATTTCCAATGACATAATACAATCCGTTATATTCAAATATCATAATCTGGTCAGCCACTTCTCCCATTCATTTCATTTGTATTGTTTCCAGTTATTTTGTCATTACCAAAAAGCTTCTAAGAATATTTTTATACACACAGCTTTTTACCCTTTCAATTATGCCCATAGGGGCTAATCTCAGTAATGGGATCCCTAGGTCAATGAGCATAACAGCTTTACAGATCTTAATGTATATTTCCATCTTGCTTTATAAAAGAACAATTCACAACTGCTTTAGCAATGAAGTTTTAGGCCTGTTTCTCCTTATTCTTATCAGCATTTAATTTGATCACTTTAACCCATCTGGTTCTCAGTTAACAGACATTTAGCTAGATTAACCAGACTACATCTGCTGCCAGAACCCTACTCTCCAAAACCAAATCTTTCCAGCTTGGTCATATCTAGTAGAACCCAGTGTCACAACTCCTCAGGGACGTAGGATTACTTCCACAGTATGCTGAGTATTAAAGTAAGAATTATGAAGAATATTTGTGTTCTCTCAGCCTACTGCTATCCCACCAGAAACTATGTTTGGATTATGTATAGGTTTAGGCTTAGATCTATTATTAACTTCATGTAGAGGTGTGTGGGAGGAGGGGCCTCTCCAGATAGCAATCATATTTAACTTATCTAAGGTTCTATTCATCTTCTTAGATTCTTTCTTGTTTATTTTTAAAATTAGATTTATCTAGTTTTGAGAGGGGAAAATTAAAGTCTACTGCTTTTGCTATTTTGTTATTTATTTCCAACAGTTATCTCATTTAGCTTTTCCTTTAAAAATTTGGATGTAATAATTCTTAGTGCTTACAGGTCCAATATTGATAATGCATAATTATTTATTGTAACGTCCCCCAACATGATATAGTTACCCTGTTTATCCCTTACAATTATATCCATTTTAGCCCCAAATGTCAGAGATCATGACTGCTTCCCCTCCCTTTAACTAGATTAGCTGTGGCAAAATATATTCTGCTCCAGCCTCTCACCTGCACTATATGTTACTTCTCTCATTTTCAGTATGTATCTTATAAACAACACATAGGTTCTATTTTTTTTAATTTAAACATTTATTAATATTCATTTTTAACATGGTTACATGATTCATGCTCGTACTTTCCCCTTCCCCCCCCCCACTCCCCTCCACCCATGGCCGACGCACATTTCCACTGGTTTTGTCATGTGTCCTTGATCAAGACCTATTTCCAAATTGTTGGTGGTTGCATTGGTGTGGTAGTTTCGAGTCTACATCCCCAATGATGTCCACCCTAACCCATGCGTTCAAGCAGTTGTTTTTTTTCTGTGTTTCCTCTCCTGCAGTTCTTCCTCTGAAAGTGGGTAGCATCTTTACCATAAATCCCTCAGAACTGTCCTGGGTCATTGCATTGTTGTTGGTACAGAAGCCCATTACATTCGATTTTACCATAGTATATGAGTCTCTGTGTACAATGTTCTTCTGGCTCTGCTCCTTTCGCTCTGCATCAATTCCTGGAGGTCTTTCCAGTTCACATGGAATTCCTCCAGTTTATTATTCCTTTTAGCACAATAGTATTCCATCACCAGCATATACCATAATTTGTTCAGCCATTCCCCAATTGAAGGACATACCCTCCTTTTCCAGTTTTTTGCCACCACAAAAAGCGCAGCTATAAATATTTTCGTACAAGTCTGTTTATTTATGATCTCTTTGGGGTACAAACCCAACAATGGTATGGCTGGATCAAAGGGCAGGCAGTCTTTTATAGCCCTTTGGGCATAGTTCCAAATTGCCAGCCAGAATGGTTGGATCAGTTCACAACTCCACCAGCAATGCATTAATGTCCCAATTTGGTCACATCCCCTCCAGCATTCATTACTCTCCCCTTCTTTCATTTTAACCAATCTGCTAGGTGTGAGGTGATACCTCAGAGTTGTTTTGATTTGCATTTCTCGAATTATTAGAGATTTAGAACACTTTCTCATGTGCTTATTGATACTTTTGATTTCTTTACCTGAAAATTGCCTATTTATGTCTCTTGCCCATTTATCAATTGGGGAATGGCTTGATTTTTTATACAATTGGTTTAACTCCTTGTATATTTGAGTAATTAGACCCCTGTCAGAGTTTTTCGTTATAAAGATTTTTTCCCAATTTGTGAACAACACATAGGTCCTATTTTTGATCTATTCTGCTATCCACTTTATTCCCATGGGTCAACTCATCCCATTATACTCAATGTCATAGGCACTAGCTGTGCATTTCCATCTACTCTGTTCCTCCTCACTGCTTGTCTCCCTCTTCCTTTCTTTCTGATGGATCACTCCTCAAATGTCCAATTTCCTTTGACTAATACTTCTGTAATTCATACTCTTCCCCCCAAATCCTCCCTTTGCCCTTCTAGTTCCAAATTGGTCCACCTTTCCAAAGGTCCCTCCCTTGTCTCTTCCCTCTTACCTTTTAATTCTTATTCTAGCCACCTTTCCAGAAATCCCTTCCTTATCCCCACTACCTTGTCTTCCTACATCTTCATAAGTTTGATTCCAAAAATCATTCCTCTATTTTGTCCTAAGAGTCCCTCCCTCTCCCCTCACCTTACCCTCTTACCTCTTGATATGTACTCTCTCTACTCCCTCCCTAATCTTAATCCCCCTTCTCTCCTGTTTCTCTGTACATTAAGATTTTTACCCTACTAATTGTGTATGTTGTTCTATCTTTATACCAGGTCTGATGAGAGCAGGGCTCTAGTACTATCAGCCCTCTATAATCCCTTCCTTTCTTTCTCTGTGCCTATTCCTCCACTCATTCATTCTCCATGAGATAGCCATTTCTCCCCACCTCTTCCTGGTTTATTCCTCTACCATTTTAGCTCATTCCATTCCATTCACTTTGACCTTGAGTCTTTTATCCATACACATTCCTTCAAAATACCTGGCAATGATGACATTCCCAGGGGCCATAGATAACATTTTTCCACACAGAAATCAAACAATTTGACCTTTGGGGTTGCTTATGGTTAGTCTTTCATTATCTTTCTATGTTTCTTGTAGATAAATTTTCTGCTGAATTCTGGGGTTTTCCCCCCAGGTATAATTGAAACTCCTTTAGTTTGTTGAATGTGGAATTTTTTATAATTATGCTCATCTTTCCTTGACACATTAATTATTCTTGGTTATAATCCCAGTTCTTTTGCTCTACAAAAATGTTATATTCTGTGTCCATTGTTCTTTTAATGTTGTGACTGCTAGATTTGGTGCTATTCTGTCTATAGCTCTGCAATATTTAAACTGGATTTTCTTGTTGCTTGTAGTACCTTTAAACTGTGGACTATGGAACTAAGTAATGATGTTCCTGTGCATTTTCGTCTTTGGGTCTCTTTGAGGTGATCAGTGGATTCTTTCAATTTCTATTTTTACCCTCTGATTCTAGAATTTCTGGGCAGTTTTCCTTGATGATTTCTTGAAGTATGGTGTCTACACTCATTTTCTGATCATAACTTTCCAGTCTAACTACTCTTATATTGTCTCTCTCTGATCTATTTTCCAGGTCAATTGTTTTTGTGAGATGATGTTCCATATTCTTTTTTATTATTTTGTTCTTTTGATTTTGCCTTACTGTTTCTTGTTTTCTTAGGAAATTGTTAGCTTCCCCTTCTCCAGTTATAATTCCTAATACATTTTTTCTTCTGTGATTTTCTGGATCTTTTTTCCATTTGGATGATCTTTCTTTCATAATTATCTTGATTGTCTTGCATTGCTCTTATTTTTTTCCCTCAATTTCTCTCATTTGTTTTTTGAGATCTTTTGAAAGATCTTCCAAAGGCATTTTTAGTGTGTATGGCCATTTATTATATTTGCTGTTTTTGAAAGAGGTGTTTTTACTTCACTGTCCTCATGAATTTGAGCCATGATCTTCTCTATCCCCATAAAGCCATCAACAGTTAGGTTCTTTCTCCTTTGCTTGCTCATTTTATTTATTTATTTTTAATTTTATTGGCCAGGCCAATAGATTCAATTATTGGCTTTTTACTGGACTCTCAGAGTTCCTATTATGTGGGGGTATGCTAACTTAGATTTCAGGATTTTTCTCTTTGTTATTACTAGAGTCCTATTTAGTTTTTTCAATTTTTATAGTCCAGGGACTGATGTAATTCTGGGTCCTCCCCTCTTCAATCCTCAGTCCATGATTGCCCTCAGGTGCTCCAAGCAGAGCCTGTGGGCAGTTCAGTTCACTACTGAAACACAGCCAATATGCCTCCTCCTGTAGGAGCAACCAGGGAGCTGATCAGTCAGCATACTCACCAGCACATGCTCCTTCCTTACTCTTCCTCTCCTACTATTGTAGTCCAGGACAGAGCAGGTGTGTAGTCCACATTCCTTAGGTCTGCAAAGTCCCTCCTTCACTAGCAGTGAAGCCTGAACTTCTATCCTCAGGGCCCAGTTCTGGGAAACTTCACTGTGCCCACTCCTTCAATCCCCAGCTGGGGGCAAGTGATAGTTTCTAGAGCCAAGGCCATAGCAAACAGAGGGCTTTTGCCTGGGGATTACAGTGCTATCTTTGGGGATACAGGCAAAAAGGGTGTGGTTGCTAATCCTGCCCCCAGGGGTTACCTTGTGGATTCCACTCAGTGTGCTCCATTCCTTCCCCCAGGGTCTATGGCAGTGTGGCCAGGGAAGTCAGAAACCTTCCTCTCTAGTTTTCCCAGATTGTCCATCTTCACTCCTGATTCCTGCCTGTTTTTGCCACTTTTAGCTTTGATTCTGTGGGTTGTTTTTGGTTGTTTGGGGGAGGGGGATTCATTAGGAAGCAAGAAAGCTTCATGCCCTACTCCACTATCTTCCCACAATGCATCCCTACATAAGCACTTTTGGAACAGACATTATTCCATACAATGGCAGGAGTTTATGATGGCTACTTACAACCAGGATCCTCCTACAGGAAATGACAAAAAAGTTATCTCTAGGTACCTAGATGTAATGAGCACTGCAAATTAGGCAAGGGAGACACTGCATCACTGTAGGCTACAACAACATAGTAACTTAGTAACACCTGACAAAAAACAACCTGGTGGCTAGAATTATATATGAGAAGCTCACTACCTTTTTTTTTTCTTTTAAAACCCTTACCTTCCACCTTGGAGTCAATACTGTGTATTGGCTCCAAGGCAGAAGAGTGGTAAGGGTGGGCAATGGGGGTCAAGTGACTTGCCCAGGGTCACACAGTTGGGAAGTGTCTGAGGCCGGATTTGAACCTAGGACCTCTGGTCTCTAGGCCTGGCTCTCAATCCACTGAGCTACCCAGCTACCCCCTCACTACCTTTTAAGAACTGGCAAAAGACAAGTCCCATGCTACATTTAAGACCTAAAGGCCTGCTAGCTCAGTTGGTAGCGCATGAGACTCTTAATCTCAGGGTCACGGGTTCAAACCCCACATTGGGCACTTAGATTTTGGGGGAAGCTGGGTGGCTCAGTGGACTGAGAGCTAGGCCTAGAGGCAGGAGGTCCTAGGTTCAAATCTGCCCTCAGATACATCCCAGTTGTGTGACCCTGGACAAGTCACTTAACCCCCATTATCTAGCCTTTACTGCTCTTCTGCCTTGGAATCAATAGACAGTATTAACTGTAAGACATAAGGTAAGGGTTTAAAAAAAAAAAAGGCCTAAAAATATCCTACAAAAAATTCCACCAACTAACTAACCTGTATTGAAACCAAAGCATAGAAACAAACTAAAGTACATATTATTCAACCCTCATCCCATCCACTATCTGCTATTGGAATTTTACCAATGATGATTTCTGGGAGCCTGGAGCAAGGCTTAAATATTAATCTTTTGATTCAACTGTAAAAAACAGTTATTTTATCCACAGAACATCAGATGTAAATAAAAGTTGTGTAAAAAACATAATGACTTAACCCAGGACTCTATCTGAATTCTACTGAATAAGATGAAAATAATTTTACCACAACAACAATAATAATAATAGAGGCACCGAGACATAGTAGACTGAGGGCCAGGTTTAGAACCAAAAAGACTGAGTTTAAGTCCTGCCTCGAACACATACTTGGCTATAGAAGTCACTTCTCAGCATTTACAACTTTCTAAGTTTCAGAGAACATGCCAACGTGGCTTTAGTATTTGGAGTTCTTCATATCAGTAAAATCACAGATCAGGTCTCTCTCTTTCTGATAAAATAACAATTATTACTACAAGACTGATCCAGATAGTGCTTTAAAAGTTTGTGAAGCATGTTGTATACATTTAAAAAATCAAGACTGATGTAAACATAGCTTAAAGGTATGTGTGCTTATAAGAAAGACAGTGATACTAAACTTACCAGTAAGGTCTGTCCTTGGGAAATGAAGAAATGACCTGATACAACTATGGTTAGAACAAGAGCACCATATTTATCATTAGACTCAAATACCTATAAAAAAAAAAAAGAGAGAGAGAAAACTGTATAAGACCATTATATCAGCCCAATGCTACTATCATGGAAAATGCTCACATTGTTTCTTTCTTTGTGAATGTCTGATCATGAATGGCTCTCATTTTTCAAGCACAGTATAAGAACTCAAATATCTGGGAATTATAACCTATAGCCCTTTTTCTTTTCTTACCATTTAAAAAGATCTAGAACTTTTCTTAATAGCTTATTTGTTTGTAAATTGCCTTGATTTCTCCCTAAATTTCTCCTTGTTCCTCTTAGAGGAAGTAAATATAAAAACTTTTTTTTTAAAAAAAGGAAGAAGAGAAAAAAATCAGCAAAATCAGAAAAGCAGGCCTTGCCCTTGAGCTGCTTACATTCCAGTGGGAAAAGACAATATATAAAAGGAAGCTTAAGAGTGAGAGATCGGAGAAACAAAAGTATCTAGTGCAAAAGCATGGTAGAGTTTAGCTTGGAGAAGAAATGAGACACAATTGAACTGGGTACCCTCCTTAAATGGGAGAAGTCATTGAAGCAGGAGAGACCATAAAGATACTTCCAATTTTTTTAAATGCTCACCTTCCGTCTTGGAATCAATACTGTGTATTGACTCCAAGGCAGAAGAGTGGTAAGGGTGGGCCATGGGGGTTAAGTGACTTGCCCAGGGTCACAGCTGAGAAGTGTCTGAGGCCAGATCTGAACCTAGTCTCTAGGCCTGACTCTCAATCCACTGAGCTACCCAGCTGCCCCTAGTACTTCTGATTTGTGAAAGCTTCTAGGAAAAGGGATTTCTGGGGTAGGGTCATAAAGAAAGTCCTGAGGTTCTGTGAGGAGAGCAATTAGGTGTTAACAGTTTACAAGTCTTCTTCTGAGACTGTACACTCATAACCTGTAACTGGGAACAGTGGATAGAGTGCCAGAGCGGGAGTCAGGAAGACTCATCTTTCTGAGTTCAAATCTGGTCTCAGAAACTTCCCAGCTGTTTGACCTTGGACAAGTCAGTTAACTTTATTTACCTCAGTTTCTTCATTTGTAAAATAAGCCGTAGAAGGAAATGGCAAGCAACTCTAGTATCTTTGCCCAAGAAAACCCTAGATAGGGTCACAAAGAATAATTCTGGTTATTACACACACACACACACACACACACACACACACAGAGAGAGAGACACACGTTATGATTAAAATTACCTTGACAGACTTATTTTGGATGAGAATATCAGTTTATTATTTAGCCAGCATCATGACCAAACACATTGATGGGCCTAAATCAAGAACCTATATACACTTTTGGGAGCTCATTATTCAAGACCCTCCCCTGAACATCTCAAGCATCTCCATTTGGTAAACATTTAATTAGAAGGTGGTCCATCAAACTCTCAACCCTTCCCACTGCCATGTCATGAAGTTCATATACACAGGAAAAGAATCATTATAAAACATTCCTGTTGGCCAGACTTTGTGAAAGGAACACATTCCTAAAGACAAAGAAAATACAAAAATTAGTAGACTGGATAGAATCTCTGACTCAGAACCCAGACACAGGAATACACAGAAATTCTCTCTAATATGTAGAAAATGACTGGGGTCTTTTTATTCGAAGGTCCTGATATAGGAACTAATATAGTACATGAAAAATAAATTCTCAAATATGTATATATGTGTATATTATTTCTGTTGTCTATATATTTTAAATAACAAGCTTGTATAAGAAAATTTGAATTATATTTTTTCTCAATTGTTTCCTTTCTTTTTCTTGAATTTGATATTTTATTTCCCCCCAATTATATGTAAAACAATTTTTAACATTTAAAAAAAATTCAGTTCTGAACTCTCCCTCCTTCCAACTTTGTCCCTTGCTAAGATGGTAAGCAATCTGACATAGATTTTACATGTGTAATCATATAAAACACAAAAGTGCTTTTAAATTTTACTTTTAATTCTTTTGTAGAAGAAAAATCAAACAAAAAATGAAGAAAAAGATATGTTTTGGGCTAGATTCAGACACCAGCAGTACTTTATCTCAAAGCAGAAGGCATTTTTCATCATGAGTCCATTGAAACTGTATTGCTGAGATCAGCTAAGTTACTTATAATTTTCATCATACAATATTGCTTTTACTATGCACAATGTTCTTCCCATGCTTACTTCATTCTTTATCAGTTCATGTAAGCTTTTCCGAGTTTTCTGAATCATACTACTCATCATTTCTTATAACACAATAGTATTCCATTACAATCATATACCACAACTTATAGGGTCATTCCCCCATTGATGGGTATCCCCTCACATTCCAACTCTTTGCCACCACAAAAAAAACCTGCTATAAATATTTTTTGTATACATAAGTTCTTTCTTTCTTTCCTTCCTTTCAGCTTTTTGGCATACAGATCTAGTAATAGTATTGTTGGTTTGAATATGTGGTTTTATAGTCCTTTGGGCATAGATCCAAACTGCTCTACAGAATTATTTAATTAGTTCACAACTCTTCCAACAGTATATTAGTATCTCAATTTTCCCACATCTCCTTCAACTTTTGTAATTTTCCTTTTCTGTTATAATAGTTATAATCTGAGAGGTGTGAGTTGGTACCTCAAGGTTGTTTTAATTTATATTTCTCTAATTAATAGTGATTTTGAGCATTTTTCCTATAACTAAAGATAGCTTTAATTATTTTTTAAATTGCATGTTCATATCCTTTGACCATTTCTTAACTAGAGAATGATTTGTATTCTTATACATTAGACTCATTGAGAAATGAAGTCTTTATTAGAGACTTGTTTAAAAATTTTTTTTCACCATTATGAATACTGTATATTGTTCTCTATCCTGTTTTCCCAATGTATCCTACTCTCTCTCCTTTCACTCTGTCCATCCACAAGTGTTTTGCTTCAGACTACTGCCTCTCCCAATTTGTCCTCTAATCTAACAGCCTCACCCTTCTCTTATCCCCTCCCTACTCCTACTTTTCTGTATACCCAACTGAGTATATTTGTTTTTTCCTCTGAGCCAATTCTGATGAGAATAAAAGTTCAAATCCAACCTCGCCCTTATTCCCCTACACTGTAAAAGTTCTTTTGCAAAATCCCTTTTATGTGAGATAATTTGCCCTATTCTACTTCTTCTTTACCCCTTCTCCTAATGCATTCCCATTTCTCACCTCTTATTTTTTAGATGTCACCCCTTAAATTCAACTCATACTCTTGCCCTCTATGTCTACTTCTTCTAATTTTCCTAATAATGATAAAGTTCTTAGGAGTTATAAGTATCATTTTTTCATGTAGGGATGTACAGTGTGCTTAACCTCATTGAATGATTTCTTTTGTCTCTATCTTTTTTATGCTTCTCTTAAGTCTCTGGGAGTCAAATTTTCTATTTAGTTCTGGTCTTTTTATCAGGAATACGTAAAAGTCCTCTATTTCTTTGAATATTTATTCCCCACTCCCACAAAGGTTACTGGGTAAGTGATTATTCATTGCAATCCTAGCTCCTTTGCCCTTCAGAATATTATATTCCAGACCCTCCAATTGTTTAATGCAGAAGTTGCTAAATTTTGTATTATCTTGTTACTCTAAAATATTAGAATTATTTCTCTTTGGCTACTTGTAGTACTTTCTCCTTGGTCTGACAGTTCTGGAATTTGGCTAGATTATTCCAGGAAGTTTTTATTTTGGGAACTTTCAGGAGGTAATAGATGGATTCTTTCAATTTCTACTTTATTCTCTGATTCTAAGTTATCAGGGTAGTTTTCCTTGATAATTTCTTGAAACATGGTATCGAGGCCCTTTTTTTAATCATGGCATTTAGGTAACCAATAATTCTTAAATGATCTCTCCTGGATCTATTTCCCAGATCAATTGTTTTTCCAATGAGATATTTCATTTTCCCCCTATTCTTCTGACTTTGTTTCTTGATGTATTATAAAGGATTCCACTTGCCCAATTCTAATTTTTAAGGAATTATTTTCTTCAGTGAACTTTTATACTTCCTTTTCTTCTTTGCTGATGTTTATTCTTCCTATTTCTTTTTCTTGTCTTACTACTATAGCTAATTTCTAGAACAATACTAACTAGTAATGGTGATGATGCTTTTATCCCTTTGGAATTATTGGAAAAGCCTCTAGTTTATCTGCTTTACAGATGATGTTGACATTTGGTTTTAGAGGTTACTTCCATATTAAGGAAAGCTCCATTTATTCCTATGTTTTCTAGAATTCTTTATAGAAATTGGTGTTATATTTTGTGAAAAGCTTGGACATTGATTAATATAATCATTATTTTTGTTGTTTCTGTTAGTAATTTGGCCAATTATATTTATTTTTCCTAATATTGAACCAGCTCTGGTGACTATATGCCTAGTTATGACAACTTTCAGCAAAACGTGGTTTCCTTGTTTATCTCTTTTAATTAGGCCCATTTATACTGTTGCTTTGACTGGAGATCATGAATGCCCCAAAGGTTCACCATATTAATGTCAAATAGTACAAACATCTCATTGGTATGGTCCACTACGGCTCAGACTCCTGAGCTCAAAAGATCTGCCAACCTGAGGTTCCCTAATACTTGGGATTATAGATGTGTGCTACCATGATTTGCAATTAAAAAAAATAATAGTATATGATCATCAAAGAATCACAAAAGATCTGTTTATGTTTTACGGACTCATGTAAAATCATTTTTTAATGTCAAAAATCTGTGTAAGAAGAGCCCAATTTAAAACTACATTTAACCCTCCACAGAAACACATTTGTAGGGGTAGCTGGGTAGCTCAGTGGATTGAGAGCCAGGCCTAGAGACCAGAGGTCCTAGGTTCAAATCTGCCCTCAGACACTTCCCAGCTGTGTGACCCTGGACAAGTCACTTGACCCCCATTGCCTACCCTTACCACTCTTCTGCCTTGAAGCCAATACACAATATTGACTCCAAGATGGAAGGTAAGGGTTAAAAAAAAAAGAAACACATTTGTATATAATACATCTGCAATAATGGAATGCAATAATAATAAAACTTGCTATTTTAAAAAAATGTTTAATAAAGGCAAAATTTTGCATTCAAAAATGGAACTGATATATTCACAGACACAGACTTTTTAGATAAACACTTGGAAAAAAGTTTAAAACTGTGCTAAAAAGTTAGAAAGAAGTATAATTGTTTTCATGGTATCCTCTCTTGCCCTTATTGTACTATTTTCAAAAATAGTGACACAAGTAAGAAATTAGAAAAATCCATAATACCCTAAATTAGGACTTAGATCAAGGGCCACTGCAATCAAGCATGAAGTGCCACTAGAAATATAACTATATTTCATATAACTCTGGGCAAGAGCAGGAGAACAAAAGCTACAAAAAGATTTGTCACTCTTCAAAGAATGGAGAGAAATTATTAAGAGATCCATTATTATAATGAAAATCTTAATGGCTCAGACTACCCAACAGAAGTCTAGATAATTATCTCTAGTATTTGAAAATTTCATTACCTTTATCTCCTTATCCACCAGAGGCTTGAAGCTTTCATTGATTTAACACCAAAAATTTACTCAATCCATACCATGATAGCAGTAAGGATTGGTCCTGTGGTTTCATTTGTTGGTTTAGGAACCTCCCAGATGGAGAAAACTCTTCATGCCAATGCATGTAGGCACATCCTACATTTTATAGCAATTTATAGTTTCAGAAAGTTGTCTAGGACATTAAAAGATTAAGTTATTTGCCCAGGGTGGCCACTATGTGTCTTGAACCTCATGTCTTCCTGGCTTTGAGACTAGTTCTATAATCAATGCACCACACCATCATTCTAGATGCCATGACGAGTAGAAATTTTTGGCATTAAATGTTTATTTATTAAAAACTGATATTAAAAATATCCCTTGTTTCTGTGTTTTCTGACATCCTTGATAACATTTAATATCCCTAATCTCAAGACATGCTACTTAATGAAGTGTTATTACATGTTTATACTAACTATAAAGTGTTTTACTTACTACCTTAACTGTTAGTTAAAGGTTAGTTATGCATAAAATGTGCTAGGGCAGTGATGGGCAAACTTTTTAAAGAGGGGGCCAAAGGAAAGGAAATGCTCCTCTGTCAGTTTGCTTCTAAGGCAATTCTTTCGAAGTTTCATTGTATTGTATCCTACTCATTGTATTTGTCAGATTAGGAATAATGTCGTGCTGTAGGGCCACATTTGGCCCGTGAGCCATAGTTTGCCCATCACTGTGCTAGGGGAATTGATTTTCTTTTCCCATGTTTCTAGAATACTTTTTCTCTCGTGGTCCCTTTTGTAGTCTGTGAAACCTATGAACCTCTTTTCAGAATGTTTTTAAATGCATAAAATAAGATATAAGATTATAAAGGGAAGCAAATATATTGAAATAATTATCAAAATATTAAAAGGTCCAAGTTCATGGATTCTCTGAAATCTATGGGGTCCATAGATCCCAAGTTAAAAATCCCTACCCTAGAATATTTCAATATCTCTTGCATTCATATTCCTTTCCAAATAACCATCATACTAATTCGAGCCATCATTATCTCTTTCCTGAACTACTGCAATGACTACCTTATTAGAGTTTCCTCCTTTATATCTCCAATTAATACGCCATACATCTGCCAAATTGATATTCCTAAAGAACAAGTCTGATTGTCATTCACCTGCCTCGTAAGCTTAAGTGGCTTCCAATTACCTCTAGAATAAAATACAAACTCCTTTGTCATTTTAAAGCCTTTCACAACCTGGCTCCAACCTACCTTTTTTAGCCTTCTGCCTTTTCTTCACACAGAATATTTATGCCATTTATGATAGCTGTTTTTTTCTTGAGCTATCTTCTATACCTGGAATATGCTCCCTCTTCCTCCCTTTCCCCCTTAAATTATCAAGCTACCTTCAAGACACAAGGCCTATCCAGGCTCCTCCCACAAGAAATTATCATCTATTTTGTATGTAATAATCCTACAGTACATGTGATTTCCTCTGACAGAATGTAAGTTCCTAAAGAACAAGAGCCCTTTTGTTTTTCTTCACCTTCAGCTTCGGCTATAATCATAGCATTATAGGTTTAGAGATAGAAAAGACTTCAGAGGTCTGTTAGACCAACCTTCACTTATAAGGAAACTGATATGAAGACACAGGAAGTGTCGAAGGTCACAGCAGGGAGTGTAGCACGTGACAGTGCTAGAAAGTGAACCCAAGTGCTGGCATTCCAAATCTAGCACTGCTCCCCACTGTAGCGCCTCCCGCAGTGCCTGGCAGGGAGAAGAGCCCAACGCTTGTTGGTTCCCACCCCCCACCTCCTCCCTACTGCTAATGCACGCTAATGCATAAAATAACTGGCATTAACTATTTTGTATATATTTGTATTTATTCAAATAATATTAATGCCATAAATGCCACCTTCTTTCCCAAAGAAAGAAGATATATTTATATATAAGGGCTATATGTACCCCTCCATCCATCCTTTTAGGAAAAAGCCAGCAACTTGATCAGGGAGGAGACATGCGTGTGTGTGTGTATGTATGTGCGTGTGTGTGTAGACACACACATATTTATATATGCATATATGGCCCATGAGTATTGATTTATTTATACACCTCTCTCTAGTACCCAGCATAGCATCTGACACATAGAAAATGCTTTATTAAAACTGTAGCAAGCTTTATAATAGTTGACATATACTTTTCAAAGACATGAAATATTACAAACTGGCTTTTCAGCAGTAGCTTATGCTGATGCTAAAAAATCAAGTATTTCACTGAAAGACAGCCATACCTCATACCCTTCACATCTGGTGCCAGCAATTCCTACTCATATGTATACCCACCAGAGCAGACTATCTATGTTCTATTTTATTTTTATTTATTTTGTTAACTATTTCTCAATTATATTTTAATCTGATTCAGAAGTGTTGAAGGCAGCATATCTGACATTTCTGCTCTATAGTACTGCAAGAGAAATGGAGAAAAACCAGAAGGATATATATAACACACATATAACTTTAAACAAAATTATTTCCAATTTACTTAAGATGACTATATTTTCATGAATGACTAAATTATTAGCATTTTCATATTAAGGAAAAATTACATTTTATAGGACCATAGTTTTGGAACTACCAGTTAAGTGACTGAACCAAAGCCACATTAATATTATCAGAGATAGGATTTGAACACAGATTAGGTTTTATTCATTTGCTAGATTTTTTCTGTTTTTTTAATTTTACTTACTTATAAAAATAAGTAAATAAAAAAAATAAAGATATTTTTCCATGTTTCCATGGTTCATTTTCTTTCCCTCCCCTCTTCCCTTCCACTCACAAAGCCGACAAGCAATTCCACTAGGTTGTACAATTGTTATCACTTGATACCTATTTCCAAATTATTCATTTTTGCTAGAGAGCAATTTTTTAAAGTCTAAATCTCAGATCACATACCAATATATACATGTGACAAGTGATGTCATATGTTTTGCTTTTGCATTTCTACTCCCATAGTTCTTTCTCTCAATGTGGATAGCATTCTTTCCCATAAGTCCTTCAGGCATGCTACCAGCAGCAAAGTCCATTACACTGGATTTTTCCACAATGTTTTACTTTCTGTGTACAGTGTTCTTCTGGTTCATCTCATTTCAATCTGCATCAGTTCATTGAAGTTCTCCCAATTCATATAGAAAGCCTCCAGATAATCAATCCTTACAGCACAATAGCATTCCATCACTATCAAATACCACAATTTCCTCAGCCATTCCCCAATTGATGGACACCCCCTCATTTTCCAATTTTTTGCCACCACAAAGAGCTTGACTATGAATATTTTTGTAGAAGTCTTTTTCCTTATTATCTCTTTGGGGTACAAACCCAGCAGTGGTATTGCTGGATCAAAGGGTATGTATTCTTTTTTTTTTTTAAATGTGGAAAGCTTTATTTATTTAATTTAGAATATTTTTACATGGTTACAAGATTCATGTTCTTTCCCTGCCCCTTCCTGTAGCTGACACACAATTCCACTAGGTTTTACATGTGTCATTGATCAAGACCTATTTCCATATTATTGATATTTGCACTAGGGCAGTGATGGGCAAACTACAGCCAGCAGGCCAGATGTGGCCCCTTGAAATGTTCTATCCAGCAACTCGATATTATTCCTAATCTGATGAAAACAGCGAGTAGGATACAATACAATGACACTTCAAAGGAGTTGCCTTAGAAACAGACTGACTGATGAGCATTTCCTTTCCTTTTGCCCCTTCTTTAAAAAGTTTGCCCCTTTCCTTTTGCCCCTTCTTTAAAAAGTTTGCCCATCACTGCATTGGGGTGATCGTTTATAGTCTACATCCCCAATCATATCCCCATCGACCCATGTGTTCAAGCAGTTGTTTTTCTTCTGTGTTTCTGCTCCCACAGTTCTTTCTCTGGATGTGGATAATGTTCTTTCTCATAGGTCCCTCAGAATTGTCCTGGATCATTGCAATGCTGCTAGTACAGAAGTCCATTACATTCGATTTTTTTTTTTATCCTTAACTTCTGTCTATTGGTTCATAGGTGAAAGATTGGTAAGGGTGGGCAATGGGGGTCAAGTGACTTGCCCAGGGTCACACAGCTGGGAAGTGTCTGAGGCCAGATTTGAACCTAGGACTTCCCGTCTCTAGGCCTGACTCTCAATCCACTGAGCTACCCAGCTGCCCCATAAATAGGTAGTACTTGGTTAAAAAAACTTTCCTTTTAGCCTAAATATATTTTATATAATAAACCAAAGAATAAATTATTTTAAAGCAGTATGTATTTGTATTAAAGGAGAGAGAATGACTAATTAGTATTGTTGGATCCCATATCTTTGAATCTCTCAAACATGTCCATTCTGCTTCTCCACTGAAGAACAAAAATTCTACTCCTTTATCCTTCAAACTAGGAATGTCTAGACAATTCCTAAACCAAAAGTTAACAAAACTCATCATACATCTTAGAATAGTTCTTCTTTCTAGCTGTAAAACTCTTTGGTTTTCCTAATTTCTTCACTGTCTATTACTACCATCACAGGGAATTTGATACTTATTCAAAAATCTGTATGTAGAAGAGACCCCAGAAACCATCTGGTTCAACTTGTTCCTGTACTGGAGTCCCTTCTATGCCACCCAAGCAGTCATTCAGCCTTTAACTAAAGATTTATAGTAAAGAGGGTATTCCTCCAGGGCAACTCATTTCACTTTTATGTAGTTCTAATTGTTAGGAAGCTGTTCCTTATGTCAAATCTAATTTTCAAATATGAAAGTTTCACCTAATGTTTCAAATTCTGCCCCTATGGGGCTGTGCAGCAGAAATCTAATCCATCTTTCACATGACAGCCTTCCAAATAATAAAAAACAGCAACTATAAAAACCAAGTAGGATTTTTTTCTTCTTCAGACCAAACAACTCTAGTTCCTTTAATATTACCCTGTATTCAAAGGCCCCTCACCATTTTAGTCATCTTCCTCAAGTTTATTATTATTAGGTATAACAACAATAATAATAACTAGTACATAAATAATGCTTAATTATGACTTGGCACTGTGCTATGTGTTTTATAATTATCTCATTTAATCCTCACAACAACTCTGGAAAATACTCTTATTATTATTCTCATTTTATAGATGATAAAACGGAGTCAAAGAGAGGTTAAGTGACTTGCTCAGGATCACATAACTAGTAAGGCCAGACATGAAATCAGGTCTTGACTCCAGACTCTATCCAATGGGCCAACTAGTAGCCCCTATGCTGTCAATGTCTTTCTTGAAATATTGTATCTAGAAAACCTCAGATCAGACCAGGGAAAAGTATAATGGTATCATTTCTCATATTCTGGACATTTTGTTAGTAGAATACAAACTCTTTGAGGGCAGAGTCTATCTCATTTGTTTTTGTATCTACTATATCTAGTATATGTAATACCTTAAACACTTCAATAAATACCTCTAATACATTGCCCTAGTTTCATTGGTTGCCATCCTAAGCACAGTAAACTTACAGTCTCCTAAGAACTCTATCCTCACATAAACTATTGTCTAGATCTGCTTTCCCAAACATTCCCCCAAATGCCACCAATTCAGATATTCTCAGGCAATACTACTACTACTACTACTACTACTACTACTACTACTACTACTACTACTACTACTACTACTACTACTACTA
>NC_058131.1:679057369-679221039 GCF_016433145.1 Gracilinanus agilis
TACTACTACTACTACTACTACTACTACTACTACTACTACTACTACTAATAATAATAATAATAATAATAATAATAATACATATGCTACACAAATAATAATAAATACAATAATAATGAGAAACTGGCATATGACCCTCCTTTGAGTTCACACAAGGAAATGTTTCCTGATTTGTTTCTCAGATGCTACAGTGAACAGACTTCCAACTTGGAGTCATGTTAATATTTTTCTATCTCATGTGCAAAAGGGGTTGGTGTTTTCAGTGATCTCAAACTAAAGTCTGCTGCCAAAGCACATGTCTTTTATACCAACACTCTCCCCGTGATACCATAGAGCTGTGGTGAATCACTGAATAGGCTCTCAAAAAAGATTAGAAACAATTCAAATTGCAAAAACCTTAAAGGGCAATAGAAAGCCACATGATGGCTGTAGGTACGCTTTACCATGTTATCAACCATGGTTTATATTCAAATAGTATCATCAAAAATATCAACAGGATCTATAACCTGAAAAAGAGATGGAACAGGGAAGAATGAAATAACAAATGGGAAAATCCAACCTACATACCAATATTCTCAAGAAAAAGGCAGAAGAAAAAGGGAAGGGGAAAGAACAGGGAATAAACACTTACAAATTGCCTACTACGTGCTACACTCTGTGCTAAGTTCTTTACAAATCTTATCTCTCTTAATGATGAAACAGAAAACAAGGACAAAAGTTACAATGGCTAAAAGTGCATGTAGGAATTGTTGGTGACATCATACTCACTGATGAAATCATATCACACAAAATTGTTTTTTTGTATTTAAATGGCAGTTCTTTTATCTTCAAACTAGACTTAGTACTAAGTCAAATCTTTTATATGACCGTTTTTCCTTTGGGGACACATTAAAAACCTATCAGCATTTAGGAATTTATTTTTGTCAATCGATACTAAACTCTATTTGCCATTATCCCTCCTGGGAAAAACTCGTTTGTCACTGAATGAAATGTAGTTATATCTTTAAGCAGTAAGGAAGAAATACGGGTCATCTCCATCTTATGAACAAATAGAAATTATTTTAAGTCAATTGTTTAGAGTTGTTTTCCCATAGAAACACCATCACAAGGGTGGTTAAATATAGATGAAAGTTGAAATGCCATTTTTAGGATGTATTTCAAGTATATTACAGGTTAAATAGATGTTTGAAATCCTGAGTATTTAATCACCATTTAAAATATTATTCGTATGGGAAAGTGGTTTTAAAGTGTCATCTACAGACTACAGAAACATACTCCTTCTTGACTTTGGGATCAGGAGTTTAATTACAAGGGTGGAAATGATGTAGAATTATAAAATCACTAAATGCCATACTTCAAGGAACCTCATAGACCAGTGAGCTTAGAATTGGAAAACACCTCAGAGATTATCTTACCTTTCATCTTACCAATGAAGAAACTATGGCTAAAGTTTTAATATCTTCAGTATATTTTTTTGCCTCTTTACCAAGCTGTTGATTTCCCCCCATAATTTTCCTGTAGCACTTTCATTTCTTTTCCTAATTTTTCTTTTACCTCTTTTATTTGATTTTTTAAAAATTCTTTTTGAACTCCATTAATTCTTTTGGGGGCTTGAGAGCAATTCATATTTTTCTTAGAGGCTTTGGATGCAGAACAGTATTGACTTTGTTGTCTTCTGAGTTTTTGGTCTTCCCCAACACCAAAATAACTTTCTATATTGAGTTTCTTTTTTTGTTCTTTGCCCATTTTCCAGTCTTTTTCTTTTAATTAACCTCATCTCCCCCAATACCTGTTAATGTTGGGCTATGTACCTGTAAGTGAAGGATCACTATTCCAAGCTTCAGGTTCTTTGTGCAGCTGCCTTTAGAGCTAACTCTGAGAATCTATAAATTTTCAGTTCTTCCAAGGTAGTATGACATAAGGAAAGATGTGTTTTAATATTCTCCTGGCCTATGCTATTGGCTGTGAGTAACCCCAAGCATTCTTTTCCACCTTGGAACTGTGATCAGGGTCTCTCCTGCTCCCCTGTGAACACAAGCACTGGTGTGTACTAGTGCTACTCTTTACCCTAGGACTGTGCCCCAAGACAGTAACCCGATTCTGCATATGGGCAATGTGGCACCCAGAACCAGTGAATAGACCCCTGTTAAGCTCCTTCGGGGCAGCTGTCCAACTCCCTCTTTCATCTGTGGCTGAGAACTCTGGAAGCCTTTACTTCTGATTCAGCTGCACCCAATGCCTATTGCTGTGGTGGGTCCTACATTCTGCTATGTGTTCCATTTCCACTCTGGTGCACTAGACTTTTTTGTTCTGGCCTTCTAAGTTGTTTCAGGATGAAAAATTATTTTAGTCCATGTTTTTGTGGGTTTGGGGTGTTATAGTTTTTTGGAGGATAATTTGGTAAAGATTAGGTGGGTCTATCATCTAACAAGGATAAGTAAGAGAAAGTGACATACCCCATTCTATGTGACAAAGATAGGACTTGAAGTTTCCTGATTAAAAATTCAGTGCTCCTTCCACCAAACCACAGCAACTCTTATTTTTATCATTAAGGAAACAAGAAAGCCAGAGAGGTTGCTCAAGGTCACACAACTTATTAGTGGGTGGACTAAGGACCAGAAGCAATATTTCCTCACCTCAAGGCTAGTACCCTTTTTTACAATATCTGAAAGCTCTCAGAACAGCTAAATATTGAACATCTTACTTCACAAGACAGCTCTCAGTTGCTCATCAGATTTTCTCAATTGGAGAACAAAAAGCAGTTCCCTCCACAAGGGTGGAAGCAAGGGCTCAAGACATTTTTTCTGGCTACTCAGTAATATGTACAATTTTAAATCCAGTATTTTATAAGTAAGTTAGTGACTGTACTTTGAACCCTATGCAATTAACAATGAAACAAAAGGATATAGTGGTGTGTTTTCTCCTACTGCAATGTTTCTCAGGGGAAAGTGAAAATAAACAGAATCAATTATAGTACTACTTTTTCCATCATCTTAATGGTGTTTTATTAATCCTCTCAAATTAGGATTAAACTATTATCTTCCTCTGGTATAATTACCCACATAACTGAACTATCTTCTAATAAAGCAAGAACAAGCACAAAGTATTTATGAACATTGAGGTCATAAAATGAGACAAATATACTAAAGTGCAAAATTATGATTGTTTATTTTGAATCATAAAACTTCTGTAAAATTGTTAGAAAAATCCAAAGCATAATTTAACATTATAACCTAGATTTCTTCATTTTAAGAAGTCATTTCAAGGGCAAAAATTTCCCATTACCTTTCTTTTAAAGGAAAAAACTGACATAAGTAGGTCAGTTATCTTATGTTCCAGTTATTAAAATAAAAATGACCTTTTTTTCCTTTTGGAAAAATGAAAACTATGTCTAAAATTTTGGCATAGTCATTATTCTTGTAGTCTGAAAAATCTAAAGTTTCATTTAAAAGCAAGTCAACAACTAACTTTTAAAAACCATTTTGACATTGATAATTAGAAATCTATTACGTTCCTAAATACATAAAATGTTGAGATTTAATTCTAATACTGTAACATTTGATTATTAACATCAATTCGTAATAATCCTTTTTTGGGCAAAAGGCCAGGCCCTCCCTAGATTCTCAGAGGAAAGTCATTGCATTCCTGTTCTTAATACTTTTGCCCTTAACAAGTTTGGGCTGGACTCCATCCTTCCAATCTGAGTTATGTTTAACCTATAAATAGAAACTAACTTGGGATAGACCCAGCTACAAAAAGTGGCCTGAGTGCCTTCATCTTCTCATTAAGGTTTGGGGCACCTTCGATCTTGAAGGTGAAACGGACCAGACTGAAGTAAGGTTTTTTGCTCAGCCTGCAATGTGGCTGGAACCATATGATAGGTAGGTTGTCCACCTCATGTGAGCCCTTCTCACTTCCCTCTTGAATGATTAAAGATTTTTCTGTCAGTTTTCTCAATGGGCACATATATTCAGGTACATGGCTATGTCCCAGGCTCACAGGACCTTCTTAATATTTATTAATAATGTCTTTTTCTTAATATGGGAATTTGATTTATTTCAGGACACTACTATTAAAGACCAATTTGTTTAATACAGCAATTGACTAAGACTTCACAAACTGATCTAGTCCCACAACCTACTTTTATAAAAGAAGAAATGAAGACCCAGACAAGTGACAGGACTTGCTTTGAATCACACAGTTGGTAAGGGGCAGAACTAAGTACTTGATCTAATGGAGAATTCTCTTGAGACCAAGACAGAGCATAGGCATATAAAGAAACAAAACTTAAGCTCAGGTTTAATTTATACATTCAACATAGACAGGTTAAATTAAATTTTGGTCTTGTTAAAAATTCTTAAGTATTCTTTATTAAGACCCTGGCTTCCCATGTACAACCCAGTAGAATTGCTTGTTGGCTCTGGGAGGAAGGAGGGAAGAGGGGAAGGAAAGAAAATGAATCATGTAAACATGGGAAAATATTTAAAAAATAAACACTTATTAGAAATTCCCAATCTTACCAAGTTTATCAGTATAATCCCTAAATGTATCTAGCGCCACTTAATTCAAAGCCTCTTGAGCTACCGCTTTCTCACACTACTCTTTTTTTTCTTTCTTTTTTTGGTAGTGTTTACTCTCCCCCATTAAATGTAAAAATAATTTTTAACATTCTTTTTTTAAAAATTTGAGTCTTTCTTTCCTTTTCTACCCTAACTGATTTCCAGAATGGATGAATGAATTCACAACTCCAACAGTGTCTCTCCAAATTCCACCCAACTTTTATCATTTTCTTTTTTTGTCATAATAGTCAAACTGATAGGTGTGAGATGGTACCCTGGAATTATTTTAATCTGTGTTTCTCTAAATAATAGCGACAGAGCATTTTTTCATGTAACTAAAGACAGCTTTGATTAGTTTATCTGGAAATTACCTGTTCATATCCTTTGACCATTTATCAATTGGGGATTTAGATTCTTATACATTTGACTCATTTCTCTATGTATTTGAGAAATGAGGCCTTTAGGAGAGAAAGTCGTTTAAAAATGTATTTCACCACTATGAATATTGTGTATTACCTTCCATCCTTCCCCCCCCCCCATTTATCCTACTCTCTTTCACACTGTCCATCCTCAAGTGTTTTGCTCCTCTTTCTTCTATCATTGCCTCCCCTTCTTTCATACCTTTTTCTTCCTACTTTCCCAAGGTACTGGTAAAATGGATTTCTACATCTAAGTGTTCTTCCTTCTTTGAGCCAATTCTGATGAGAATAGTTTTGAGCAATCCCCTCCCTACTTCCTCCATCTTTCCCTTCACTGTAATGGCTCTTTTATACCTCTTATATGTGAGATAACTTATCCAATTCCACCTCTCTCTTAACCCTTTTCCTCATGCATTTCTCTTTCTCATGTCTTAATTTTATTTTTTTTTAGATATCATCCCATCATATTCAACTCACACTCTTGCCCTCTACCTGTCCTAATAATGATAATTTTCTTAGGAGTTACAAGTATCATCTTCCCATGTAGGGAAGCAAACAGTTTGTTTAATCTTACTGAATACTTTATGCTTTCTCTTAACCAAACAAGGAATAGAGGCAAATACAAAAGATAAAACAGATAGCTTTGATTACATATTACTAAAAAGACAAAAGACAAAAATAATGTACTTAGAATAGTCCCAGAGCATTTTGCAGGAACATTTTGGCCACCTTTCTGCCTTCCTTGGATTTAAGGTACTGAAATGTTTGTGTTATCTTATTTCATAGTAGCATTCTAAATTTTGTTGCAGATCTAGTTCTTCATCCAAATGGTCACAATTGGCTGTAATGGGAAAAATGATGAATCTTTAAAGAACACAGCCTGAGACTATCTTTACCTGGATGTCCAGTATGACTGGAAGTATCAGAGCTCATATTAGAGACTGGCTCTTAGGGGAAGCTCATCCATATACCTAACCCTTTGGCATCTTCCATTTCTATTGGTTCTTTGTGGCAGTGCTAGAGGAGCTTTACCCTGGGGGTAATTTCCATTTAGCAGGAATAACAGAAGTAGTTCTTTAAGGACTCAGATCAATAACTCACAGTCCACAGAAAATACTGATATTTGTTTTGAAGATGAAACTTCAGGATCCAACTCTTTTTTCCTCTATACAACTGAACTGCAGAGTCACCTGCAGAGCTAATCAGGACACTGCAGTCTGTCCCCTTCTGCGATTTCCCACTTTCATTTTTTGCCCTCTCTCAATATCTTGATCTCCATCAATTAGAGATGCTCATCCATTAGAGATAATTTTTCTTTGGGAACAATATCCCCTTTCATTTCTCTCTTCTTCAAATGTTACTAAGCATTCTCTTCTATTTGGCATTTAAAGCCCTTTCGCACTTGGGCCCTGACTACCTTTCCAGCCCCATTACACATTCTTTGCTGGGTCAAAAGGTATGCAGTTTTATCTTTTGGCCACATTTTCAAACTGTTCACAACTCCTCCAGCAGTTATGTCCCTTAATGTCCCTATTTTTTTCATTCTAATAAGTGATGTAACATGTTTCCCTTCAGAACTTTTTAAAGTTTTCAAAATGTACTAAGGGAATTAATGAAGAAAAAACACAGGACACTGGGTGGACTGCTCCTGTTCTGAAAGTTTTAAGAGGGAAAAGAGAAGGAAGTATAAAAGTAATATATACTAGTAGTGTAGAAAAATGGGAGAAAGAGGTGGCATTTGCTATTTCTCATAATCCAGACAAGGAAGAAAGAATATGAAAACATAAGGTGGGGGAATGGCATCTGGCCAGCTACAATCTAATTTGAACTAAAGAAGGGTGGAACACAAACACACACATACTTAATTAGGTGTAGAAAAACACCAACTTCAACAGGGAAATAGGCAGGGAAATAGGCATAAGAACTGGACAGGTGTGGTTAAGAGAAAGGATAATACTGAGGAGAGAATACTGTCAAGCAACACAAAACTTTCTGCCTGAGGGTGATTAAAAGAACAAAGAAAAGATGTGGAAACTAAGAGAATGCCTGGCAATTATAGAATGGCTGAACAGACTGTGGTATATGAACATAACGTAATATTACTGTCCTATAAGAAATGAGATAAAGATGGCTAAGGGAGCACTCCAGCCAAGCTCTTCCAAAATTCCCCTCCAAACCACCATAAAATCAAATTTCGGAGGGTTGAGACATTTTTCCAGTCTAAGTTAACTCAAGAGATTAGGAGGAAAGGTCTATGACACTGGGGTGGGAGTTAGCATGGTATGCAGTATGGTGGCAACACCAGCTATAGGCCTTGGAGGCCAAGAGAAGGACAAAGAGTAGGGGCCGTACTTCCAGGGCAGAGTAGAGTTCCAGTACTTGCAGTTGCAAAGGAGTAGGGTGCCACCTCACACCTATCAGATTAGTTACCATGACAGAAAAGGAAAATTAAAATACTGGAGAGGAAATATTGGGTTACTAATACATTGCTGGTGGAGTTGTGAACTGATCCAACTATCATGGAGAACAATTTGGAATTATGACTAAAGGGCTATACAAGTCGTGGCATATAATTGTAATAGAATACTGTTGTACTATAAGACATGACAAGGTGGATGATTTCAGAAAAACTTGTGCAGACTTATATGAACTAATGCAAAGTGAAGTGAGCAGGACCAGAAGAGTATTGTACAAAATAATAGCAATATTGTAGGGATGATTAGCTGTGAAAGATTTAGCTACTTTGATCCCTACAATGATGCAAAACAATTCCAAAGGACTTACAATGAAAAGACTATCCACCTTTAGAGGGAACTGGTGAACTCTGAGTAGAGGTCAAAGCAAATTGTTTTTTATTTTCTCTATTTTTCTTGCTTTTTGTTTGCAACAGTGCTAATATAGAAATGTTTTGCATGATTTTATATGTAGAATGGGAGTCATACTGCTTGCCTTCTGAAAGTGTGGGAGAGGAAAACGGATGGAGAGAATTTGGAACAGAAAATAAAAAGAATGTCAAGAATAAAAAATGAATAAAAAATTAACAGCTTAATACCAAAAAAAAAAAAATGGCAATGAGATGATTTCAAAGAATCCTGGGTAGTGAAGTAAGCAGAATCCAAAGAACAATTTATACCAGTGATTTTTAAAGAGGGGGTCAAAGGAAAGGAAATGCTCGTCTGTCAGTCTGTTTATAAGGCAACTCTTTTGAAGTTTCATTGTATTGTATCCTACCCTACTCATTGTATTCTTCAGATTAGGAATAATGTCACACAGCCAGATGGAACATTTCAGGGGGCCGCATCTGGCCTGCAGCCGTAGTTTGTCCATTACTGATTTATACAATGAAAATATTGTAAAGAAAAACAATTCTGAAAGAACTCTGATCAAAGCAATGACCCACCATGTCTCCAGAAGACGTAGGATGAAACCTATTGACTATTCCTGACAGAGAGCTGATAGACTTGAAGATATAGAGAGAAAAATAATTTTTTAGGAGCCCCTGAGAGTTGATGGGACCTTAAAGCAGGCAGTTAGGGTAGTAATAGGAACAGGACCCTCATACTCTGAAATTGTGCATTTCTCATCAGTTAGTACTAGTTAAACATAAACTGCAGCATTAGTCAAGCATAAATTGCAAGTATTAATGATTAATATTGGTTCAGTAATATACTATACTGGGCCATCAGCTTTGTATTTAATCTGTTTTACTAATTACTTACATTGTTCTTTACTTACCTTAGTTCTAAACTGTTCTCATTCCAGAAGGGCAGTGTGACTTCTCTCATGTTAACAAATGACAAAGTGGACAATGGGAGAACATGGGACATGGGCACCAAGGACTCTGGCATTCCAGAAGGATCCCCCAAATCTACACATGCTCCTTACTGCCTATGATGTGCAAGGCAAATCCCACAATATACCTCCACCTAAATTTGGCCATGCTCATTTTTCAGGGTTTTCAGGAAAGGTGGAGTCTTCCCTGGAATAGGAGAGATGCAAACCATGATCTACACCTCTACTAGCTACTCTGCTAGCTCCAGGCCAGTGATGGCAAATCTATGACATGTGTGTCAGTGCTGACACACGTAGCCATTTTCGATGACACGGGGCTGCATGCTGAGGATGAAAACATTTGCTGTAGTGTAGTGTAGAAACTGAGCACTATAGATGACAATTCTACCTATATTAATTTACCTATTTTGATTTATTAAATCAGTTATATATTACAATTTTACATTTTTGTTATTTAAACTATAAATATCATGAAATTATGGTGTTTTTTTCTCGAAGTGACATACCACTTGAGTTATGCTCGTTTTTTTTGTCGAATTTTGACACATCAAGCTCAAAAGTTTGCTCATCACTGCTCCAGGCTAATCCATCAACCTTAGAGCTACCAGATTAGTTCCAACCAAGACTATTCCACCAGCTATTAGGTTGTTATACCACCATAAATCTCTTCTACTTCAAATAAAATTATTTTCTTATTCTGGATTGAACAGAGTTTGAGTCTCCCATTCTTGAGACAAGACCCTGCTACAAACTTGGGTGTGTTTCTTCCACAACATATTCAATCAAGTGTTTATGAAGCACTGCTAGGTGCCAGGCACTGGCCTAAATGCCAGAGATACAAACAAAAGGCAAAAACAGTTACTTCTCTCAAGAAGCTCATATTCTAATAAAGGAAACTATGCAAACCACTTTGTACATTCATTATGTACTCAGTAACTACAAAGTAAAGGTGACCTTAGGGGAAAGGGATGAAGGGTAGAGGAAGCTGGGAAAGGACTATTGAAAGTGAGATTTCAGCTGGTTTGGATTTGTTTTTTAACCCCTTACCTGCCATCTTAGAATCAATGTTGTGTATTGATTCCAAGGCAGAAGAACAGTAAGGGTTAAGCAATGGGGGTTAGGTGACTTGCCCAGGGTCACACAGCTAGGAAATATCTGAGGCCAAATCAAATCCAGAATTTGTCTTAAAAAACAACAACAAAAAAACAAACAAACAGGTAAACCAGAAGGTAAAGGTGAGGAGAGAGAATATTCCAGACATGAGGGACAGCAAAATAAAAAGGCAAAGACACAGGAGATAATAATTTTGTGTTGGAGGAATAGCAAAATGCCTAAAATTGCTGGATTATATAAAACATGAAGTAAAATATGAACAAATTGGAAAAGTAGGTCAAGGCGAGGATTTGAATGAAAAACAGGGAATTATATATTTGATTTAGGGGCAAAAAGAGAGCCACAGGAGTTTACTGAATGAGGATGCAATATGGTAAGACTTGTGCTTGAGAAAAGTCACTTTGGCAGCTAAATAGATGGTGGATTGTAGTGGAGAGAAACTTGAGGCAGAGAGACCAAACAGAGGACTATTTCACAGAACAGGCATGAGGTGATAGAAGCCTGTATCAAAGTGAGAGTCGAGTGTCAGAAAGGTACATGTGATTGTGAAGGTAGAAACAAGACTTGGCAACAGACTGAATATGCTATGAGAATGAGAGATAATGGTAATGATAATAATAATAATAGCAACTAGTATTTATATATTTATTATGCATGTATATTTATATAATGTAGAATAAATGTAAATTTATGTATTAATAACACTAGTGTATAATTAATAACATTTAAAAATATAACTATAGAATCTTGTTATACTATTTGTATGTTTAATAAACATTCAAATAAATATTTTCTACATTTTATAAATATGTTTATATGCATATTGAGGAGCTAGGTAGCACTGGTCCTGGAGTCAGAAAGACTCATCTTTGAGTTCATATCTGGCCTGATACTTCCTAGCTATGTGACCTTGGGCAAGTCACATCACCTTGTTTGTGTTTCCTCATCAGCAAAATGAGCTAGAGAAAGAAATGGCAAAGCACTCCAGTATCTTTGCAAAAGAAAACTCCAAATGAGGTCACAAAGAGTAGGCGGTGATTGAACAACAACAAATATATGAATACAGCTATATATTTATTTCTACAAAGAGGTTTATTGCATATTTATTTATTTATTTGTTTATTTATTTCATGATCTCATTTTATCTGCACAACCCTATGAAATAGATGGAAATACCTTTACTTTTCAGCAGAGGAAAGTGAAGTGATTTGCCCAGATCGCCCTGCCTCTAACTCCTTCACTGTTGCGGGACCTCGTCCTCACAGACCTCTTTGCCTCATTTACTTCAGGGCTCACCCCTCCTAACTCTCCCTCCAGCCACCCCTGCCCCTCCCCCACCTCACCTTCCAAGAGGACGAGGAGTCTGAACTCGCCTCAGCTTCCACCCCAAAGCGGTCGGTGCTGTTAGGCAAGAAGCGGCCGTAGTGCTTCAGGGACCACTGGTCCGAGGCGCAGAGAGGGACCTTCGCCGCTCTTGCCACGGCCATGGCCACGGCCACACGTCTACCTTGTTGCTGGTCCTCGTAGGGAGCTTCTCCCACCCTTCCCCGAGCCCTAGAGACAAGTCCCAGGCGGCTTCATGGCTGGCCAATCCTGGAGTGAGCCCTCTCTGTGCACCCACCTCCTGACTTATGAGCAGCCAATGACAGGCCGCATCCTGCGCACGCGCCTCCTTGCCTAGGAAAGCTTGCACGTGGCTGGCGAGGCAATGGCTTGAGCTGTGTCTGCCAAGTGCCTTGCTCCTGCGGGTGCGAAATGGGCAGAACAGCACGTGCCCACCAGGAGCTCACTGGCTAATGCGGGAAACACTAGCGTGTACCAACAGGCTCTGCGCAGCATAAATGGGAACTAATTAAGACCGAGAAGGCTCTAGGATTAAGGAGTTGGGCATGGCTTCTATAGAAAGGCGGAAGATGGAGATGATGCCGGAGAGGAGTCCGGGCACGGGCATGGCCAGTGCTTGGGGCGGCTTAGTGGTGGGAGAGCAGGGAGGCCAGTCACTAGCTCCAAGAATGCGTGGTGGGGAAGAGGAAGGCTTAAGCCGTCAGGTGGGGGTCGGGTGGGGGTGGGAAGCGGAAGCTATGGAGGGCTTTGAACTTAAAGGAGCATTTTATAGTTGTTACTGGAGCCACTAAAGTTTATCGGGGGAGTCGAGTCAGACCTGCGCACCAGCCCTAGGAGCCGCTCTAGAGCTTCTTCAACGATTGCCCAAACAGACAAAAGAAACCTTGATTTACTGGGGAAAATATCCAAAAAAGGACCTAGCCTAGGGCTTCCCCAATTCTATCGACCAATTGATTAGTCATAGGAACAAACAGAAATTAGAATTGGAAGGGGCCTCTGAGGACACGTTATAAACTTTGCAAATAAGGAAACTGAGGTCCTGAGATGGCAAGTTTTATGCCTGGAGTTTAAGCTTCAACAAATATTTATTAAGGGTAAACTTAAGGCATGCACTCAATGGAGCTTACAATATAGTAGGGGATGTCCATTTTCTTAATGGGCATGATTTTTTTTTTAAATTCCAAATTTTACAAAAACAAATAAGACAAGCATTTCCACGTACAAAGGAAAAAATATTGTACATGAATGAAATCAGAAATCTTTTATGTTTAATTTACTTTTCTTCATAGCTACATAATAAATCCCACCTGAAAGTATCCTAGCCAATGAATAAGGATCTGAACATATTCTCATATTACTCTATAAATTCTACCCTAATTCTACCCTAATTGTATTACCTACTTTGTACCACAGATACATCCTGGGTGTCCCTCTCCCTCCCTTTACCCTTTTCTTTTGTGAAAATACCAGATTTCCTTGAACACTCATCTTAAATACCACCCCCCACCTTTTAATTCAATTTGTAGGATTGTAGAGAATTCATCCATTTGGTAGATAATTGGGTACACTGACTAGCTCTAACACTGTTGGTACAACTATGAAGGAAGTTGCAGATCTTTAACCCAGTGATATCCTAGCTGGTCAGTCTATCAAGGAATTATTGTTAAGGGGGGGAAAGTATGCATGCAAGAATATTAATCAGTGACTTAGTTTGATGGAATGTTATCACATTGTAAAAATTATAAACATGGAAAGATGGAAAAATTTACATGAAGTGAGCTAAGTCAACAAAAGCAGAATCAGGACATGCACACTGCAATTTTAGTTTATTTTTTAAACCCTTACCTTCTGTCTTAGAATCAGTACTAAATATTGACTTCAAGCAGAAGAATGGTAAGGGTTAGGCAACTGGGGTTAAGAGACTTCCTCAAGGTCAAACAGCTAGGAAGTTTCTGAGACCATATTTGAACTCAAGATCTCCTATCTCCAGGCCTGGCTCTCTATCCACCAAACTACTACCTGCTTCTGCAATTTTATTTTAAAAGACTAACAGAAGAAATTTATCCACAAATGGAAAAGAGATTCCTTAAAAGTGGGATACAAAATTCCATGTGTTTTGTTCAAGTTAAATACTTATTGAGCACTTACAATGTGCAAAAACAGAAAATAATTCCTTTCCTCAAGGAGCCTTCATCTATATTTATATATTCATATGTAGGAAAAGTGTTACAAATGTATTAAGCGGTTCATATAACCATAGACACCATGGTATCTTGGCTAGGCAATGGGTCTTGGAGTAGGTAATATCTATCTTTAGGACATTTCTCTGACTCATCCTCCATGTATGACCCTGAGTGACTCATTTAACCCTCACCAAGTAACTCTCTAAAATCATAATTAATATACTAGTTGCCATTCTGTATCAATGGAGGGAAATCCTACACCAGGAATTTCCCACACTGGGTAAATCATAGGCCTAGACCTAAAAAGAGAAATAAATAGCTAAACTTTTGTTAAAGCTTATAGAGGAGAAAAGAGAGAGAGGTTAGTTAAGTGACTTCCTCCAGGTGGATCTTCCTGGCTCCAAGTCCAATCTTCTATTCACTACTGGATTTTGGTGCCTTTCTGTGCCATTAAATAAGAGAAGAAGAGGTTAGATAAATAGTAGAAGAACCAGGAGAATATACTGTCACCTAAAGCTTTTTCTTTCCCCCTTTGTTGCTAGTGCCTTCCCTAGGATATTATTTCCAATTTATCCTGTATATGCCTTATTTGTACACAGTTACCTCACATGAGGTCTCCTCCACTTAGAGGAGACATGTGTCTGTGCTTAATAAATGCTTACTGATTGACTGAAGCCAAAGATGGAGGAAGGAATATCCAGAAGGAGAGAGAGGTCAAGATTGTCAAAAGTTTTTGTCATTGTTCAGTCATTTCTGACTCTTTGTGACCCCATTTGGAATATTCTTGGCAAAGACACTGGAGTCATTTGTCATTTCCTTCTCCAATTTATTTTATAGATGAAGAAACTGAGGCCAACAGGGTTGAGTGATTTGTCCAGCTAGTGTCTGAGTCCAGACTTGGTCTTCTTTGGTCTTCCTGACTCCAGACCAGTACCCCGTGCCACCTAGCTGCCTCAAGATTAATGAAGAAGAGCCAAGAGAAAACCTTTGGTTTAGGGATAAGGAGATCATTGTTGACCCTTGAAAGAGGTTCCAGCAAGGGGGTGGGGTGGGGGGGTGAAGTCATAAAGACAGGTGCTTGATTACAAGGGGCTGAGGAGAGAGTTCCAAGAGAATGGAGTAATCAGCTCTAGATGACTTTTTCAGTAAGTGATAGAGAAAAGACAGGAGAGAAGGCAGCTTTGACCAACAGGCCAAATTTGAACTCAGAGCTCCTGATTACCCAGGCTACCACCCTCCACCCCCATTTACTTCATCACCTAGTTGCCTAAAAACTAAATATATAATTTAAATCAATAGATAATATTTGATAAATATTTAAATCAATAGCTATTTGATAAATATTTACATTGATAGATAATATTTGGTAAACATTTAAATTGGTAAATATTTGATATATATTTAAATCAATAGATAATATTTGATAAATATTTACAACCAAAGACAAAATGCATAGAATCAGGTACAAAAAACAAATGTAGATTATTTATTCCTTAATCAACACTGATATATCATGTATAAACTCCTATGTTGAGAAGTAATAAAGTTTCTTGACCTTGAACCTTAAACATTGAGACATGAAGATCTGGGTTCAAATCATGTTTCTGATATATCACAACTGTAAAACCATAGACAAGTCATTTGAGTCCCTGAGATTCATCTGTAAAATAGGGCATTTGGTACTACAGATTGTTGTTGTGAGGACCAAATGAGCTAATGTATATTAAATCCTATATGTGTCAGCTATTATTATTGCAAAAACAAAAGCTTTTGGAATGAAAGAGCAGGTCTGCCCTCATGGAATTTATAAGCTTATAGGGGAGATAACAAATGTATGCAATGATTTACAGAACAAAGAAGGGAGAGGCTGAAGTTCAGTGAGAATCTTTTTTGGCATATGAAATTGTGCCTGAAACATGACTAAAATGTCCATACCTGTTGACTCAGAAATCTGACCACTAGGCTTATGACTCAATAAAGTTAAAGACTGAAAGGACCCCTAGACATCCAAATATTCAGAACACATTTTGGGGGGTAGTAAACACCTAGAAACAAAGTCAATACCTTCTTTCCCCTTCCCTTCTTTTCAGAGATGGGGGATTATGAGTGTGGAATTTAATGATTGCCTGTGAACTGTTAGGAGTTCTGGGATGTGTTTTTGCCTTTTCGGGAGGGGTAGAATAAAGACTGTCCAAGAGACCTTTTTACCCATTTCTATGGGGACCTAGACATCAACTGTATTCAAACTACATGCGAAGATTTCCCAGAAGACAACTCTGAGTAGGGATAGTATCATAGGATCATGGGTTTAAAACCAGATAGGACCTTATAGGTCATCTAGTCCAACCTTCTCATTTTACAGATGAGAAATTGAGGCTAAAAGAGGTTAAGTGATTTACCCAAGGTCCTTTGGTAAGGGCATACATCATTTCTTGGGTTCAGATAAGTATTTTTAGAAAGAAAAGGGGGAAGAGGCATTTGCTGTTTTTCTTCCCTTTGGCCTAGAGGGCTTGTTACAGGATAACTTCTGAGAATCGCCTCAGTGGTCACCACAATTAGAGTGGAAAGGGAATAGACTACAAAATCTGAAGACTAAGGTTTGATTGAGCCTGTGTGACCTTGAGCGAATTCTTCCACTTTTTTGTTCCTCTATTTTATTATCTGTTCAATTAGGGGGTCAGGCTAAGGTCTTTTTCAGCCCCAACCCTCTGATCCCTAGAGTTGGCAGGACAAGATCATATCTGCTCCTACTGCCTCCATGGTTAAAATGGCCTTTTTTAGCCCTGCCGGTGGCAGGGAAGGTAGGAACATATGCCTTGCATGGCTGCCCACTCATCATCTGATGCCAGCCCTGAGTCCCAGTGGCTTTCGCCTTTTTGGTCCCAGGCTGCTGCTGTCAGACACACTTCACATGAGTAGACCATGGGAGCAGAAGGAGGGCCAATGTCAGGCACCTGTCAACTGCCCAAGGACACTGAAGTACAGTCCAAGCATTTCCCCTGCAAAGTCCCTTCTCAGTCAGTGATGCCTCGGAGGCAAATGATCCTGTGCCACTAGCATTCCCAAAGTTCAGGCCAAGTCTGTAAGACAAATAGCCCGAAGTCACCATCTTAGAAGACAGTCCTAGAAATAATAGCATGCAGATGCTCCAAATTCTTCTTAAAACAGAAGAGATCTTAAACAACCAGAACCACACAAGAAAAAGACAAGTTCTGGGAGGATGAGAAGGAAAGGAATAGTTGTTTATTACACCAATAGAGGGAGTCTGAGACTATTGATATATCTCATCACCTACCAGCTCATCTCTAGGGAATGATGGAGACTCAGAACACAATTCCCCCAATCCCTATCCAGAAACCTATCTTAATGATATTGGGAGCCCAACAGATCATTTAGTATGTTGGAAAAAATGGAGAGAGTCTGTTCTGAGAGTTCTCAGTCCCCAGATTATCATAAACTTGCTGTGTGACCTTGGGCAAGGGACTTCTTCTCTCTGGATCTTAGTGTCTTCATCTATAAAAAGAGTTGGACTAGCTGATCTCTAAGGACCCTTCCAGGGCTTTCAATAAAGACTCATTTCCTTTGGATCCCAATGAGGGTGTTTGGGAATGAGGGCAAATGGGAAAATCAGTCCCCAACTCTCTGGATGCCTGTTTTTTATTCCCCAGACTCTGCAGCAGGCATATTCTCTGAAGCTGAAGGTGATTTTTCTCCCAAAAGCCACAAGGCTGTTCTCAGAATACTCCAGTTGCAACAGCAGGTAAGAGGGTGGGCACCAGGAATGTTGTCATTTCTAATGTAATCACTCCTGGTAGGCACAGGAGGCAGGCAACCTGGAGGATGTCCATTCATGGACTTCATTATTCATCCTTGTCTGGGACCCTCGAAATCTTAACTGTCTCCCAACGTGCCTGATTATTTGTTTTCTCCTCGATGGAAAAGAAAGGAAAGAACCCACCAAGCCAATTTCTGTTCATTACAATGAATGCTTTACTCAAGAAGGACATTTACTGGACCTCTTGGATGTTCTTCAGATCTGAGCCTAAAAGTAGGTCCCCATGGGTTCATATGTGTTTGTGTGTGGGTCCATGGACCTGTGTATATTGTGTGAATGTGTATAACTGCTTGTGGTGTGTACATGCATAGGCACGTACAGTCCTATTCAACCTCCCCTTAATATTCCTTTGTCTTATGGTGACATTTCCCACTGGCACCAGCCAAGCAGGTAGCACCATCTATTGGGTTTTTAACACCCCAATTTCTCTTACCTTCTCTATCATCTTGGTTGGAAGGAAACAGCAAACCACTCCAGTGTCTTTGCCAAGAAAATCCCAAATGGGGTCACAAAGAGCTGGACACAACTGAAATAAATGAACAACCACAATAAATTTTCAACACCAACTACAGAGACTAAGTCTATTTTTCTTGGATGGCCTCCTTTCTCACTTCCTACCCACGCTCCAAAATGATATCAAGAGGTACACAGGATCACAGATTTAAAGTTGGAAGGAATCTTAGAAATCATCTAGCCCAACTCCTTCATTTGGCAGATGAAGAAATAGATATTTAGAGTAATAAAGCCATTTGCCTAAGGTAAAAATATCTAGGCAGAGGCAGAAATCAATCCCATGTCCCCCTTAGCTCAACTCCATGACTTGGTTTGGCTGGGCTGAGGTTGAGAGTCAGCTCTGCTTGAATCCCACCTCAGTCTACTTCTTCAGCCCTCAATTAGAGGGGTAGAAGTCTAGGGTGCATGCCGATATTTCTCTAATATGTGTGCCAGGGCATAGAAGCACCCTATCCCTAGACATCTTTAGTATAGCACAGTGAAACCCACTGATCATCAAGGATGCCAGGACAAAAAAGGCTTTCATACACCCATCTGTCTCTTGCAAAATCTCAACAAGAAAGATTATTCTCTTTCTGGGTCCCAAAGCTAACTCTCCAACCCTAGGCTTCAGCTTAGGATCCTCGCTCTCTCTCTCTCTCTCTCTCTCTCTTTGTCTTCTGTCCTTTTATGACTGCTCTACCTGACAGATCCCACTGAATATTTTTAGTATAATCTCCAATTTATCCTGTCTATATTTTGCTTATCAATAGTTGTTGGCATGTTGTCTCCCTCATTAAACTGTGGGTTCTTTGAGATTAGGGATTGCCTTTTACTTTCCTTTGAATCTCCAGTTCTTAGCATAGTGTCTGGATTATTTAGTCATTTTTCAGTCATGTCTGAATCTTCATGACCCCATTTGGGGTTTTCATGGCAAAAATACTAAAGTGCTTTGCCATTTCCTTCTCCAGCTCATTTGACAGATGAGGAAACTAAGGCAAACAGGGTCAGGTCCTATGCTCAGTGTCACACAACTAGTAAGTGATTAAGGTCAGATTTGAACTAAGGTTCTCCTGACTCCAGGGCTGGCATTTTATCCACTAAGCCACCCAGCTGCCCCTAGTCTAGCCCTAGAAGGCACTTAATATATATTTGTTGACTGAACTTATATAACAAACTTTCAAAATTGTTTCAAAATTCAATGTTTCAAAATTCAAAGAATTGAAAAGAAGATACTCTCTGGAACTGTGAATTGCTACATGGTTGGTTTTAATTGTATATTAAATTTAATATAATAGTAACAAAACTGGTCTGCTTGTCTGCCTCCTTCTGAGCTCTCTTCTGCTCTTTTCCATGACATTTATCCAGGTCATTGATGTTCTTTTTCTTATTTTGTTTTGTTTTGTTACCATTACTAATATTATTCAGCCTCCAGCACAGTGCCAGCACACACTCAGTAATGCCTCTTGATTGATTGGTTGATTGAAAGCAATCTGCATTTACATAAAAATAATTTGGGGGAATTATTCAGGTTCAAATTCAATTCAATTCAGCAAGGATCTGTGAAGTAATCACTATGGGTAAGGCCTTGTCAAAAGAAAAAGTAGGCTCTTCACATTTTAAAATGATTTCCACCTGATTCCTTTCAATCCCTCCCCCACCACACACACATTTAAAAAATATAATTTGGTTCAAAAGAACCTGATTTGCACATATACAGTTAGCAAAATAACTGGTATGTAAAGTAACATACACCAGTGGAGTGTATTTGTCCAAAAGAAGGCTGAGTCATAGGGGAAATTTTTTAAATAGTTAATAAAATTATTGAGCCAGTGTCTTCCACATCTATAAATCCATCCCTGACAGTATTGAATGCCAGCCTGTCTTATCTTCTTTTTAAAAAAATTTACTTTTATCACGCAAAACCCACTTCTATATTGGTCATTGTTGTAAGAGCATACTCATACCTAACCAAAACCCCAAAATAAAAACCATTAATACACTGATGTGAAAAATGACTCCAATAGTTCTTTCTCTGAAGCTGTCTTATCTCCTGACAAGAAAGATGACAGAGAAGGAGTCCTCTCTCTGGAGTCAAGACTTGGGTTCACATTCCCTCTTCTACTCACTACTTAAGTGTGCAACCTTTAACTTGACACCTCTCTCCTATTGCCCTCAGTTTCTTATCTGTAAAAGGAAGGACTGAATTAGATGGAAAGAAAGGTTCCTAAATCTATGATCTGGTGATATTGTTCCAACCTGAGCTGCCTCTGGGATCTTAGATGACTTCTGAGGTCCCTCCCATAAACCTTTCCAATTCCTTTATGACCCTCCAAATGACTGATCCTCAAGAGTCTCAAGATCAGTACCAAATATTGAATGAACACATCAATGGATGCTTGAATGACTAAAGTGAAGGCCAAGATCCCCAAGATGGCAGCTTAGTAGCAGCAAGAGCTGAAACCTCTCTGACAATCCTTTCAAACCAATCTTTAAAAAGCATTTTAAAATATCAGCAATCAAAAACCAAAAGCAAGATAGAGCGAGGGGGCTCTTCTGCTGCACACAACTTGAAAGGTAGATAGAGAGAGTTGACTTTCACTGGATAAGGGGAAAATAGAAGCAAAAGTGCACATAGAGGAGTGTTGGATGACCACCCTACCACCTACTGCACCAGGTTCTGCCACTGGACATAGGCCAATTTTTGGATCCTGAGATCCAGACTATACCAAAAAAAGAGCACCTCAGACCTACCCCTTGAACTCCCAAGCCCTGGAACGAGTCCTCAGAGATACTTGAAAGTCCATAGCACTGGACTTTTTAGAGTTGGCATTGTGGTGAAGACCTAGCCTCAAGACAAAATAGCTCATAGTGCTGAACCCTGCAAGCCAGCAGCAGAGGAAGCAAACTGATCAGTTTTCAGAATTCCCAGGCCACAGGCACAAGAAAGCTGGGGAAATGAGCAAACAGCCAAAGAAACTCCTAAATCTAGAAAATTTCCATGGCAACAAAAAGCAAAACACAGAATCAACATGGGACAGTGAGAGCCAAGCCACCACATGTACAACTTCAAAGAAAAATGGAAATTGGTTTCAAGTGTAAGAAGAACTCAAAAAGGAATTCAAATATCAAATATCAAATAAGAGAGGTAGAAGAAAAATGGAAAAAAGAAATGAAAGTAATGCAAAAAGAAAATAACAACTTAAAAAGCAAAATTGGTCAAATGGAAAAAGAGACCCAAAAATCCAATGAAGAAAAAAGAGTCCTGAAAAAAACAACAACAGAAAAACAGAATTGATCTACTAGGAAAAGAGGCAAAAAGAACAACAACAAAAACACAATAAAGAAAAGACATCCATGAAAAGTAGTGGGTGGAGAAAACTGCTTATAAAGTTGAGACCAGGGGTCTAGAGGACTTTCTGATTGAGATTCGGATTTAGATTCTGAGTCTGGCATTGGTGACTTGTGGAAGGGACACTCTTGCTCTGCTGACTCTTGCTGAAGAGACTCTAGCAGACTTCTAGCTGGAGATTTGAACATGAAGACTCTCTTGTGCTCTTCTGGCTGGAGATTGGACCTCTGTCAGTGGCAAGCTTCGATTTCATCAGAATGGCACATAGGGTGGTAGGTTAAACAACTTTCTACCTCTTTCCTACATTTCCCTCTCTTTACTATCTCTACTTTAATGTAATAAAGCTACTAAAGCTATTAACAGCCTCATAATTTAATTTTTAATTATTACATTGTGGTAGTAAGCTGTTTATATGTTAAGAAATTAGGGATGAAAAGAGGATTACATTAAGAGAAATGGGAAGAGAGAAGTAAAATGTGGTAACTTATATCTTATAAAGAAGCATGGGATTGGGGGAGGAATACTATTCCAGTGGAGGGAAGGATGAGGATGGTGATGGTAATATTTAAAAATTACTGTCATTGGAATTGGCTCAGAGAGGGAAGAACAGTCAGATTAATTGGAATATAGAATCCTATCTTACCCTATAGAGAGTTAGAAGGGGAATAAGAAAGGGGGTGGTATGGAGGGGAGTCATATAAGGAAAGGACAAGTTAGAGGGCAGCTGGGTGGCTCAGTGGATTGAGAGCCAGGCCCAGAGATGGGAGGTCCTGGTTCAAATCTGGGCTCAGACACTTCCTAGCTGTGTGACCCTGGAGAAATCACTTGACCCATATCGCCTAGCCCTTACCACTCTTTAAAAAAAAGGAAGGAACAAGTTGGGATGATGATTAAAAGATCCTATAGAGAAATGGGAGGGGAATAAAAAGGGTGGTGGTGTGAATGGGTTTAATATAAGGGAGGGGGGAAAGGGTACTGATTAAAAGCAAAACATGGAGGGAAAGAGTGAAAGGAGAAAGGGCAGGACTAAAATAGGAAATCAAGATAGAGGAGAATACACAGATGGCAATCATAACTATGACTATAAATGGCATTAGCTCACCCATAAAAAAGAAGTGGATGGCAGAAAGGATTAAAACCAGAATCCTACCATATGTTGTTTACAAGAAACACATTTAATACAGGTCTACACACATAGAGTGAAAGCAAGAGATTGGAAACAGAATTTATTGCGTTTCAAATGAGAAAAAGAAGGCAGGAATAGCAATCATAATCTCAGACAAAGCTAAAGCAAAAATAGATTTAATTAAAAGAGATAAAGAACATAATTATATCTTGATAAAAGGTAGTATAGGCAATGAAGAAATATCAGTACTTAACATATATGTGCCAAATTTAAAGAAGAAACTAAAGGAACTTAAGAAGGAAATAGACAGTAAAACTATACTAGTAGGGGAACTCAACTTTCCACTCTCAGAGCTAGATAAATTGAACCAAAAGATAAATAATAAATAAATAGTGGAAGTAATTGAAATTTTAGAAAACTTAGATTTAATATATAATTGGAGAAAATTGAATAGGGATAAAAATGAATATACCTTCTTAAGATCATGAGTGAAGCAAGAATGCCCATTATCACCTCTATTATTTAATATTGTACTAGAAATGTTAAGCTTTAGCAATTAGAGAAGAACAAGAAATGGAAGAAATCAAAGTAGGCAATAAGGAAACTAAAAATCACTCTTTCAGGATAATAGGACAGTATACTTAGAAAATCCTAGAAAATCAATTGAAAAACTGCCCAAAGGTATATAAAGACTACCTGCCCTTTGATCCAGTAATACCACTACTGGTTCTATATCCCAAAGAGATCTAAAAATGGGAAAGGGCCTGTTTGTAGAAATATATTTATAGTTATGGTTTTTGTAGCGGTAAAGAATAGGAAACTAAAGGGATGTCCCTCAATTGGGAAATGGCTGAACAAATTGAGGTATATGATGGTGATGGAATACTATTGTGCCGTAAGGAATGAAAAACAGGATGGTTTCAGAAAGAGCTGGAAAGACCTAAATGAACTGATGCAGAGTGAAATAAGCAGAACCAGGAGACCATGGTACACAGTAACAGCAATATTGTGGAATGACCAAATGTGATAGACTTTGCTACTCCCAGCAATACAATGATCTGGGACAATTCTGAAGGACATATGAAAAAGATGCTATCCACCTCCAGAGAAAGAACGGTGGGAGCAGAAATGCAGATGAAAACTTATAATTTATCTCTTATTTATTTGGATATGTGTTTTGGGGTTTTGGTTCTATAAGATTATTCACTTAAAAATTAATAATCTGGAAATATGTTTTGCGTAATACATGCACAACCCAGATTGAATTGCTTGTCAGCTCAGGGAGTGGGGAGGGAAGAAGGGAAGGAGACAATATGGATCATATGACTTTGGAAAACTTATGCGGAAGTTTCTTATTAAAACAAAAAGATTAAAAAATATTTTAAAAATCCCATGGAAAATGTTGCTAAGAAGTTAGTACTTGAGAGTTGTGGCCCATTAAGTTATTTTTCTTAAAAAATAATTTGATGGAGGCAGCTGGGCAGCTCAGTGGATTGAGAGCCAGGCCTAGAGATGGGAGGTCTTAGGTTCAAATCTGGCCTCAGACACTTCCCAGCTGTGTGACCCTGGGCAAGTCACTTGACCCCCATTGTCCACCCTTACCACTCTTCCACCTATGAACCAATACACAGAAGTTAAGGGTTTAAAAACAATAAAAAAAATTTAAAAAAAATAGTTTGATGGGGCAGCTAGGTGGCTCAGTGGAAAGAAAGCCAGGTCTGGAGGCAGATGGGCCTTGGTTCACATTTCACCTCTAGCATTTTCTAGCTGTGTGACCCCAGGCAAGTCATTTGCCCCAGATTCCTAGCCTTTGCCCATCTATCTTAGAGTTGTTACTAAGTCAGAAAGTAAGCGTTTAAAAATATTTATAATAAAATATATGCATATTATATTACAATTATTTATTATTGTATATATATTATTGTATACATATTATTCATATAATAATATATGTTTATATATTTATTTATATATACATATAAAATATATAAACAATATAAAGAAATATAAAAATATATAAAAGTTAAAATTTTAATTATACTTATTTTAATTGAAATGTTAATTAAAATTATTTTTAATTATTTGAATTAATGTTAATTAGAATGCTTTATTTTGACTGAAACAGGAATTAAAATTATTTATTATTGCTTATTTTAATTAAATGTTTATTGTTATTAAATATGCATTTAACATATTTATATATTATATTTTACATTAAAATAAATTTAATATGAATTTATGTAATATAAATATAAAATAAATAATATAAATAAAAACAAAAGTTTGATATGAATTCATTCAATGCAAATTAGATGTTATTTATTAATATAAACATTTCATAAATAAATATTAATTATAAACAATTATTTACTAAGTTATTCATTTAACACTTAATTAGAATTATTTATTATTATTCATTTTGTTTAAAATTAAAAATAGGTGCCCAAAGAGTTTAAGTACTTTTACCTAAAGTTACACAGGTAATTGAGGGAGAGAGCAGAACTTAAACTTAGTATTCAAATTCACAGTATTCAAAATTATAAATATGTAACATATGATCCTTGGTTCTATCTCAGCAGAATACCCAATGTGAATTCCAATAATGCCACCACTTTGGGGGATCCACGGTGCCCTGTGGGGACCTGTCTGTGGCCCAGATGCATCTGCACTTGGGCTTCTGCTGACAGCTCTGGGAACGGGGGATCGGGAGGAAGGGAGCCGTCCCCTTTTCCCCCAGAGCCAATTCTTGTAGTATTTACCAGGATAGAAACCTCTTTGTGTCAGGCAAGCCAGGAGATGGGTCTCAAAGACACCTCGTGTCCTGGGATGCTGCGTAAGGAAGGAACGTTTTTATATAGTCACCTTTGGCACTTTAACATGCCCTGTTAGAAAGCCATCATTGGGAATGTTTTCAGTCTGTCTTTGTACAGGCAGGAGGCACTGATCCTTTTCAGGAAAACAAGGATTTCAGCCCACTTATGCTGGTGACAGATAATCTCTGCTTGTCCTAGGACAAGACAAATAATGAATAATGCTGCTTCATTTATTTCATACTAGCTCTGGAGAGGATGGGCTGCTAAAAAATATGTGTAGGCTGGTAATTTGGGGGTGAATGTTTACGAGGCTGGGTTAAATGTCAAAAATAGAGACTTTAACAGAATGGCAATGGTTTAGCCTCAGAATGAGAAAGAGGAGCAGGGAACATGAAGACATGCTCTGGTTCTATCCAAGTCTGATGGACATGAAATGGTAACTAGCAACACTTTGCCTCTGGATAGGACAAGAAGAATTCATTTTGGACACGTCTAGGATCTGAGAAGGAATGTGAACAGTTACAGGATGGAGTCTGGATCTTTGGATTCCAGCATTCTCGTGAGGGTGGCAATTGAGATTGTGTAGGGATTAAGGTAAATACAAAAAAAATCAAATTTGGACTCTGACACTTTCTAGCTGTCCCTTAACTCCATTTGCCTAGGTCTTACTCTTCTGAGTTGTTATTAAGACAGAAAGTAAGTTTTTTTTTAATGACTCCCAGAATGGAATGTAATATAGCCTGATACTGAGGGAGGTCTTGGTTAGATAAAATAATTCATCTGGAAAAATTCCATGGATTTTTAGTGAATTTTAAGACCAATATAGATGAACAATATGGCTTGGCAACTAAAATAAACTCTAATTTGCTCTTTTAAAAAAACAAACAAACTCTTATCTTCTGTCTTAGTTCTAAAACAGAAGAACAGTAAGGTCTAGGTGACAGGGGCTAAGTGACTTGCCGAGGATTGGATTGCTAGAAAGTATCTGGGGCCATATTTGAACCCAGGTTCTCTTGCCTCCAGACCTTGTGCTCTATCCACTGTGAAACCAATTGCTCCCTTATGAAATCTTAAATTGCCCCATGAGTATGGTATCCAGGACTAGGGAAGCAATATGATCATAGATTTTTTTTTCTAATCGAACCCCTTAATTTTATTATTTTTAAAATTTTATCTTTATTTTATTCCAATAACAAATTTACACATAAATTTTCCAAAGTTACATGATTCATGCTGTGTCCCTCCCTTCTTCCCTCTCCCCTCCCAGAGCTGACAAGCAATTCTACTGGCTTTTACATGAATTATCACTCAAAACATATTTCCATATTATTCATTTTTGTAAGAGAATAATCTTATAAAACACAGTCCCCCAAATCATATACCCAAATAAAGAAGTGATAAATCTTATGTTTTCTACCCCAACAGTTCTTTCTCTGGAGGTGGAGAGCATTCTTCGTCCTGAGTCTCTCAAAATTGTCCTGGAACATTGTATTGCTGTTAGTAGAAAAGTCTATCACATTTGTATGACCATAAATTTAGAGCTAAAAGGGATCCTGGATACCATTAGGTACAATGCCCTTCTTCACTGTATTCATGAGGAAATTAGGGATCCAAGAATTTAAAATTAAATTAGGGGCCCAAAGAGTTTAAGTATTTTGCCTAAAGTTATACAGGTAATTGAGGATTAGAGGCAGGAATTAAACGGAGACCTTCTGATTCCAAATGCAAACCAAATCCAATTCTTTCCACTGAGACACTCTTTGTCTACTTCATTCAGGCAATGGAAATTTATTAAGTTCCCACTCTATGCAGGGAATCGTGCTTAGCACTGGGGATACAAAGAGGAAGATTAAATAGTACAATTGGATTCAGCTCTCATCACATCACTTTTGGCATAGGGTATTGAGTCCTAAGGAAGGATAGTCCTTTGGGAAAGGTAAGATGGAAAGCATTCAGAGAAAGGAGACCAGGATTGGAGTGGGGAGAGACTGCAGAGAGAGCAATTAAAAGACTCTTGCAAGAATAGTACAGGTGAAAGATGATGATGGTCTCCACTGGGCTTGGGCCCTAGGGTAATGGCCAAGAAAGTGGAGTATAGGATAGAATTATTTGAAGTAGAAACTGAGCTTTGACAACAGATTGGACATGTGGAGTGAGTGTGAGTGAAGAGTTGAGAATGATACCAAAGCTATGGTTACTATTTGGATACATATCTTATTTTTTCCCATTTGATTGAACATGCCTTAAAAATGTCTTTTATATTCTTTTTCCTTTTTATATACCCAGAATTGACTGTACAATGTCTTACACAGAACAGGCACCTAACAGATGTCTAAAAATCAAATAGGAGACAAGAATTAATTAGGATTGGTGGTTAAAAAGATTGAGCCTGGACAAAGGAAAGCCCTATTATTTCAGAAATATCACTAAGGTTGCCCAATAAATCACATTCCAGCTGAGATATCTTTGGGTGGTTGGGTACATGTGCCTAAATCTGGGCCCTCACGGGAAAGAGGATAAGAATAAGAATAACAACAGCTAACATTTGTTTATATAACATTCTAAGGTTTGAAAATTGCTTGATCGATGTTTTCTTATTTGGTTCTTAGGATGACCCTGTGAAGTAGGTTCTGTTATGGTCCCTACTATACAGATGGGGAAACTGAGGCTGTGGGAAGTTAAATAAATTGCTAATAAGTGTCCAAGATGGGATTTGAATTCAGGTTCTTCTAATACCAAGCCATTTAGCTAGCGGTATTAGGGCAGATGCCAAAATGCATCTGTTCAGTTATCTATTTTTTATCTATTTTTATTTTATCTATTTTTATCTATTTATCTAGTTTTTATTATCTAATTTATCTAATATTTATCTATTATTCATTCATCTATTCATTTTTTGTTTATGTGTGTATAATATTTCTGCTGTTAGAATGTAAGTTTCTAAAGGTCAGGAACTGCTTTTGTATTTTACCCTCGCACTACGCCTAGGCCATAGTAGGCACTTGATTAATGATTGTTTATTGATTGATTAGGAAAGATATTGAGTAATAAATGTATTTCTGGTCTGGAATAATAGAGGGAAATGACAGGTTGAGTTCTATGTTCAGAGCCACAAAGATTGAGAGCTAGAAGGGACCTTAGAGGTCATCTACTCTAGACTCCTCATTTTTACAGATTAGGAAACTGAGGCTCAAGCTATTGAAGTGATTTGGTCAAGGTCATGTAAAATCAGAGGTGGAATTTGATCTCAGGGCCTCAGATTCCATGGCTAGAGCTCTTTTTTTACCTTACTCCTCTGTAGAGAATTGTTATTACGGCCGGTCTGGCTGGCACCTAAAACGAATAAAGGAGATTAATGAGAAGTGAGGATGGGGCTGGAAAAGCAAAATGGAGCCAGTTTGTGGAGGCAAGCTAAAGGAGTCTGGGTCTCTATAGAAACCTTCATATTGTCAGAGATATTTCATCTAGTGAAAATGAGTGCCTCTGAAGTGGGAAAAGGTAATCAATAGAAGTCTCCCACCAGGGCTGATTTTACAGGGCTCAATTTTGCTCCTCCTCATCAGTTCATTATGCCACCCTTATTGAATGAGGATGGTGCCCTTTGTCGAGATCTCACTCATCAGGACAGAGTACCAAAGCTGAGTGGATTATTAATTCTCCCATTGTGGGAATTGGAGCTCGGGTTCTGGAGGTCTGAGTTCAGAGTCAATGTTTCCCAGAGAATGACAGCAATCAGGACAGCAAAAAGGATGACAGAATCATAGACCCAGAGCTAAAAGGAATCTGAGACCATCTAATCTAACTCTCTCATTTTAGAGATGAGGAAATTGAGACCTGGAGAAGGTAAGTGACTTGCCCAAGGCCAGATGGGTAGTGAGCAGTAATCAAGATTTGAACCCAGGTCCTCTGATTTTAGAATCAAAGTTCTTTTTTGTTGTCCTTCCTAGTGGAAGAAACCTTTTCACTCTCTGGGAAGGGTTTGGTTTGCTGGCAGAGAGTAGTTATTCAGGTCCCACTAGCCCCATCCTATGTGGTTTCTCAGTATGAAATAAAGCCATATTTGTCTCCTAGGATCATGGAGGGCCTGGGGCCTGCTTCTTTTCTGTCTTATAGAGTTTTCTCCCTTTAAGGGACAACTTTTAGAAGTCAATTCTCCTCTCTGCTCTCCTCACAACCCTAAGATAACTATTGAATGCAATCAAAAGTGATCCAGATAGAGGGTGGCAACCGTGCTCTGTTTAAAAGAAATAATCTGAATTTAATTAAATGGAGGATTACATTAACCCATTATTCAATCAAGTGAAAGGCCCTGTAACCTGAGAATTTGGATATGCAAATGAGCAAAGAAGCCACTCTAGGTGCTTTTAATATCTCCACGTTTGGGGTCTGTATAGAGGCTCCCATCATAAGCTTGCACTCTGCACGCTTTTCCAAATAATTGATGTAAGGAGCTTTGAGATACCTCAGAATGATCACGGCTCTAGGAAAACAAATTAAACAGCACATTAATTACATTGGTAGCTGACCTGAAATTGGAACTGCTGCATAGATGGAGGGTTAATGCAGGGAGGTTAGGAACATGGCAGGATGGAAGAGCATAATGCATTTTTAACTAGCGAAAATGCAATCTCAACCGTTTGGGAAAACGGTCATCTGGAACCCAGATGCTGATTGGGAACAAACATTGCTTAGAGACTGACTTCCAAAATGAGTGTCAGCACCATTGGCTGAAGGTCAGTTGGGTGCAGGGTCTTATTGGGTTTTTTTGGGGGGTGGGAGTGAGCCTGGGAAAGGGGCAAGGAAGGAGATGCAGTCCTCACCCTTCAGAAGTCCTCTTCACTATGAGTCTGATGAAGAAGGGATAGTGTCATGCCCTCAGGAGACTCCTGCTACCATGAAAGAGAAATGGCCCCTATTCTAGGATAGCCTTCTTTCTGACAGAGGCAAGTCTTCTGCCCTCAAGGAACTCTGATTATATTGGGAAGGTGTATGATGAAGGAGAATATGGCCTCAGTTCTTGGGGAATTTCTGTTCTAATGGTGATCACATGGGAAGACAAAGCTCCAGATCTCTTTAGATTCTTTTCTGATGGAGAAGACAGGGTCCTTGCCCTCAGAGAGCTTATGATCTAGCATCTAGGGTGACTTCAATACCTTTAATAGATTGAAAAAATAGCACCCCAAAAATAAAAAGTGGACATCTCCATACACACTGTAGAACCCCAAAGGAGGGTTATACACAAAGCCATAAATATCCCTTTATATCATACTGCTTGTTTATTAAAACGATATAAATCATTACATTCAGGTACCATGGTTTATTTTGCCATTCCCCAATCAATGAATATTTTCTTTGTTTCCAGTTCTTCACTATTACAAGAAAATAGTTGCAATAAATATTTTGGTGAATAGGAAGACTTCTTACCTCCTTGAGCTATAAATATAGTGGTGGAATCTATGTATCAAAGGAAATGGAAATTTTATTCACTTTATTTGCATTAATCTAAATTGCTTTGCAAAATGTTTATACAAATTTACAGTTCTACCAACAATGCCAACAATGCACACTGGTGTACTGTCTTTGCATAATCCCTCCAACATGGCTTCTTCCCATATTTTGAATTTGCTGGACATAAGGTAAAATCTCAAGCTCTCTTGCTATTGGTATTTGAATCATTCTTTATCGTTATAAATCTGTCATTCTTCTTTTGAAAACTGTTTGCCCGAATCTTTTGACTACTCTGCAATTGGGGAATGGTTATGTTAGTTGTCTATATCCACATATTACTTTCAAAACTATTCTGCTTATCTGTGCTTCTTTCTGAGCTTACTTTTGTTTTCTTCTGTGCATTAAGAAAAATTTCCATCACCATCAGCCTAAGAAACCTTATTTCTTCCTTTTTCTACTCTTGTCCCATAGGTCTTCTCATTCTCTTAGGAATCCCTAGAGAGATATAATACTCTTTCTGATGGGTGTTGCTTGCTTCCTGCATTGAGGAGAAAGCTAGATTTAACTTTAATTCATGTATAAACTGAGTAATATCTACAGAGAGAGACAGCTCCAGCTGGAGAAGCCTGCTTGGATGTTATTCTCCAAGGGAGATATGATGGAACTAGACAGATTCAGCTAAAAGGATCACGGGAATGGAGGGATGAATGAGAGAACAGAGAAAAAGATAAGACTTCTATGGACTTGAAAGTTGAAAGCTTGAGGGGAGATGATCAAAATCTATAAAATCATGAAAGCAATCAAGAAACGGAATATGGTTTCATTCACCAACTTCTGCAATGTTAGAATTGTGAAAGGGAATTTTTTTTATCTTAAGTACTTGGAGTGCTCCACCTTTTTAACTTAATCAGTCAGGAATTTGTGAATCCTTTTGATAAGAGTTCACACCCTCAGAGGATGGGAGGTGGATTCCACAGACATTGACCCCTGGGCAGTGGTAGGCAAATTGAGAGACTTTGATTGATTCCTGAGATGTGATAGACCAAGCCATAGTGAAAGGTGCTAATATCTTTATGACTTAAGAGTTAATTTTATAAATGGTGACCACAATATTTTTTTTAATTCTTATATTTGTCAAACCCATTTTTAATTATTACAGAATAGAGGGCATCCTTTTGGTATTGTAAGATTGCAGATTTGGGTCCTAACTTTAGCTCCATCACTAACTAGCTATGTGACCCAAAAGGTAAGAAATGGATTTGTAACTAAATTCAAAGGCGTGGGTCAGATTTTTATCAGCTGTGTAACCCTTAAATCATTCTGTGCCACAGTTTCTTCATTTGTAAAATTAGGGGGGGTTGGACCCCAGGGCATCTAAGGTCCCTTATAGTTCTGAACCTAAGATCCTTTGATCCTAAGACCTGGATAAGTCTTCATCTCTTTAGGCTTCTGTTTTTTCTGGCAAAAAATGAGGAAGTTTGGATTGGATTATCTCCAAGATTCCATTCAGCTCTAAAATTTTCACTTAGATACACAAATGTATCTGTGATTTCACCATGTAGATGTTCTCTACTTCAGTGCACATCACAATCCATCTCTACCTGTTCATACTTTCCCATAATATTGTCCTATGGGGGACAGCCAGTGTGCAGGGAGTCTTCCTTATTTTTCTTGACAATGAGCTATTTAAACTTATACTACATTCTTACTACATGACTAATTCCCCTCCTTTTTCAATTTTGCATTTCTTTGATGACACTTTTTGCTCCATTTCTTCATAGTTCCTTTGCTATATGTTCTGTGGTTCTGTTATTTGATGATCTCTTTTATATTATTATTCTACTGCTCAACAACCTTCAATGATTTCCCTAATTCATACTACATGACATCTAATTTTTTTTGGCCTAACATTCAAGGCTCTCAATGACCTGTCACAAACCTGTTCTCCCAGCTTGTTTCTGACTGTCTTCCCACTCAGACCTTTTGTTTTGGCCAAACTTTCTTACTAACTCCTAAACAAGACTTGCCCTTTTCCATCTCTATGTATTTGCCCATTCTATTTGCACAGCCTCTTCTTCATTCCTTATTAAAACTTTATTCATCATTCAAGGCCCAGGATAGTTGACTGAAAGGAAAACTACTCCTCCGTCTCTATTTTGTTTCTGTTTTCTCTCTCCTAAGTAGAAGGATCTTCAGACTGAGAAGATAGAACAAAAATGATAAATAAGTAAAACACAAGATGAATAAGGACTTAGTTATTTTTTAATTTAAAGGCTTCTAATTTTTCTCAGATCACTCTATATGTTCTGATTTTGAAAGAACTTGAAAATTAGGTCTGCAAACCATTGTCAATAATCAACTATGAAAATGGGAAGCATATTTGTTCTTTTTTCTTCTCCTCCCCATCCCACAGTGCACAGAAAGTGTCAAGAGCAAAAGAATTGCTCAATATATACTGATTGAGGGCAGTCACATTAAAGTCTCATCTAAAACAAATTTCCTGAAATCAGAGAGGCAGACAGACAGAGATGGATAGAAACTCAGAGAGAGGAGAGACAGAGAATTAGAGGGAAAGAAAGGGAAGAGAGAAGGGAAAGAGAAAGAAGAGGAGAGGGGAAAGGGGAAGGGAGGAGAGGAGAAGAGAGGAGAGAAAGGTGGAGAGAAGAAGAGAGAAGAAGGGAAGAGAACTGTGTGTATTTTTTTCCTATGGTTCATTTGACCAAGCTTGGGAAAATGGCTTGTCTCTAGTATTTTCCAGTTGCTCATTGTTTTGCAAGAATGAATTTTGACAGAAAAGCTAAAGGCTTCTGGGGAAGGAGGAAAGGGGATCACATGCTTGTCTGGGTCTCCTTTTAACAAAACCAATGAAAACCAGGATGTGACTGAGAAGGAAATAACAAGGAGATGCTGCATCTGTGAAATAGCAAACTCCTGTCACTTCTTCTTTTGATACTAGTTTCATGTGGACCTAGTTATGTTTAAAGACAATGTCCATCATTGGGTTGATTTGGGGAAAAACAGTATGGGGAAAGTAGTGGTGAGAGCCCCAGATGCCTAGTCCTACAGATCTCAAAAGCTTGTTTCCTCTATTCTCCACTCCACATCTCCCCACTCCACACATACCCAGTCCCACCTAATACAGAATCTAGAATTTTATTGGATAGATCTCTCTAGTTAAAGAAGATCTCACAAAGAAGTTTTGATAGGACTCCTGAGGACCAGATAGCTGACAAAAGACAGCATTTGTATTGGGAGTTTCTCCAGGCTTGTCAGTGACCATATCCTATGTTTATCTATGTTTTCTTTCTCTCCCATCCTCAATTGGGGTCTTCATGACCTCATACTTGGAACAATGTCATAAGTTCCCAACTTGTCTATATGTCTCCTCTGCTCTCGTCTGTCCTCAATACCATCATAAGAATTACTGTGTGAAGAGGTACAGGGTGAAAGAAGAGAGAAGGATAAACAGAGGAAATAGAATAGAGAAAAATATATAGTAATCATAACTATGAATGTTAATGGGATGAACTCACCCATAAAACAAAAGAGGATAACAGAGTAGATTAAAAACCAGAGTCCTACAATACTTTTTTTTTCCAGCAAGAAACATATTTAAACCAGGAAGACATAGAGTACAAGTAAGGGACTGGAACAGAATTTATTATGCTTCAGCAAAAGAAAAAAATAAAAGGAAGTAGCAAGCATGATCTCGGACAAAGCAAAAGCCAAAATAGATCTAATTTTAAAAATTACCTCTTGATAAAAGATACCATAGGGCAGCTGGGTAGCTCAGTGGAGTGAGAGTCAGACCTAGAGACAGGAGGTCCTAGGTTCAAACCTGGCCTCAGCCACTTCCCAGCTGTGTGACCCTGGGCAAGTCACTTGACCCCCATTGCCCACCCTTACCAATCTTCCACCTATGAGACAATACACCGAAGTACAAGGGTTTAAAAAAAAAAAGAAAAAAAAAGATACCATAGACAACAAAATAATATCAATGCTATACATATATGCAGCAAAGGGTGTAACATTCAAAATTTTAAGAGATGCTAAATGCACTCCAGGAGAAAATAGACAGTAAAACTATACTAGTGGGTGACCTCAACTTTCCCCTCTCAGAACTAAATAAATTCAACCAAAAAATAAACAAGAAAGAATTTAAGGAGGCAAATAAGATTTTAGAAAAGTTAGATATGATGGAATTCTGAAGAAAATTGAATGGGAAGAGAAAAGAATATTTCTGTTTCTCAGTGATATATGATACCTACAAAAAATTGATCATATTTAAGAGCATAAAAGCTCAACAACAAAATTCAGAAAAGTAGAAATATTAAATATATTATTTTCAGGATGTAATATAATACAATTACATTAAAGGGTGATAGAAAGATAGATTAAAAATTAATTAGAAACTAATCTAATCCTAAAGAATGAGTGGGCCAAAGAACACATCATAGAAACAATTAATTTTATTAAAGAGAACCTGATTGATGAATTGGGCATGCAACTAAGACAAACTAGAAAAAGAACAAGTTTAAAATTCCCAATTAAACACCAAATTGAAACTTTTGAAAATCAAAGAAGAAATTAATAAAATTGAAAGCAAGAAAACAATTGAGCTAATAAATAAGACAAAGGACTGGTTTTATGGAAAAAACAATAACAAAGATAAATCACTGGTTAATTTAATTTAGAAAAAAATTAAGAAATCCAAATTACCACTATTAAAAATTTTTAAAAATAAATTTTTTGCTAATGAAGAGGAAATAAAAGCAACTATTAGACATTGTTTTGTCAAATTACTCACAAATAAATCTGACAATCTAAGTTAAATAGATGAATATTTACCAAAGATATAGATTGTTTTGTCAAATTACACGCAAATAAATGTGACAATCTAAGTTAAATAGTTGAATATTTACCAAAGATATAGATTACTCAGATTAACAGAAGAGAAAACAGAATACTTAAATAATCCCACTTTAGAAAAAGAGATTGAATAAATCATCAATGACCTCCTTAAGAAAAAATGCCCAGGGCCGGAAGTATTCAAAGGTAAATTCTACCAAACATTCAAAGAACAGTGAATTCTAATGATATATAAACTATTTGGAAAAATAGTCAAAGAAGGAATTTTACCAAATACCTTTTATGAGACAAATATGGTACTAATATCTAAACTAGGAAGAGCAAAAATAGAGGAAGGAAGCTATAGATCAGTTTTCCTAATGAATACTGATACCAAAATATTTAAATACTAGTAAGGATATGATAGCAATATATCACAAGGATCATGCACTGTGAACAGAAGTACAGGGCTAGTCCATTATTAGGAAAACTTGACTTTATTCATATTAGGTATACTTGACTATATCAATAATAAATCATATGATTATTTTAAGAGTTGCCAGAAAAGTCTTTAACAAAATACAATACCCATTCCTATTAAAAACACTAGGGAGTCCGTCAGGGCAGCTAGATGGCACAGTGGATAAAGCCTGGAATCAGGTAGACTTGGCTTTAAATCTGGCTTCAGACACTTCCTAGCCATCTAACCCTTGGCAAGTTACTTAATCTCATTTGTCTAGCTCTTGCCCTTATGTCTTAGAGTTGTTATTAAGATAGTAAGAGTTTAAATAAATAGATAGATAAATATATTTTTTTAAAAGGATAAGTAGATGACTCAGTTCAAATTTGGTTCAAATTTAGTTCAAATCAGATACTTCCTAGCTGTGTGACTGGGCAAATCCCTTAACCCCCATTGCCTAGCCCCTACCTCTCTTCTACTTTGGAATTGATTAGTACTGATTCTAGGACAGAAAGTAAGGTTTTTTTTTAAAGCACTAGAGAAACTATGGAAAAATATGTTAAATAATAAAAGGAAAAAAATAAAATTTAAATTAAAAAAAATACTAGAGAACATAAGAATAAAGGGAGGTTCCCTTAAAACCATAAGTAAGATCTAGCTAAACTATCAGCAAGCATTATCTGTAATGGGGATAATCTAGAAGTTTTCTCAAAGGGTGAAGCAAGGATGCCCACTATCACCACTACTATTCAATATTGTATTTAAAATAGCAATAAGAGAAGAAAAAGAAATTGAAGGAATTAGAATAGATAATGAGGACACAAAATTAGCACTCTTTGCAGATGATATGACGGTATACTTAGAAAATCAACTAAAAAATTTGTTGAAATGATTAATAATTTTAGCAAAATTATAGGACATGAAATACTTACATAAGCCATCAACATTCCTATATGTTACCAACAAAGACCAGCAAGAGATAAATTCCATTTAAAATAACTGTAGGCACTATAAAATGCCTAGGAGTCTATCTGCCAAGACAAACCCAAGAACTATAGGAACACAAAACCCTTTTTACACAAATAAAATCATATCTAAACAATCTGAAAAATATTCTTGCTGATGAGTAAGCTGAGCCAATATGATAAAAATGATAGTTCTTCCTAAATTGATTTACTCTTCAGTGCTGTACCAAACTATCAAAAATTATTATGTAGAATAAGAAAAGTAGCAACATTCATCTGAAAGAACAAAAGGTTAAGAATAGCAAAGGAATTAATGAAAAAAATGTGAAGGAAGGTGGCCTTTCTATTCAGGTCTCAAACTGTATTATAAAGCAGTAATCATCAAAACAGTCTGATACTGGCTAAGAAATAGAGTGATAGATAAGGGGAATAGATTGTGTACATAGTACACAATTGTAAATGACCCTAGTAATCTAGTGTGTGATAAACCCAAAGATCCCAGCTTTTGGGAAAAGAACTCACAACTTGACAAAAACTTCTAGGAAAACTGGGAAACAATATGGCAGAAACTAGGTATAAACCAACATCTCACATCATATGTAAATATAAGGTTAAAATGATTACATGACTTAGACATAAAGGATGATAACATAAATAAATCACAGGAGCATGTAAGAGTTTATCTATCAGATCAATGGATAAGGGAAAAATTTATGACCAAAAAAGAGACAGAGAGTATTATAAAATGTAAACTAGATGATTTGGATTATCTTAAATTAAAAAAAATTGTAGAAACAAAATCAATGCAACTAGGATTAAAAGAAAAGCAAAAAGCTGGGGGAAATTTTTCCAGCAAGTTTAATTTATAAGAACACAAGTCATTCCCCAATTGATAAAAGGATATGAACAGGCAGTTTTCAGACAAAAATCAAACTTATATGAAAAATGCTCTAAATCACTCTTGTTTAGATAAATGAAAATTAAAACCACTCTGAGGAACCACCTCATGCTTACCAGGTTAGCTAATAGGACAGAAAAGGCAAATGACAAATGTTGGAGGGAATGTAAGAAAATGAGGACAACTTAGTTGTTCTCAGCAAAACAATGATACAAGACAATTTCAAAGGATTCCTGATGAAAAATGTTATCTACCTACAGAGAAAGAATGGATGGAGTCTGAATGCAAATCAAAACATACTATTTTTCACTCTATTATTTTTAACCCTTACCTTTCATCTTAGAATTAATACTGTGTATTGGTCCCAAGGCAGAAGAGTGGTAAGGGCTAGGCAATGGGAGTCAAGTGACTTGTCCAGGGTCACCCATCTGGGAAGTGCTTGAATCCAGATTTGAACCCCAGGATTGCCCATCTCTAGGCCTGGCTCTCCATCCATTGAGCCATCTATCTGTCCTCCATGTTGTTGTTGTGTTTTTTAATATGTGTTTTCTTCTACAACAAGGCAAATGTGGAAATATATATAACCTTTATTAAATTGTTTTCTATCTTAGGGAGTCAGGAGAAGAGGGAGGAAAGCAGAGAATTTGGAACTCTAAATTTTAGAAAATGAATGTTAAAAATATTTCTACATATAATGAATAAAAATAAATATATGTATTATATAAAATATTATACTCTTAAAAAGACAATATAATTATGTGACTATAATACCATGGAACTCTATTTGGGGTCAGGTTTCTAGAGTGCTAAGAAGGGTTTGGAAAGCTCTCTACAGTCATCATCTCAAGCTCCCATAAACCAAGTTCTCCTCATTGTTAGATGCAGCTGACTAGCACCCCAAGTCCACTTAATCACTTAGGATCAATTAGATTTTACAGAGAGATATTTATTCCGAAGATGTAGGAACAACAAAATGCCCCAACAATCCCAGGGCACAATCTCCTTCCCCACTTTGGTCTCTGGTGAGACTGGCTTTCCTCCAGCACAGTTGCCCCATAACATGGGTTCTACCTAATCGATCCCACTAGAGTTCAAATCTAGAGGTGGTAGGACTACTGGAGGGTCCTCCTCCTGGCTACCACCAGGCTGGGTGTGGACGGTCATTGTTTGGTCAGCTAGGTGCAGGATAGATTCTAGGACAGACCCCAGGATACCAATCTCCCTTCAACTAATGGGGAACGAAGCCAAGACAGTCAAATAACTCAGATCTGTATCCCAAGGGTATATGGCGGTCTCTGTGCAGAGGACATAAGGTCTCTCTCCTCACAGCATTATCTCTCTCCAAATGCCCATCAAAAAGATCCCACAGGAGCACAGAGCCAAAGAGAAAATGGCCAAAGGGATCACGCCAGGGCTGACAAAGGCTTTTTTTGATGATGTTTCCAGTTTCAGCTATGCAGTCAGTTGAAAAGGGGATTCTCCTAACCACATGGTTAGCAGACTGGAACCAGTTACAGAAGGTTTGCATATGCTCAAGCTTTTCCAAGTCACTTATATTATGCATCAACAGAGAACTCCAAGAAGCAGGCTCCTTGGCTTTTTCACAAGGGGAATTTCCATAAGGTGATATAATGAAGCACTCTACACACACACATAAATCTTTGATTCACTAGAAACCAACTTTCTAGAGACTCAGAATTGCCTCTCTAATAATGTCAAGTTCAGGGTTCAAAATCTACCTTTGGGAAGAGAAAAGGGGGCATTCCTGGGCAATGTGGAGAGAAGGCGATTGCATAATGTGGTTCTAGAATTAGAGGAAGAAGAAGAGACTGAGCCAATATGTGGGGGAGTATATGGACTTATATGGACGGTGTAACTCCAGTGGGAAAGGGTTATCTCTCTGGTGATCCTGGGCTTCATTTTCTTTGGGTAAGTGGTGGGGAATAGTTCAAGCTCTTAGAATAAAAATCTTAAAAGACTTATATTTGTCACTGGGGTGAAAGTAGACTCCCTAGAACATTGGAGGTTCCTCCTGGGCAACTACAAATTCATTTCTTCTCTAACGAAGTTCAAACCACAAAATGATACAAGTTGGCATAGAAATTTAGGGGAAAAGTAGAACTCAAACCCATTGCTTATTTAGGAGCTACTGTAAATCCTTATGTGCTAGGTGGTTCAGAGGAGAGAGTCCTGGTTCTGGAGTTAGGAAGACCTGAGATCAAATCTGACTCCAGACACTTTATAGCTGTATAACCTTGAGCAAGTTACTTAACTTCTCTTTGCTTTAGTTTCCTCGATTGTAAAATAAAGACAATAATATCACCTACCTCCCAAGGTTGCAGTGAAGATCAAATGAGATATTTGTAGAGGGCTTAGCAGAGTGCTTGGTACACAGTAGGTGTTCTATTAATGCTTTAATTCTTATTAATATTATTATTAATTTCTATGGGGTGAAATATTTGTTACTTCCCTTCTAATTTTGATTGCATTGGTTTTGTTTGTACAAAACCTTTTTAGTTTAATGTAATCAAAATTATTTGTTTTACATTTTGTAATATTTTCTAACTCTTGCTTGGTCTTGAAATCTTTCCTTTCCCATAGATATGACAGGTAAACTATTCTACATTCACCTTGTTTCCTACTTCACTTGTTTCCTACTTTATATTCAAGTCATTCACCCATTCTGAATTTATCTTGGTGTAGGGTGTGAGATGCTGATCTAAACCTAATCTCTCCCACACTGTTTTCCAATTTTCCCAGCAGTTTTTGTCAAATAGTGGATCTATGGAGTGAAATAAAGGCTATCCTGTATGTAATACATGTATTGTAATTGGAATTGGGGACCCTTTAACTCACAGCTGTGGAGGCATCTCCCTAGACATTTTGTGATTCTGTGACCACCACCATCACCATCACTACTGTCAATTCCACTATTGACCTGCATTCTGAGATTTCATTGAGGAAATTCAGAGTGAGAATGAAAAATCTAAAAGGATATTATTTTGAAAGTCTCCCCACATCCAAGATGGACCCCCCCTTCAAGATTAAATCCAGAGTTTGATGGAGGGATCATTGGGCTATGGATTATTATAGACCTTTCTGTGGAGTTTTGCTTATGTTGTCATGGATTTGGGGACCACAGGCTTCACATGCAGTAAGGGTTTAATAAATGTTTCTTCAGCATCTATTAAAGTTTCAGGGGCTACTAATTCAACTATTGCACAGAAAAGGATGGAAGCAAGGAGACAAACAGAGCTTATTTGGGGAAGGCAGAGCCAGGAGTTTTAGGGTTAGGGTTAGGAGACTGAGAGGCTAAAGAAGATTTTTAGTGTTTCAGGCATCTGGAACTGAGCCTTCCAGGGACAGCCTGGTCCACAACTTGGAAGAGGGAAATCTTAGAATAGGACCATTGTGAGAGGAATCTGTGTGGTTGAATGGAAAGTATGTTCTACTTGAAGACATAGGACCTGAATTCAAATCCTGTAGGACAGTTCATTTAACCTTTCTCGTCCTTGATTTCCTTATCTATGAAATGAGCAGGGTTGAACCAGAGGATCTTTAAGATTCCTTTCAGCTACACATTTAGTATTCTATGATCATCATTCTTTGAGTAGGGTATACTGGTGGGATTTTTCTGTAATTTCCTCCACTGCTAGTACCTTCCTTCTTAGTCTGTATATATATATATATGTGTGTGTGTGTGTGTGTGTGTATATATATACATATATATACATATATATGAAAATATAATATAATATAATATGATAGTATGATATATAAAATATATAAAACATAATATGAAAATATAACATTATATAATATGTTATATAGTGTATAATAATATAATATATAATATATGTGTAGTTATTTGTACATAATCTCCTCTATTAAATTGTGAGGGCTCTTTGAGGGCAGGGACTGTTCTTAACTCAAATCTTCATTCTTCAAATCTCTCAGTATCTAGCATCCCATGCTACCTCCCAAGGTCAGAAAATCAGGCTCTCTTAGCTACTTTGCCCCTAAAAAATTTAACCCTTTCTGAGGCTAAACTTCCTTTTCTGAAAAAAAGAGATGATACTTTACCAGAGTTTTTGTGGGGAAAGATGTAATAAACCTTTACGTACTACAGAGAGGTGAGGCTGTTATTCATTGACATCTGTCTGCGAAGAATAAATTCCCCCAGTCACCCCATGGTCTGAGACTTAATGGATTTTTATTGAGGCTAGCAGCCATCCCCAGAAGTCCAGGCTCTCTTTGGCAGTGCTCGGGACATAAGAGAAAAGCATCTGTACCTCTGGAGAGTTCCCAGGAGGGAAAACGATGGATGTTCCTGTAGATCTCCCAAGTGGCCAGCAGAGGGCAGTGGCACATAGCCAGACTCTGCCTGACTTTCACATGGGCAAACCTGACTGCTGTCCACTTTCTGAGTACTCACCAGAGTCTTTGTGGGCTTTCCAGCAGGGTACAGCCCAAACGGGCTCAGGCTGGGTATTCCTTGGCCCCGTGACAGTCTGCCCTAAGCTGGCATGGCTTTGATTGGCTGCTCTGGGCTTTGGGGCCAGTCCTCGTCTAGTGGGGTAGGGAGCAGGGTTCTCCCCAATATTTTAGCATCTGTGTTTATGTCTGATTACTCTTTTGTCTAGAGCCTAAAGGAAATGGGTTCAGTGACATTGATTTGTCTTTCATTTCATCTTCTAATGAGAAAATGCTCGCTGGCCAAGTGGAAACCATAGAAGGGAGGTGGGGGTCTTGGGGGATTCATTACAAAGTGAGTCCTTCCTGCAGGAACATAGAGGGTTCAGGAAAGTCCAGAATTAGTAGGAGATGTTCACAGAAGCCTAAATGGGAGCTGAAAGGAATCTTAGAGATCCTCTGGTTCAACTGCACTCATTTCATATTAAAGAAATTGAGGACTAGTGAGGCTAAGTGAATTGTCCGAGGTCCTGAATATCCAGGAGAGGGGAAAGCAATCGACAATCATGCATTTAGTACCTACTATGCTCCAAATTTTTGGAATCTAGTTTTTACAGTTTTTCCATGTGGAGCACAAAGAATGTGCATTTCAGTGACATTGATTAGTAGCATTAATTTGTCTGTCTGTAAAGTCTGTTACACCACGTCCTCCCCTCTCCAATCTACCCTGTTCCCTGCTAATTTTCCATTCCCTCACACAGGTTTTCCCCTTTGGTGCCTAGGTTCCTCAGGTGAACCTAGATTCTTGTCAGGCAGGCAAATTCTTTTTTGTTTTAATTAACTAATTAATTCAGAATATTTTCCCATGGTTACATGATTCATGTTCTTTCCCTCCTCTCTTCCCACCCCTCTCCTGTAGCCAATGAGCAATTCCACTGGGTTTTACATATGTTATTGATCAAGACCTATTTCAATATTATTGATGTTTGCATTAGGGTGATCGCTTAGAGTCTACATCCCCAATCATATCCCCATCGACCCATGTGATCAAGCAGTTGTTTATCTTCTATGTTTCTGCTCCCACAGTTCTTTTTCTGATGTGAATAGCATTCTTTCTCATAAGTCCATCAGAATTGTCCTGGATTTCATTGTCATTGCACTGCTGCTAGTAGAGAAGTCCATTACATTTGATTTTACTACAGTGTATCAGTCTCTGTGTATAAGGTTCTCTTGGTTCTGCTCCTTTCGCTCTGCATCAATTCCTGGAGGTCTTTGCAGTTCACATGGAATTCTTCCAGTTCATTATTCCTTTCAGCACAATAATATTCCATCACCAACAGATACCACAATTTGTTCAGCCATTCCTCAATCGAAGAGCATCCCCACATTTTCCAGTTTTTTGCCATCACAAAGAGCACGGCTATAAATATTTTTGAACAAGTCTTTTCCCCTATGATCTCTTTGGGTTGTAAACCCAACTGTGGTATGGCTGGATCAAAGGATAGATATTCTTCTAAAACCCTTTGAACATAGTTCCAAATTGCCATCCAGAATGGTTGGATCAATTCACAACTCCATCAGCAACGTATTAATGTCATTATTTTGCCACATCCCCTCCAACATTTATTATTTTTCTTTGCTGTCATTTTTGCCAATCCAGGCAGGTAAATTCTGAAAGACTCATTTCTCCTCAGGTCAGATGGACTGAACATAACCCTCTCCCAGAATAGAAGAAGGTTCTAGTGCAAGAGAGGAGTCTGACCAGGAAATGATGAAATCAAAAGGAAGAAACATTAATGGGGGGAATCCAGGCACTGTGGTAGATAAGGTAGTTTTGGGGGGATGGAGGAAGCCTTGATTTTCCTTAAATCGTAACTGTGTGGTATATTTTAAAGAATGCTGGATTGGGAGTCATAGGATGTGGGTTCAAATCTTACCTTTGCTTCTTACTACTTGTATGACTATGAGCAAGTCACTAAAACTATTTGTCTCCATTTCCTCATCTATAAAATGAGAGTATGGAAATAGATGAGCTCAGAGATTCCTTCTAGATCTAAATCTATGACTCTATTAACATCTCCACCTTGAGATAAAGCCAGATTTGCTGATGCCCAGCCTGGTAAGCATTCCTGACTGTTTGGAATTTCCCAATTTTTACTTTCCCCATTTTAAATCTTTCTTTACTGTGGCTAATAGGAAAGTTCTTCTCTCTGACCCTTTTCAGTCAAAGTGTCTGCTGCTTCACAGGGGCCAGAAAACCAGATAGTCCCAGTTGTGTGAGGAGTGACTACTCCTCTTCAGGATGCATGCACAGCTAAAGGAGTGTCTGGTTCCAGAGCTTCTTCCAGCATTTAGGCTCACAGGACTCACATCATGCAGTTCAAATTCATCCTACAGATGAAGAAACTGAGCTCCACAGCAACTTCGCCTAAGGTCTCCCTTAGTTGCCAATTGCCAGGCACTCTGGGATGTCATGGGTGGCTAGGGGAGGTATTACTATATACCCTAGAAATAAAACTTATTTTCACAGATTTCCTATTTTTAAAAAAACAATTTAAAGTTCACACCTTCTTCACATGTGATGCAATAGACTCAGCACCACCAATGTGAACATAGACCTTGTTGTAGAACCTGGAGGGCAGAAGGCTGGTGAATGGAGGAGGAGGCAGGACTGATCTAGGTCGGACATTATCTTGAATTAGAAGCCTGATCTTCAAAGTACGCAGGCTCAGGGAACATTTCCAAGAGTAAAATGTGACTTCCAGTCCTATGCTCGCCACTAATCCTCTTCCCCAACAATGTTGATGATAACAACATTTGTATATATTGAAAGTTTGCACATTGCTTTACATTCATTGTCTTATTTATTCTTCACAACAACCCTGTGAGGTAGATGCTGTTATTAGCCCCGTTTTACAGATGGGTAAATTGAGACTGAGAGAAACAATGTGGCTTGCCTTGGGTCACAAAAGTACTAAGTTTCTCAGTAGGAATTTCAACCTGTTTTCCTGGCTCTTGGCAAGTGATGGAGAAGTGGATAAAGTTCTGTGCCTGGAGTAGGAAGACTTTTTCCTAAGTTCAATCTGACCTCAGACACTAGCTGTGTGACCCTGGATAAGTCACTTAATCCTGTTGATTTCAGTTTCCTCCTATGTAAAATGAGCTGGAGAAGGAAATGGCAAAACACTCCAATATCTCTGTCAAGAAATCCTCAAATGGGGTCATAAAGAGTCAGACAAGACTGAAATGACTGAACAACAACAAAAAACAACTTCCCGAATCTATGCCCAGTGCTCACTCTAATTCTAAGTCTCAGGTCAGTGAAAAAAAGCAATCCAGTAGATGTATGTTGGTGTGCAGGACTTATTGGTTCTATACCCTCTTACAAGACAGGACACATGTGGTTCAAGTACATAGTAGGTATATAATAAATACTTATAATAATAATCAATAAACTTAATGAATCCCTTCCTTCCTTCCTTCCTTCCTTCTTTTCTTCCTTTCTTCCTTCCTTCCTTTCTTCCTTTCCTTCCTTCCCTCCTTCCTTCTTGTCTTCCTTCCCTTTGTTTCTAGAAATGGTCATTTGTCTGTCTACACTTCCTACTTCCAAGGACAGTCACACAGCACACATAATAAAATATATGTGTGTATACTACATACAATTGCACATACATACAGATTTATATACATACATATGTCCTACATCCCAAATCCCTTAATGCATGCACATATATTTGGTAGGCTAGCCCAGATCTCCTTGCTTCTCTTTTCATCATAGTCACCCCTTCCCCCACTTCACACTTCTATCTCCCAGTCAAAACCTAGCCAAGAGAAGTGTACATGTTGTACAAGCCTAAAAATGTCATAGCCTCTTGGGGAGGAAAAAATTAAATCCTGAAAACTCAAAGAAGTCTGCCTACTACTGAAATACTACACGAGTCAGCATGGCACATTGGGAAAAAGGTAAAGGATTTAGGGTCAAAGTGTATGGATTCAAATCCAGTCTGTCACTGACTACTTGGGTGACTTTGGTCTCTGGGCTTTGCTTTTCTTACTTTTAAAATGAAAAGATTGGACTAAATGATCTCTAAGGTTCCTCCCAGCTCTAAATCTATGATGTCATGATGCCCAGGGATTCAGAGGTTGGTTCACCAATCCAGATGTTCTTCCCTGAGAGGCAGTTCCTCTTAGAACCCAGTAGTGTTGCAGCTGGTGACTCTCTCAGGCAGTGCTATTGAAAAGGGGAGAAGATGGGATTGATGGGGTTGGTGGTTACACCACCAGATATATGCCAGCTGTACTCATCATCATCATGGTCAACAACTGGCCAGGGTTGAGGCCGGTCCCATCTCTGTCACTTGCTCATACGTGTTGGTTGCTTCCTTCCTATCAAAAGTCCTCTCCCCCATCCCCATCTATAAAAATCCATTCTCCATGGTACAGGTCAAATCTTGCCTCCTCAACGAAAATTTTCCAAATCCCTCGAACTCCCAGAGCTTACTTTCCTTCTCAAGTTTCTAGTCAGTATTAGTAACCAACCTAACATTTGGTTTTATTGTCTTTCTTATTGTTCCCTACAAGTAAATTGTGTTCTTTGGCCAGAATAGGGGCTTCTTGAAGGCTAGGACAATGTCTCCTCCCCTTGTCTTTGCTAAAGCAGAGAAGAGCATAGGGCTGGCCAGAGGACAGAGTGCAGGATCTGAATCTAGAGTCTTAGGATTTAAGTTAAAGGAAGTCTCTGCTTCTTATGACTTGTATTATCTTGAACAACTCTCTTGGTATTCATTTCCTCATCTATAGAATGAAAGGGCTGGACTAAATGACTGCAATTGTTCTTCAAGTTCTCAATTTAGTATCTTTTAAAGGAGATTAAGCAAAAGTTTTTGAAATTAAATCTTATGTATGGAAGGAATCATTAAATTATATATATATATATATTTTAAACCCTTGTACTTCTGTGTATTGTCTCATAGGTGGAAGGGTGGGCAATGGGGGTCAAGTGACTTGCCCAGGGTCACACAGCTGGGAAGTGGCTGAGGCCGGGTTTGAACCTAGGACCTCCCATCTCTAGGCCTGACTCTCACTCCACTGAGCTACCCAGCTGCCCTAAATTATATTTTAAAGATGAAGTGTTTGGAAAGAAAGAGTTGGAGGGGAAATTACTATCTAGTGCCATGTTAGTAATAACAAAAATGATATATAAATTTAAAGTTTATAAAGAACTCTACATATATTATCTCAGAAGCCTTGATTGGGAAGAGCTAAGTCATTTGGCCCTACACTCCTTGGGACCAATGGTTCTCCATATTCATTCCATCTTTTCCCTTTCCTCCATTTTATGCTCTCCCACTGCAAACAAACTCTTCTTCCTCACCTTAGGTGCTCAGCACTCAGCACAATGCCTGATGATGCTAGTTGACTGACTGTTGGGTTCCTCTTTCACTAGAAACCTTCAAGAAAAAGATGGATCATCACTTGTAATGTATATTGGAGATAAGATTCTTTTGAGGGTATGAGTTGAATTAGATTAGTTCTAAGGTCTTTTCCAACCCTTCTCCCTTTCTCTGAACGTTGTAATCAAATAACCATTACTATTGCACTGGAAAGACTGTTCTGTTGTTCCTTTAACATCTTTGTGACTTCCCAGACAGTAGTAATTCCTTTCCCCAGTTACCGCTCCCTTACAAGTATTTTTCTGCAATTCTGTAAACTCCTTGAAGGTAAGGGCTATCTCATTTTCTTATTTATATTTTTGAGTGCTTAGCAGAGTAGTTGACAGAAAGTGAGTGCTTGATAAATGTTTTTCACTCATTTGTTCATTCAAACTCACAACTATTCTATGAAGTAGATTTTATAAGCAGGAGGAAAGTGAAGCTTAATGTGTCCCTAAGTTTAGAGTTACAGAAATAAGTGTTAGAGACAGAGTTTGAACTCAGTACTTCCTAATGCCAAGTCCAGCAACCTACCGAGTTAGGTTGCCCTTCTCAATAAATAAACAAGTGAATTTTGATAATGATACAGAGGGGAAGGAAACCAATTACTCTTCCTCTGCTTTTCTTATCAAAATACATAAAGAGGAATAGGACCATTTTCTTTCAATGGAATTGGAAAGATGCCAGTTCACAAGCCTCTAGAACTCTCCCCAAAGGAAGGGAAGGGAAGAATCAAAATTCTAGATTCAGCAAGTAACTTAGTCCTCTCCCAGAGCCCCAAATGAAATAGTAAAGAAGGAAAGAAGCATTTCTTAAGCATCTACTATGTGTCAGGCTAAGAGATATTTAAAGCTATAAAACAAATTGCAGTAATGGTGACAGGGGAAGTAGTAATAGAATCAGAGAATCACTGGACCCCCAGAATTGAAAGAGACCTCAGTACCCACCTAATCCAACCACTAACCCTAAAGGAATCCCATCTCTGACATACTTGACAGGTGGAAATCCATCTTTTTTTCTTGAAAGTCTCTAATGGAAGGGAACTCATCAGTCAGCTAGAATTTACTGAAAGGCTACTATATGCCATGCACTGTGCTAATTGCTGGGCACCTAAGGTAATCCATTCCACTCTGGGATAGCCCTAACTCATCAGAAGATTCAAATCTTCTTCTTGGCAACTTCTACCCTGTCCCTCCTGACTTTTACCTTGAACGCAAAAGCAATCAAATCTAATACCCCTTCTACATGATAGCCTTCTGAATACTTTGACAGCTATCATATATAAAACTTCTCCAATTCCTTCAGTAGTTCCATTTGTCCTAATCTCAAGATCACAGTCATCTTCCTCTGGTTGCTTTCTCACTCATCAATATTTTGATATTTTAAGGGATTTGGGATATCATCGAGTTGTATTCCTTTCAATGGTGCAGATCATGATCCATCCATGCTCTTTCTCATTCTGTGTAACTCTTGCCCATATCTTCGCATAAATCTCCCATAGTAGGGCAGGGGAAGAGGGCAACCCAACCTGTAAGGCATCTCCTTCTAGTTATCTTGGCATTGTGTAGCTACCAATGGAGTTTATGAGCTGTTCATCAATTATAAAAATCCTTCTTCAAATATGGTACCCAGAACCGAATACCATACTATAAGTATTGTCTGATAAGGGCAAAGTACTGTGGGACCCTCACTGGCCTGATCCTGAATGCTGTGTTTTTCTGAAGGAGAAATAAGAGTGCATTAGGTGATTTGGCTTCCAAATTACACTGTTGACTCATATTGAGTTTTCAACCAATTTGGAAAACATTTAATATTTCAGATGAATTATTACCTATACCTTCCTTCCTCTTCCCTCACATTGCATTTATAAAGTAAGACTTTACATTTTATCCCTTTACATTAACTATCATTTTATTAGATTTAGCTTAATGTTCTAGCCTGTCCAGATATTTTTGTATCTTGACTTTGTCATCCAACATGTCAGGTGTCCCACCTAGCTTTGTGTCATCTGCAAATCTAATTGCCATCTATGTATGCCCTTATCCAAGTTATTGATAAAAATGTTACACCATCCAGGGCCAAGAACAGACCACTAGGAGACTTTACTAAAGACTTCCTTTCAAGTTGAAAGCAAACCATTAATGGTTAGGATGATGATAATAATAATCAACACTCATGTAATATTTTATATTTATGAAGTACTTTAAGTCAACAATTTAGTAAGCATTTTCTTTGTGTTAGTCACTATGCTAAATATTTGTCATACATATTCTCTTTGGAGATGCTGTTCATGGTGATGGTCATTGATAGAAGATGATAAATCACAGATTTAGAAGTGAAAGGGGCTTTCAGTTCATCTTGAGATTAACCTCATTTTATGGATGAGGAAATTTAGAGTCAAATGATGAATGACTTGTCCAAGGTTACACAAGTTAGTAAATGGCTTAGCTGGGATTTGAATCCATGTCCTCTGCCTTCTATCCAGTATTTTTTTCAATTACACCACAGTGTGGATATGATGATAGTGAAAATAGAGACAATTATGGTTCCATGATTAGTGACGGTGGGAATGGGAATGATAGTGATAGTGACAATAATGGAGCAAGTCAAGAAATCACTCTTATGATGTCATTGGCTCTCTTTAAAAATGAAGAATGAACAACTATGGAGAGGAAGGTGGTGTTAATTATAATGTTGGCCATGGTGGTGTTGGTGATAATGATAGTGAGGGCAATGGTGGTGTTGACAATTATAGGGTTAGTGATGATGATAGTAATGATGAGAATGAGGAAAATAAGGACATATTTGGATAAAATATGTTCTCAAAGTCTTTCTGCCTTTTCTTCTTGGATTAGCCAGGCTGGACTGGGGGAGGGTGGAATGGGGGAACTGAGAGCCTGGGTACAATATTTAGGGTTTCTATTTTGCAGTTTTATGAAACTGCTGAAAAGGTTAAGAACATTTCTTTAAATGTTAATGACATGAACAGTCCAATAACAAGGGGGAAATTATTCTTAGACTGAGAAGACAAGGCACTTGGAGGGGGTGGGTGGGGCAACATGGTGTTAGAGGAGCTCAGATAGAATGGAGTCATGGAGCCTTCTCCTTGCCAAGCAATTGGCTCCCCAGGGAGTTATTTACTGTGTGTGGGAAGATTGTCTATGGGAAAACGTCCCAGACAGGGTAGGCAGAAGGAACATTTTGCAAAAGCCAACATTGTATTCCTGGGAAATCCCTATTAGAACTGCCTCAAAGCTCTCTGGCCCTTTTCCTTTCTGAAGTCACCTCTACAGTGACAAGAAGGGCAAGAACAGATGGACACCAGTTGGTCTGAGCGTCGGTGGGAGCTGGGAAAGGGCCCAGGCAGAAAGACGGACAGAATGGGAAGAGAGAATCCTTGGATTCCATTGAAAAGCCAGTCAAATCCCCATGTGTTAATCTTCACTCTGGGAAGATCCCTTTGTTATTCTTGTGAGGAACACAAAAGACAGAGAAGAGAGAGCTTGTGCCTGCTTGGGAAGCCCGTCATCTGATGGGGGAGACAAAATGGTACCCACAAAAATACAGAGGGATGCAGCCAAAGCAGCAAGAGAGCGAAATGAGTGTGTATCCATTTTTGGGCTCCTGTTTCATGGGTGTTTGAACAGACTAAGCACATTTCTTCTCATTTCCACATCCCTCACCTTGCTGATGATATCTTCCACTGGTGCTCCCTCCCATCATCAGAATGTCTATTTTTTAAATGTATTTTTATTACTTCATTAAATATTTTCCAATTACATATAGAAATTTCAACATTCATTTTTTATTTGTTTGAAATTTTTATTTAATTAATTAATTTAGAATATTTTCCCATGGTTACAGAATGCCTATTTTTAAAGATTGGCTTTGCCTCACCTCCTCCTGAAGCCTTCTTTGATAACCCCAACCCCACCAACAGTCCCTTCCTAATAACTAACAGCATTCACCAAATATACCCGCCGTCCTGGTCCTTAGTGGCTTGTAGTTTAAGCTCATTATTACATAATGACTTTAAATCAGTTCAGCTTGATGAACATTTATTATGTACCAGAGATAGTGCTAGGTTTTAAAACTGCTAATGAACCGGTCTTTGCTTTCATGGATCTTACAGACTCTGACAGATATGTAAATAAGTATAAGACAATTTAAAGTGATGGAGACACAGCAGCGAGGTGGCTCAGTGGATAAGCGTTCTGAGCTTGGAGGCAGAAAGACTTATCTTTGTGAGTTCAAATCCAGCTTCAGACACTTATTGTGTTATCCTGGGCAAGTCACTTCACCCTCTCTGCCTCAATTTTTAATCTGTAAAAAAGTGAGCTGGAGAAGGACATGCACTAATATCTTTGCCAAGAAAACCTTAAACAGGGTCAGGAAGAGTCGAATACAACTTAAACGACTGCACAACAACAAGGAGAGAAAGGAGAGATCCAAACAAAGTATTTGAAGATCCTCAAGAAAGGAAAGATCTTGTATTGTCCTCTAATTATAATGTTTGTAAATCACTGGGAAAATCATCTCCTGCAACTACACATTCCTCTAATGGAGAAGGTGCACCATTCAATGCAACTCAACTCAATTTGATTCCATAAATGATTAAGTAAGAAGGTTTGGTACAGTATTGAGTGGACTGGGAGCTGGGAAGACCCAGGTTCAAGTCTTGCCTGTGATATTCAGGAATCGTATGGATATAATCACTTAATTTCTTCATCCGTAAAATAAAGATAATAATACTCGTTCTACCTACCTATCTTTATTGCTCTCAAGAAGGCACTTTGTAGATCTTAAAGGGCTTTACGACCTGGAGCTGTTATTAATCTTAAGTTCTAGAAATGTGAAATAAGGGCACCAAAGACATTCACAGGCAGTCCAGTAAGAACCATAGCTAACATTTATATAGTGCTTATTATGTGCTAAGCACTTTACAATTATCATCTCATTAGATCCTCACAATAACCTTGAGAGGAAGGTTTTATTATTATCCCCTTTTTACAGATGAGGAAACCAAGGCAAATTGGGATAAAGTGACTTGCCCAGAGTCACAGAATTAGTAAGCGCACACACACACACACACACACACACACACACACACACACACACCATTTTGCTTTCAAGGTCTACTTCTTTGGTGATGGACAGACAGATTTTTCTCACCCAGTTGAGTGCCAAAGACAGGTTTTTCATTAAGAATCCACTAAAGAGAAATAGTGTAGGGGTTAGAGCTGGAAGTTAACTTGGACATCATCTAGTACTTGTTTTTTTTTTAATTCCTCAGGATTTACAAAAAACCTTTCCTGGGTGTAGGTAGTACAATGCTATTAACTCCATTTTACAGATGAGAAAACCAAGACCCAGAGAGGTTAATTGAATTGCCCAAATGATCCTGACCCATTTACAGATATTAGCAGTTCTATTCTGAGAGGGGGCAGGCATTTAACTTGTTCAAACAAATTTCCCAGAAGGAACTGGGTTAAAAGGCAGCATGAATATAAGAGTATAATTAAACTGAGAAGGTCACCTGGCTATATCAAGTAAGTTGGAGATCTGCTCATTTTCTGGTTAATAAGATCAATGTACACAGTCAAACTGCATAATAATTCAGAACAGGAGGACACTTACCTTGGGAATCAAGAGAAGGAAGGAATTCCCACACAGGGACTTTCCTCTATGGATGAAATCATGAGTCTAGGGCAACAAAAAATTACTATATCAATGCAAGCTATGATATTATCTCCATCTCCTCCTCATCACTGCTCTTTTTATCTTTTTTTTAATCAGAATCGCTCTTTCTAGGGCTAGGCTGTTTATATAAATAAGTTTTTTTAGGGATGGAAACTAGCACCTACTATGTGGTAGACACTCTTTACAAATAGTATCTCATTTGATCTTCACAACAGCCCTGGGAAATGGGTGCTCTTATCCCCATTTTAGAGTTGAGAGCATGGAAGATAACAGAGATTAAGTGACTTGCCCAAGGTCTCAGAGCTAGTAATACCCAAGAATGGTTTCAAACTCCTCCAAGCCCAGCACTCTGTCCAGGGTACCACCTAATTGCAAATTTCATTATTTGTCATAATTATACCTACATATAGTAATTACATACCATATATGTAGGATAATATTATAGGCAGTACAATTATTATTACCCCCATTTTCCAGATGAGGTAACTGATTCTCAGAGAGGATATGAGGCCAACCCAATAATGATCAGAGCTGGGATTTAAACACATTCTCCACAATGTCTCTATTGTAATGGTACTTTTTGTACATATTTTTCAAAGGAGCCCAAAAGATTTCTCTTCTCTCCCTAATCTTCTGTGACATTAAAATGAGCGTGTGAGGAAGCAGAGAGAGAGAGAGAGAGAGTCAAGTACATATCATTTATATGCATCATTTTGGGCAATTCTTCATAAATCTACATTTGTTCCTGGAACACTGGGAAGCCATCCAATTTATCTAATCCTGTTCCCTCAACCAGCACTAGATAATTCATCTGTACAGACCCTCTGAGAAAGCCTTTCAAGTGACCCCATTTCGTTGACTTGGAAATGAAAAGCCCGTGTGATTTGATCATGACAGGAAGTGACAAGAAGCCAATCCATCCAAATGAACCATTCTCGGAGTCCCTGTTGAATGGGTCCTCCCATGCCTAGCATGGGGTTAAGCCCTGGGAGGAATGCAAAAAAAAATGCTTTCATTTTTGTCTCCCCAGTGCCTTGTAGAATGGTAGGCAGACACTCAAGGATAATAACTGACATTTAGAAGATGTCCCAAAAGTCTTAATTCAATTTTAAGCTTTAAAACAGTGCTAAAGCTTTTGAGATACCTGGTATAATGCTTTGGATTTGGCAAAGCGCCCTACATGCATTATCTTATTTGAGTCTCACAGTGTACCAGGGAAATGGCCACCATCACTATTATTATCCTCATTTTACAGATGAAAAAACTGAGACTCTGTGAGGAAATTGTCTTACCTATGGTCATATAATTGCAGAGCAACTAATAGGAGGTTTCAACTCAGATCTTCTAACTTCAAGCCCAGTAGTAGTCCACTGGACATACTCTTCTTTAAGAAAAGAAGGACGGCATTGAATCAAACAGGAGAGATTAGGTTTAGAATCATAAAAATCTCAGGATTTGGAGATGGAAAAGATCCTTGAATTTATCTAGTCAAAGCCCCATCCAGTCCAACTGACCCAACAAGTATTTATTTCAAAGTGTTCTGGTGGCACTAAAGACACAAAGACAAAAAGGAAATCAGCCTTGCCCTCAAAGAGCTTAAAATCCATTTAGGGCTGGGAATGGAACCTTCAAAGCTTCTTGAGCAGGGAAGTATGGTAGTCAGACTTGTGTTATCATTTGAACATCGCAGCTTCCTCAGCTGTAAAATGGACACGATGAGAGCACACACACTCACACAATACTGTTATATAAATACACTATACATATATACTCCATAGACTATATATGCTATGTACATAGTATATAGAAAATACATTATATATTATTTGTATATAATATTTAATATAAATTTTGTATATAATATAAAATTTGTACATAAAATTTAATATAAATATTAACTATTATTATAGGAGATTAAACATAAACCATTTTGATTTTGATTTTATAGATGAGGAAACTGAGACTCAGAGATGTCCAAGGCCACAAATGTAGTAAGGAATAATAATAACAGAACCTTTAAGATTTACAGAACATTTTTTTCTCACAAAAAATCAAGTGAGGTAGATAGTACAGTCATTATCATCCTCAACCCTATTTTACTGAGGAGGATATAGACTCATAAGAGGTTGTGACTTAATCAGCTCTAGATTTGAACTTGGGACTGGTGGATCTAGAGTTAAAGGACTTGAGTTTAAATATCAACTTGTTCTCTACTGCCATGTAATTCAGATATAAAAAAAGAAGAAGTGTGACCTAATGGATAGTGCATTGAACTTCAAGTCAGAAAGAACTTGGCTTAGACTCTATCTTTGACACTTCCTATTTGTGTGGTCCAAATCTCTGATACACTTTAAGCCTTGGTCATCTCCCTAAGACTTAGCTCTGAAGTGATAGTTGGGTTTCCATTAATATTGGTGGAGATTAGCTTTCATATCAACCAAATCACAGATCCTTGATGGACTAGATCCAGCAACACTGGCCTTGTTGCTGTTTCCCCAAAACAGCACTCCATCTCTTGATCTGATATTCTTTTTTTTCTTTTTTTTTTAACATTTATTAATATTCATTTTTAACATGGTTACATGATTCATACTCCTACTTTCCCCTTCACCCCCCCGCACTCCCCCCCCCCATAGCCAATGCACATTTCCACTGGTTTTATCATGTGTCATTGATCAAAACCTATTTCCAAGGTGTTGATAGTTGCATTGGTGTGGTAGTTTCGAGTCCACATCCCCAATCATGTCCGCCTCAGCCCATGCGTTCAAGCATTTGTTTTTCTTATATGTTTCCTCTCCTGCAGTTCTTCCTCTGAACGTGGGTAGCATCTTTTCCATAAATCCCTCAGAGCTGTCTTGTGTCATTGCTTTCTGCTGGTACAGAAGCCCATTACATTCAATTTTACCACAGTATATCAGTCTCTGTGTACAATGTTCTCCTGGCTCTGCTCCTTTCGCTCTGCATCAGTTCCTGGAGGTCTTTCCAGTTCACATGGAACTCCTCCAGTTTATTATTCCTTTGAGCGCAATAGTATTCCATCACCAGCATATACCACAATGATATTCTTTCATTGACTGTCCTGAGTGCTAGGAATGTTTTCCATTTTTATCTCTTAAGTTTGACTTTTTTGTAATGTCTTATTTTTATTTTTTTAGACATAGCTCAAATTTCACCTTGCAAGAGGTCTTTCCTTTCTCTCCTTGCTCATGTCCCCTCTCCATTCTCCCCATGCCTATCTCTGAGATTACTTTCCATTTTCACTGTTGACTGACTGAAGGTTATCATATCTAGTCTCAGATCTCTCTGACCTCTCTGAAGCCTTTGATGCTGGTGATCACCATCTCCTCCATGATATGTTCTTCTTTCTAGTTTTTTAGTACATTATTCTCTCTTGGGTCTCCTCCTACCTATTGGATTATTCTTCCTCTACCTCATTTGGGTCACACTTATTAGCCATAGTTGTACCACAGGGCTGTCTAGGGCTGTCTGCTCTTCTCCCTTTATACTATTTCACTTGGTTATATTATCAACTCCTATAGATTTAATTATCATCTCTATATTAATGATTCTTGAATCTATCAATCCTGTTCTAATCTCGCTGCTGACATCCAGGATCATATCTTCAACCACCCTTCAGACATCTCAAACTAAATGTTCAGGAGACATCTTAAATTCAAATGTCCAAAATGGAACACATTATCTTTTCCCCAAACCCTCTCCCTTTCCAAACTTCCCTGTTATTGTCAAGGGCCCTACTAAGGTTCCTCCAAGAACCCTAGGCTGACAATTGGGCCGTTATCTCTGACTCCTTACTCTCTTTCATGCCCCTTCCTTTCCAACCTCCCATGTGTAATCAGGTGCGAAGATTTGACTTTTGCATCATTTCTTAAAAATAATTCCTTCTCTCCCCTTATGCTGCCGCCATCTTGGTGCAGGCTATCATTACATCACATCTGGGTGATTGCAATAGCTTGCTGTTGGGTCTGCCTGCCACAAATCTCTCCTCCTTACTCCAATCTATCCTCCTTACAGCCACAAAAAGTGATTTCCTAAATTATCACAGATTTGACCGTATCACTTCCCCTGCTCAACAAATTCTAGTTGTTCCTTATTGCTCCCAGGATCAAACACAAAATCCTCTGACATTCAAAGCTTTCCCCCATGTACTCTTTGACTCAGTGATACTGAATTCCTTGTGATTCTTTAAACAAGATACTCCAGGCTTGTGTTCTTTGTGGTAGTAAAAAATTGGAAAATGAGGGGATGCCCTTTCATTGGGGAATGACTGAACAAATTGTGGTATCTGTTGGTGATGGAATACTATTGTGCTAAAAGGAACAATGAACTGGAGAAATTCCATGTGAACTGGAACAATCTCCAGGAATTGATGCAGAGTGAAAGGAGCAGAACCAGGAGAACATTATACATACTTCATCCAGAGAAAGAACGCTATTCATATCCAGGTAAAGAACTGTGGGAGTAGAAACACAGAAGAAAAACAACTGCTTGATCACATGGGTTGATGGGGATATGATTGGGGATGTAGACCCTAAATGATCATTCTATTGCAAATACTAATAATATGGAAATAGGTCTTGATCAATGACACATGTAAAACCCAGTGGAATTGCTCATTGGCTACGGGAGAGGGGTAAGAGGAGGGGAGGAAAAGAACATGAGTCATGTATCCATGGAAAAATATTCTAAATTAATTAATTAAATAAAGATTTTCAAATTAAAAAAATACTCCAGGCTCTTCTGACAGTTTCTCTGGCTGTCCTCCATGCCTGGAATGTGCTCCCTCCTCATCTCTACTTCCTGGCTTTCTGGCCTTCTTTAAATCTCAACTAAAATCCTTCCTACTTTCCTAACCTCTCTTAACTCTAGTGCCATTCAACTTTTAATTATTTCCTGCTTCTATTGCATGTAGCTTATTTGTACATATTTATTCACTTATTGTCTTCTCCCATTAGAGTGTGAGTTCCTTGAGAAAAGGAATTTTCTTTTGCTTCCTCAGCACTTAGCAAAGTTCCTGACATGTAGTAAGTGCTTAGTCAGTGTTTATTTTCTGACCAAGATCTCTTAACACCGTTGACTAGTGGTAGCCTGGACACCCAAGCAAGTCACTTGACCCTGTTTGCCTCAGTTTCTTCATCTGCAAAATGAGCTAGAGAAAGAAATGGCAAACCATTCCAATATCTTTGCCAAGAAAACTCCAAATGGGGTCACAAAGAGATGGACACAACTCAACCACAACAGCAAAATTATTATTATTATTATTATTATTATTGTTATGCCTTTAGTTATTTCTCTTCTATTAGAAGTTAAACTCCTTAAGGTCAAGGGCTATTTTTGTCTTTCCTTTTATCTGCAGCCTTTAGCACAGTGCCTGTTTCAAAGTAAGAGATTAATGCTGTCTGACATTAAATGAAGGAAGATAAACCATCTAAGGAAGGAGATAAGGAAGGTGCATATTCTAGGCACAGGGAATAGCCTATAAATTGGATTTGGAATGTAGAGAGAATGCATGAATAACTCTAAAGTGACATTTGTACAGTGTTCAAAGGTTTGTAAAGCCCCTCTACTCACATTATCTCACTTAATCTTCACAACAACCCATGGACAGATACTATAGATATTATTATCCCCATTTTAGAGATGGAGGTAAGGGATACCCGTAGTCACTAAATAACTTGTCCGTGGCCACATAGCTAGTAACTGCTGGGAGAAGGATTCAAATCCATGTCTTTCCGTGCTCTTCCCACTCCTTTGAGTAGAAGGAGAAGAGAAGTGATGAGAAATAAATCCAGAAAGGAAGGCTGTAGCCAGAATGAGGATTTAGAATTCCTGGAAGAGATCAATGATGGCCAAGAGATGGATGTTTTGCTGTCTGTAATAGGAGTTTGGGAACCTGCATTCATGGAGATAGGCCAGTCAGGGCCAATCTTTTTGGCCATAAAACGGAGGCCAGCCAGACTCTGAAGCCCCCTTGGTGGTTGCTGGGTTGGTGTTTTCTGTAATTGGTTGGGCACAGATAGGTGCTGCTCACCAGGCAAACTCTCTGGGAATAGACATCTGATCTGGAGCTCTCGGAGGTGGCGTGGTGGTGGCAGAAGGGTATGACTTTGGAAACTTATTCTCCATTGCAGATGTTTGGAAAGACAATTAATTAGATGGAGTAAAGCTTCAGACTGTTGTCAGAGGGAGCACTTAGTATTCACAGTAGAAGCTCAAAAAATGGTTGTCGAATTGGACGAGCTTGCCCTGGATTGTACTGGATTCATCATGATGCTATAAGGAATTCACAATCAGCAGACTTGAGAATATCATGATAAGGCAGACATTTCCTAGCTGTGTGACCCTGGACAAGTCACATAACTCTGACTGCCCTGGCCCTTGCTGCTCTTCTGTCTTAGAATTGATACTAGGTGACTCAGTAGTTCCAGAACCAGACCCTCAGATACTTCCTAGCTGTGTGATACTGGGGCTGGCCATTTAACCTTCATTGCCTAACCCTTACCACTCTTCTGCCTTGGAACCAAGACACAGTATTAAGTCTAGGATACAAGGTAAAGGTTTAAAAAATATTGATATTAGGACATAAAGGAACGGTTAAAAAAAAGAAAATCATAGCAAGAGGCAATATGATGGGTCTTTGGGGTCAGAAGACTGAGATTTGTACCCAGCTCTACCATTTGCTTCTTAAACCCTCTCTCTTCCTTGGGTAAGACATTCAAGCTTTAAGCCCTGGTTGCCTTATAGGTAAAATGTGGGAGTTAGAGTAGATGGCTCCTAAGGTCCCTTGAGATAAGAGACTTAAAGGTGTAAAAGGACCTTAAAGCTCATTTACTCCTACCCTCTCATTTTACAGGTGAGGAAACTGAGGCCCAGAGTGGCTAAAAACTTGGTCAAGGTCACTATGGTGGCAAATAAGCTAGAAAGAAAACTTTCATCATCTCACTCTAAATTTTGCCCTTTTTTTCATCCTAAGGTCCTAAGAAATCCAATGGGAAAGACTTGTAAGTATGACTTCAGGCAAAGGATGGGAAATGTGAATTTCTCTTGAAGTCTAGTCAGGAAAGTCTAGCCTTGGGTTTGCAGGCAAGAGACCCAGGTTCTGGTCCATGTTCTTTTACTACCTGCCATTTGACCTGGATCAAGTTGCTTCCTTCTTGGGTTTGTCATTCGTAACCCTTGTGCCTACAGGAACGAAGAGGGCAACCTCTGGTTAACTGGCCAAATGAATCATATCAGTGACTTATGGATATCGGCTGGCTCTTTCCTTGGTTTCTCTGACAAGGCACTCTGGTGGTTCGCTTCCTATCTATGCTTCGGTGATCATTATTCGGCTGCATTCTTTGTCTCTCATGATTCCTGTTAAATCTTTGTGGCTGGTCCCTCACTCTCCTTTGACACCTTTAAAAGCTCTGTCCTTGGCCTTCTTCTGGCATCTCTCTGCATTATCCGTTCTGGTGATCTCATCTGCTCTCATGGTATCATTTATCACCTTTATGCAGATGAATTCTAAATGACTTCCAGATCTTCCCATCTGCCCAGATGCTGCCCTGCTTTCCCCTACCTGCAAAAACATCCGTCATGCTGGACTTCTAGAAACCAGGCTTCTAGTCCCCAGAGGAACTCCTAACCTGAGGCTGAGCACAAACTCAATAAGGACACTCTAACCTAGCCTCAAGACCATGCCATGCTTCAGGTCCCATAGAGTCATCTTGTTTTCTGCCTTGCTGACCTGTGCGTTTTCCAACCCTGTCCACGCCCACCCCATCATCCCGATTTCTTCCAATTAATGTGTGTGCAGCAATCCAATCAATAATGCTATTGCTTCTGGAAAGAATGTGTAAATTGACCACTCACAGATTAACTCACCATTCCTGTGATTCCCCAAATCAAAATTCCCTTCCCTGGGCACCCTATCTGTGTTGTCTTCCTTTGTTAAAATATAATCACTTTAAAGGCAAAAACTGTTTCACTTGTCTTTTTATTCCCAATACTTAGCACAGTACCTGGTACAAAGTAAGAACTTAAAATATTTTTCATCATATAATTAATCATTAGCTCATATTTATACCCCTTCCCTCAACCTCTTCTCAGAAGAACAGTTTTGCATTTTAAAATGTCTATTATTAAGAGATCCAAAAGTAGTCATTAAGCATCTAGTAGGTGCCAGATGCTGTTCTAGGTACTGGGGATGAAAAGAGAGAAAATGAAATAATGTCTGAACTTATAAAGCTTACTTCTATCCAGGGAGATATATGTGTGTGTGTGTGTGTGTGTGTGTGTGTGTGTGTGTGTGTGTAGGGGGTATATGTATGTAGGGGGGTATATGTGTGTAGTAATGTTAAAAGGTGTGATGAGGTCATTTTTCCACTCACCCTACTACTGATTCCTTGCCCAGAGGAATTTATAATTCAAAACACTACTTCTCCATCCTGAAAAGTGGTATTAGAGAATGTGTCTTATCTTTCTGTTAGTTCCAAACCCTCAGACAGAGACAGTACTTCTAGAAAAACACCTCAGTGTTAGACCTGTATCTTTTTTCCTAGGGAATCTTTCCCTTTCAGATACCACCTCCCAACTATATTCCCAATAAATATACTCTGCTAGAAAATTCTGATGGCTAATTCTGCTTATAAGTGCAAAATAAACATTTAAAATAGAGAAAAGTAAGCAGATTTTCACTGTTCCCAAATTAAAACATTTCAGGCTCTCATAAAGGAGCTCAAAGGGAGAAATGAGATACAGGATCATCCCCTGAATCCAGGAGGCTTTAGCAATAAAACTTCTGTCCCCACACACTTTGATCCAGATGGTTTCAAGCTTCTTTCTTTGTGGCAGTCTGTCTGCTTTCCCTTTCTGTTCCATGTGGCTTTTTATACCTTCCCATTCTCTGGATCTATGTGCCTGCTATTCATCTAGGTAGGAACTCTTTTCTTACTTGAGTAGATCTCCTAGACTTGGGGTACTAAGTTGGAAGGCACCAACTTAGTAGATCTCCTAGACTTGGGGTACTAAGTTGGAAGGCACCAACTTAGTAGATCTCCTAGACTTGGGGTACTAAGTTGGAAGGCACCATAGAGTTCCTCTGGTCCAACTTCCCTATTTTATAGATGAGAAAAATGAATCCAAGGAAAGTAAGTAACCTGTCCAGGTTATACAGGTATTAACCCCATCAGAGGTAAGATTTGAATTCAGGTGCTCTGACTGACTTGAGAACCAGGGCTCTTTTTCCTGTACTATGCTGTCTTCCTGTAGTTTTTGAGTGTTTATCTTTCTCCATCACTACATGTGCTTTGTTTTGGCTCTAAACTTTTTGAGAGTAGGACCTGTGCCCATCAGTGTCCAACATGTGGTAGATACTTGATAAATTGATGAATTGAGTTGCTTGTTGAATTGGACCACTTCATTCTGGATCAGTTAATATAATTCTCCCTAGTTTTTCCAGGGAGTTTTTAAAATAATTGAGTTCACATGATCCAAGTACTTTTTTCTTCCATTTTGTTATTATAGACAAAGAAGATGTATGGAGGCAGAAGTGGTTAAAAATCTGTGGTATTAAATGCGATTGAGGAATAGATAATAGTAATAATTAACATTTATATAGAGCTTATTATGTTTCAGGCACTGTGCTAAGTGCTTTACATTTATCTCATTTGATCTTCAAAACAACCTAGGGAAGTAGGTGCTATAATTATTTCCATTTTACTGATGAGGAAAGGGAGACCAACAGAAGTTACATGACTTGTCTAGAATATCTAGTAAGTATCTAAAGATGGATTCAAACTCAGATCTCCCTAACTCCAAGTCTAGTGCTCTTTCCACTGCCATATAGCTGCCTTTTTTAGGACAACTCATGGGGTAGATGTACTGTGACAGATAAAAATGAAGATATTATCCCTTCCTTTTACGAGCTTAAGCAAATTAACTCCAGGAAATTTCATTTTAGGCAAAACCAGAACTAGGAAAGTGGAACTAAGGTTCTACCTCAGGGTGCCAAGATCTGGGCATGATGGGGTGCTTCCTCCTTGCCAATGGTCCAGAGATCTTGTGGTACTCCACTGGCTTGTGTCTATATCCATATTATTTCACCCAACCCTATCCCCATTTCCATCTTCTCTTGGGACTTATTTTCTCTACTCCAGTCCCCACCAATATATGATACTGGCTAGGGCACAAGATTCCTTTTCTCATGGATTGACTGTGCCTACCTTCTAAAACAATCATATCCTCTGTTGTACCATTGCCTAGATTGTCCACAGTAGAAGGATTCCTAGTTATGGCTGTGACAAAGTGATCATTAAGTGAACGGCTTTAAGGGAAGTAATTTCAGGGGAAATGTCCTGGACTCTCAGAAAAGCTATGATATGGGTAATTACAAATAGTTACAAATATTTATATCTGGTATCCAGATTTATTCAGTTTCTCTGCTGATATTGGATGTATTGGTTTGTATTTTTTCTTACTTTAGCACTTCATTGTCATGAAAAATAAAATGTAGACACTCTTCAAGAGTTGCTTTACCTGAAAAATATATCACTCAATGATTAACCTTGTACTGGGTGTCTGGATTTGGATTAACTGGTTCATCAAAGCACCAGTGTCCATCTTCTCTATTTACTCTTCTTGCCCAAAGGGCAATTTACTCATTAACACTGGGCATAAACGAATAAGCTAATTAATAATGGTTAACAATCCAGTAATGCTTGGGATTTTTATAGGGCATTTCCCCATATATCAATAAAATGGGTAAGTAGTATTAATCCAATTTTAATGATGAGAGAACTGAGGCTTCATCAGAGAGATGAAGTGATTTGTCCAGGTTCATACATCTATTAAGTGGCAAAATGGTAATGCAAACTCAGATGTTCTTCCTCTCACTTCTCTTCCTACTTTACCCATTTTGTTTCTCATTAATAAATAAGTAATAAAGTTTGTGAAGTTAACAATAGAAAGAGGTACAATTGCTTTAAAAGGCTAAAACCATTTTTCTGTATTTGGGGTCATAGATGTGATCTTAGAAACGATCTAGTCTCCATCATTTAGAAATGAAGAAACTGAGGTCAAGGGAAGTTGTTCAACTTACTCAAGGCCACAAAGGTAACAATCATCATGGATAAATTGGAATTCAGGTCTTTTGATGCCAAGCCAGGGGATCACTTTCCATGGATATTATAGAGTTGGTAATTTTTAAAAATTAGAATTATGGAAAACAGAAGTACCTTTAGACTAATTGGCTATAAATCATTATAGCATAAAGAAGTGGGCAAAAAGACCATGTTGTCTATATAGGGGATAGAACAGCTGTTTTCTGGCCTTTTCTGGATTTTGCACAGCTATTAGGACATGAAAAATAGTTGTTAAGTCCCCAGGAGGATCAAATGAAATTCTCTAGGAAATAAAAGTGAATGAAAATTACTCATTCCCCCTAGGTCTTGACCACCATCACAAGATGAGGTGCTCACATATGGGTATTTCCTAGAAGCAAGAATCTGAAATTGAGACTGTCTGCTCCTTCTTAATAGAAAACATCTTTCATGCTAGTGCCAGAGAAAAAAAGGAAAGTAAACAAGGAAATGGGTAACAGTGCCACCTCCTACACACATCTTGTCCTTCACATGTTACAGTAGAGTTCTCAAGGCCAACCCTTCATCCTGACCACTGAGTTTGGTTTTCATCTCCAGGTAGAAATTATTGGCTTTGTTCACCTATCAAGAAAGATTATTCATGCTTGATTGTCATATAAAGCACCACACAGATCTGAGAGGTGTATAGGATCTTACAGATGAAAGAATCATGGATGAGTGTAAGGTTGGGAATCTGGTTAACTGTCTGACAAGCTTGGAGTGACAAGGGGAAGATCTCTTAAGTGTTAAATACAATGACCTTTCCTCATTGTTCATTCTTCTCAGTCTCTATGTGTCTCTGTAGCTTTTGATTCTGTTAACTCTTCCCTCTCTTGGCTTCCAGGACAACTGCTCCTTCTCAGGCTTCTTTGATGAATTATCCTTCATTTCTTGCTCTCAGCATTGGGTGCTCCCATGGTTCTGACTCTGTCTCTTGGATCTCTCTATATGTCTCTATGCCTATTTGTCTCTTTCCCTTTGACTTTCTCTTTGTATTTGTTTATGTCTCTGTCTGTCTGTGTCTCTGCCTTCCTCTGAGATTTCATCAGTTCCTACTGGTTCAAGTATTATTCTTTTGCAGATAACTCTTAAATCTAGATATCTAGACAATCTTTTAAACTCCAGACACTCATTACTAATAATTTTCTGGATATGTGTCTTCCTGAATGCTCCATAATCATATCAAACTCAACATATTTATGTCAAATGGAACTTATTGTCTTCCTTTTCCTCAATCTATCCTTCTCTAAACTTTTCTACTTCTATTGACAACATGACACGACTATCCTCCAAGTCACTCACTTTTTCAACACTAGAGTCATCTTTGACTCTTCTCTCCTATTTAGTCAGTGGCCATGTCTTGTCAGTGCTATCTTTATAGCACACCTGTCCCCAAATCCACTTCACTTATCACTCACCACTCTAGTTCAGATCCCTCACCTGAATTTATAATATACTCTAAACCAGTCTCCTTTCTTCTAGTCTCTTCTCTCTGACTCATTCTTCTTATGTCTCCCAAAATAATATTCCAAAGGAAGGGCTCTGCCCTGTTATAAGGGAGTGACCAATCTGCTCAAAACTTTTCAGTGACTACAGGATAAAATATTAGGGCTCCAACTTAGCATTTAAAGTCTTCCACAATCACTCTATAACTCCTCTTTCTAGACATCCCATTTTCAGTGTGAAGGCATTTGTATTACCAATGCCTAGCACAGTGTCTGGTACAAGTCAGACACTTAATAAATGCTTTTTGATAGATTTATGAATACTGAATTCCAGGAAAATGGGAGTATTAGACATGCCCCCAACTCAATAGACATTGCTTGTCTCCATGCATTGAATGCAAACCACTCCTCATTCCTGGAATGCATGCCCCCTTCATCTCCACTCCCCTCCATCAAGGCTTGCAAAGGTGTTAACTCTTCTGTGAAGCCTTCCTTGTTGTTAGTGAGCCTCCTTGATTTTCCTTCTATTTCCTTATTCATACACCTATCAGAGGAATACAAAATAGGGGTAGGAGGAGTTCAAAAAAGGGCACATGTATTAGCATTTTATCAGATTTGCAAAGCACTTTCTTCACTGTGATTTAACTTTTCCAATATCTCAGGTCTTTTGTCCCCAATTTGATTATAAGTTCCTTATGGGTAGGGACCATAAATATCTGTTAAAGATATTTATTATTTGAAAAAACTTTTTTTAACCTTCATATCTTAAAAGTTCGAGCCAAATTCTCACTGTTTCTCCTTCCTCACTCCCTGAGACAGTAAAAAATCTGATACAAATATAACATGTATAATAGTGTAAAACATCATTCCATATCTATCCTTTTGTGAAAGAGAACTAGGGCAAATAAAAGTGAAGAAATAAAGTGAAATATAATGTCTTGGTCTGCATTCAGATTCTATCAGTTCTTTTTGTGGAGATGGATGGTATTTTTCATCATAAATGCTTGAGGATTTTCTTGAATCACTATATTGCTAGGAATAGCTAAGTCATTCATAAATGTTCATCACATAATATTACTGTTGCTGTAGTCAGTGTTCTCCTGGTTCTGCTCACTTTACTTTGCATCAGTTCATGTAGATTTTTCATAGCTTTTTTTTTAGATCATCCTCATCATTTCTTATAGCACAATAGTATTCCATTACAATTGTATGCCACAACTTGTTCTGCCATTCCCCCGTTGATAGCCATCCCATCAGTTTTCAATTCTTTGCCACCATAAGAAAAATTACAAATATGTTTGCACAAGCAAGTCCTTTTCTTTTTAAAAAAATCTCTTTGGGATTCAGACCTAGTAGTGATAATGCTGGATCAAAGAGTATGCCCAGCAGAGACCATATCTCATGTACCTTGATAGTCCTTGCAATGAATGCAACATAGTTTAACTAGAATAGGGTTGAGCCTATAGAAAAGGTGATCAGGAAACAGCTGCCAAATTAATGGATTTAATCACTCCTTCTAGCTGGATTACTATAGACAAGTCACTTATTCTCTCAACCTCAGTTTCCTTATTTGCCTGATGGAATGATGTTCCTACTTTCTACACTAGAGGGTTGTGAAAAAGAATTTGAGAAACTAGAATTACTATATAGTTGTGAATTATTAAACTACCTCTTTACTGCCTGCAGTTAATACTTCACATCGCCTCTCTCTCTCTCTCTCTCTCTCTCTCTCTCTCTCTCTCTCTCTCTCTCTCTTTCTTTCTCTTTCTCTCTCTTTGTGTGTGTGTGTGTGTGTGTGTGTGTGTGTGTGTGTGTGTGTGCGTGCGTGTGTGTATCCACCTTCTCTGCCTACTAGTCTCTTTTAGTTCTTGGGGCAAGAGGGATCATGGAATTATAGATTTGGAGCAGAAAGGGGTCTCAGAAATTATCTGGTCTAATTCCCTCATTTTTCAGAGGAGGGAACCAGGATTCAATAAGTGACCTGCCAAAGATCCTATAGGTAATAAGAGATAAAGCTGAAATTTGAACCCTGTTCTACTTACTCTAAATATAGTGTATTTCCTGATATATCATACTTTTGGTCCATGGATTGCTTAAACAATACTTCAAACAACTGAAATAACTTGTCTGTGCTCAGTGGGATTTTCATGTACCAAGTAAATGAATGTAGGAACCATAGATGGTTAGAATTGGACTTTAAAAAGTCATCTGGTTCCCAGAGGGGTAAAGTGACTTAAGACCTTTTATGGTGTCTTGCTATGCCAAAGGCAGAGTAGTCAGCTACTTTGCCTAGAGCATACCAGGTCATGTACCCAGAAGAACTCATTGATGAGTCCTATTTCCTGTAAATCATCTTCTTTTCTCCAGGGAAAAGATTAGCAAGATCCTGCAGTTAGACATCAGAGAAGGACCTGAACTCACTTGGAGGAGAGGCCACTGCATTATTGCCAGGAGTGCTTACATCCACCTATGAAACCAGTATTGTCATTTTAATTTTAATTTAACTGCAACAAAATATGCAAAGTGACTCATTGTAATAAAAAAAGCAAACATTCCTTCTGTAGACTGAATTATTTATGTCTCACATAGACATGTATTACTACTTTTCAAAATGCATGTAGTTGCTACTGTGATGAAAGGAAAAGGAATTTATTGAAAAGCATTTCTGAATTGTTTTCTCAATTTAAAAAATGGATTATAATAGTGCAACTACTCTCAAATGGGAATCTATATAACCTTTTTTTTTTTAACCTTAAATTGGTTTCTTCATAAGTTGGGAACCAATGCTCTAAATCATGACTATTTCTTTGTATACAATCAGGTGACAGGGTCAGTGAGGATCCAGAGTAAGAAGGTCTTTCTACTGCAGTGGAAGTCCAGAGGTAGAAACTGGGAGGAAGGAGTTGGGGGTACAAGAGGAAAGACCTAAGGCAGAATTAGGGGAGGAGAGAAAATAGGAATTTTGCTCAAGTTACCTTTAGTGGCTAGGGGTATATCCTAAATCTTGCCCTGAGGTCAGGCAGCTGATCTTTCTGACTCTGGAGCTCAAGTGGTTATTATTATTGCCAAGGAAAGTCTGGACACATGTCGTAAGCACAGCATAGATGGTAGTTCAACCTACTTGCATAATTAGATTCCATGAAAAAAGTCAGTTTTCCTTGATTAGCAGTTAGTTAGGGGAGTAAGGAAAGTACATGGTGGGTATGTGGTAGAGTGGAGCAGGAGTATGGAGGGGTGGACTTTTAGTGTTCCATGTTGCAGACCTGTGGGTTGGAAAGTTTGTAGAAAAGGAACAGTGTGTGGAGAACCACAGATTTGGAATTGGACCTTAGAGGTCATCTAGTCCACTCATCTAATTTTGCAAAAGAAGAAGCTACCAGAGAACTTAAATAACTTGCCCAATTTCATACAGGTAGGAAGTGGCAGAGAAGGGCATTCCAGCTTGAGGAGGTGTCTTGGGCCAGTGGAAAGAGTATACTGGCTCTGGAATCAGAGGTCCTGGGTTTGAATCCTGTGTGTTTATTGTGTGACCTTGAACAAGTCACATCCTTCCTAATTTTCCTTCTCTGAAAATGGAGAGTTGGATTAGATGATATCTGAGGTCTATTCCAGCTTTTGATCTTTGATCTTATGACCCCAAATTTAGAGCTCTTTCAACTCTCCCAATAGCTGGGTGGAACAGGGAATTATGTGGAGAGGGGGATCAGCAAGCCATAAAGAAATAGACAGTGGACTATATGGAAGAGGATGGAATAGTAAGCCACATAGAGTGGGAGACAATGTACCATGTAAAGGAGGAGACAGTGAACCACATGTAGAGGAAATGATAAAACTGTTCTGTTGAGGGATGAAAGAAAAAGGAGGAGGAGACAATGTGCTGTGTGTGCTGGGAATAACAGTGAGCCATGAGGAGGTGGTTGGGATGGTGAGTTGTGGAGGAGAACTAGTGAGCCATGAAGGAATTTTTGAGTCATGTGAGGTGGGAGTCCAGAGAACTGGGTGTGTCTAGGGGGAAAGTGTTATGGGGAGGGGGGACAGTGAGCTTTAGAGGCAAGGAATGGAACAATAAGCAGTGTAGTGAGAGGAGGAGATGCATAACTCTAAACAGAAGCATGAGTGAGCCCTGGGAGAGGGTTTGGATTCTGAGTCCTGTGGAAGGCACACAGTTTCTCACCAGAAACCATTAGCCATACTCTTGTTTTCCATAGAGTTGGCCAATGATAATTATTTTAAAAGGTTACTGAAAGCTTTGAAGGGGAAAAAACCCAAACCTTTAGCAATGCTGTGCCCTGACCCCTGAAAGCTAAGCATGGTTTTTAAATGCCCAACATGTTTTAATGTACTGGGTATGGTAGACTGCTTACTACGGAACTTCCAGAATCTATGCTTTTGCTATCAAAATTAAAAGTTGCAATCTAATATAGAGCAAGCATATTTTTCAATCTTCCAGATGGATACAAATACTTACACTGAAAGAAGAGAGATACAGAGACAGAGACAGAGGGACACAGAGAGACAGATATACAGACAGAACTGTATGAAGAGAACTAAAAATAATTCCACAACCACAATAGTACTTGAATGCCTCCCATTTCCGGGGAGGCAGATTTTGGGTCTTTTATCATTTCATTAGCATTCTGCCTGTGGAGCTTGGTTGGCAAAGTCCCAGAGGGATCATAGAACCATGGAATCTCAGATTTGGAAGGGACCTTGAAGTTTATCTTCTAACTGAAATATCTCCCCTGACTAGTGGTCATCTAACCCTCCTCTTGAAGAACCTCAACAGATTGGTACCCCCACTACTTCTTGAAGAGGTCCAACCCATTTTCAAATAGCTGTGATTTTTAGGAAATGTTCCTTTTGCCAAGCTTAAATCTTCCTTTCTCTAACTTCTGCCCATTGGTCCTAATTCTGCCTTATAAGGCTAAGTAAATCAAGGGAAATCTCCTTTTCCCATGACAGCCATCCAACTATTTGAAGTCAAACATCATAAACATTTTAAAACTTCTCTTCTCTAGACTATACATCCCTGGTTCCTTGCACCAATCTTCATGCAGTATGTGCCAGGGTTCTACAATCTCTGACTACCAGCATCTTGCAATCTCCAGCATAGGCATTCTCCAGAGAATAGGCAAGGACTCTGTAGAAAATGTCGGTGATGAAGTCGTTGCTATTCTTGTGGCAGAGCATCAGGGCTTCCCAAACCTTTTGGTGAATGCTGTTCCTTAAGACATTCGGCAGTTTGAAGTACAGCCTGACATGAGAGTCTTACCCCAGACATATACAAGGACTTAGCACAGTGCCTGGCATATGTTATTGTTTTTCAAGTCAGGTCCAATTCTTTGTGAATCCATTTGTGGTTTTCTTGGCAGAGAAACTGGAGCCGTTTGCCATTTCCTTCTCTAGCTCATTTCACAGATGAAGAAACTTAAGCAAACAGGGTTAAGTGTCTTGCCCAGGATCACAGAGCTAGTAAGTGTCTACAGCCAGGTTTGAACTCAGGAAGATGAGTCTTACTGACTCCAGGTCTGGTTCTATATTCACTGCTCCATCTAGCTACTTAGAGGAGATGCTTAATGAATGCTTGCTGATTGGTTGACACACTGGAAAAGCCACCCGAGTAACCAAACTCTTCAAAGCCCCTCTACTCAACATTTAAAGGTCTTACCTGGTTCTCTGGCTCTCCCATATGACTGAACACTCAACATTGCTCTCGGAGAAACACTTGCTGAGAAGCCCAGGCAAGCTCACTTTTTATAGGTTGGACACAGGCTGCTTCACAAAGATGGTGAGGGGAGAGGATAGAGCGAGAGAGAGAGAGAGAGAGAGAGAGAGAGAGAGAGAGAGAGAGAGAGAGAGAGAGACAGAGAGTATGGACCTTCGTTGCGCCCACTGATCAGAGCCACTGCCTTCCTAGGTGGAGTAAGAATATGGTTTTGTGTCCGTTTACCTTACTGATCACCATCCTTTGAATATGTTCCAGTTTATGAATGTCTTTCTAAAAATGTGATGTCCACAGCTGAATACAGTCATACAAGGGGAGAGCAGAGGAGAGCTGTCCTTTTGGATGGTCTTCCTTTTGCTTTGTTAATAGATTCCAAGATCATGTTAGGTTGATTCACAATGAGCTTACACTTCATGAAAACCAACAAGTATTTGTCATATAAACTTCAATTTCACATGAATTAGTTACACCTCCTCCATCCTGTTCATTAAAAAAAATAAACAAAACAAAGAAGAGCTATGAGAAAGCATCACATTCCATTCTTTACAGAGGTGGAAGTGGATAGAAAATGGATGTGGAACACTACAGATAATGCCAAACTTGTTTTTGATATGTTGGTTAGTTTTGCTGCACTGTTTTTCTCTGTTCTTTGTTATAAGAAGTGGCTCTCCAGAAGGAGGAGGCAGGAGAGAGAATATGAGAGACTTTGTCAAGTGCCTTGTTGAAATGCAGCCAAACTATGCCTATAGTATATTCCCTTGTTCTACCAGTCTTGTAACCCTGTCAAAAAGGTAAATGAGGTTAGTCTGGCATGACTTGTTCTTAATGAATCCATGTTGGCTTATAGTAATCACCATGTCCCCTTCCAAATGTTCACAAACCATTTCTTTAATAATCTGTTTCAGAATTTTACCAGGAATCAAAGTCAAGCTCATTGGTCTATAAAGTTTGAAAAATTTATCTTCTTTCTCTTTTTGAAAATGAGGACAATAGTATTGTTTTACAACATGACCAATATGGAAATAGGTTTTGCAAGATCATACATGTTTAATCCACATCAAATTGCTTACCATCTCAGGGAGGGGGAAAGAAAGGGAGGGAGGGAAACAATTTGGATATTATTATTTCAGAAGACTTATGTAAAAAGTGTTATTATGTGTAATTTGGAAAATAAAATACCATTTTTTAAACAGAAGAAAATGAGGACAATATTTAACCATTTCCAGACTGTAGGCAATCTTCCCATCCTTTAACTTATTTTTTTTAATGATCAGTTCAGCACTCACACTTTTCTCTTCTCCCAGTAGCCTGATATACTTGTCTAGACCTAGAGACGTGAGCTCATTGAGAGTAGTAAGACATTCTCTCCTACTCTCTTCTACTTAACATTTCTTCCCCAAATTACTACTATGTCCATCTCTATACCAACTCAGTGTCTCATTTCTAGAATGCATCATCCATTTTCTCCTTTAGGTCAGGCTGACTATAACACAATCCCACTATAGTATGTCTTTTCCTTACTATTCTTATCCAAATTTTCTCCATTACACCTCTTGCCTGGGGAAGGCTGCATGACCTCATGCCATGGATGTTGCAGAAAGGATGTCTATGAAGGTATGAAGTGGTACTAAATAGCCCTTCCCTCTCTGAGAGTCTGTAGTTTTGATTCAGTGGATATAGTTCTTCAAACCCTTTACCCAGCTCCAATGCCTCATCCCCCTGGCAAGGACTACCTACTGAACATTTGTTTATTTTCTGCCCCAGGTCCAAGCTGAGATTCCCTCATCTCATGGCCAGGATCAGAAGGAAAATTCATTTGGTCATGTTTATGAGAATCTAAGCACTCCCTGCATCCCCCACTCTGTGTGCTGACTTCTTCCTGTCCAGCTGTTCCTGTTCCCAGTGGTCACAATGCAATTAGCACTTCTAGCCCAGAATACATCTGGCCTTCAGGGCAGCATCTACCTCACCAGCGATGGATTCAAGCTGACTCTTCTCCCTTGGGCCCATTTAGCTATTCGAGGCCCATATGCTATCCATTACAGGGTTAAAGCATAGTTTCTTGGCCCTAGTTGGTTGACCCTGGGCTTTTCTATGCTGGCTAGCTACTCTGAAACAAAGATTCCTATAAACATTAGTATAATGATCCTATTGTTTTTTTTATTTTATTGATTAATTAAGAAAATAATCCTATTGTTGATAATGGTAATAGCTAATATTTACATAGTGCTTTAAGGTTTGCAAAGCAAATTGTTCCTTATTTTATCTGACCCTCACAACAGCTTGATAAAGTAGACTGCTATTATTTGCTCATTCCACAGATGAGAAAATAGAGGCTAAGAGCCCATTAAATGGCTTGACCAGAGTCAGATGGGTAGTACATGCCTATAGCAGGATTTGAAGGAGCTCTGAACTTAAATTTCAAGAGAAGCGGGTTTTATTCCCAGCCCCATCACTAATTCACTCTAGGACCTCCGGCAAGTTGCTTCCACTTTCTAGACATCGGACTTTTTTCTTTTAATCTATAAAAGAGGAGGAGGTTTGATTCAATGATTGGCAAGATCCATTCCAGTTTTTACAATTGACGATTCTATGATGATGCATCTTATGGTGATAATCAGCCACTTAGAAATGAGTGACTTCTCACAGAGTTTGACTCCTGGACAGTAACCCCAAACCCCAATCATCATCATCATTCTCTTTATTCCTCTCATCTTCATCCCTATAAGAAAGGCAGCTGGTGGCCTAATGGAAAGAGCACTGAACTACAAGCCGGGGTAGATCTGATTTCAAATCTGAACTTAGACCCTTGCCAACTATGTGACTCTGGGCAAGTCACTTGCCCTCTATCTGTCTCAGTTTTCTCTCTGTAGAATGGGGATAATAATAGCACCTACCTCCCAACAATCATTGTGAGAATCAAATGAGAATATGTGTGAAGCACTTTCCAAACCTGAAAGTGCTATATAAATGTTAGCTATTAAATCTGTTAATATTAAAGTGACTTACCCAGTTACACAGCTTAGTAATAATAACATTAATAGTAACTTTTCCAAATCATTTTCTAGATAAGGAAACTAAAATCTAGAGTAGGAAAGTGACTTGTCCATGGTCTCAAGATAAAGTATTTATTAAACATAAGCACTTCATTCATCTTACTAGTAAACCAAGCCCCAGAGTATAAGTTACTCACCCAAGTGGGTTAGTAGCAGAGTAAGAAATAGAACTGAGTTTCCATCCTTCTAGTACAGGGTTCCTTTTATTGTACCACATTTCCTCTAGTCACTGTAAGAGCTAGCTTTTCACCCACTTCTATGGTTGGAAGTTAAGGGGGAAAGAGCCAGATTAAGAAAGATTCATTTTAATCAGGATACAGTCATTTGGATGAATGACAATCACATGTATTATATGGCTTTATAGGATTTATTTCAGGAACATATGTTTCTGCTCCATAAAGCTTATCAGGGTGAAGGCCACCGAACTGGAGAATGTTGTTTTTCTCTGGGATCACCTTTAAGCCAGAATAAGCCACTCTTTCCCAGCCCTTGAGCCTCTGGCAACCCCTCACACTTCTAGGAGACTCGTTCTGCCCACACTAAGATGGCTTAATTCGAATCACTATGTGGAAAGAGCTATGAACTTTGAATTTATGCTAGTCCTAGCTCTATGACCTGAGGCTACTCTCATCTGCAGTAACAGCTTAGAGGGACAGTATCCAGAAACTTCAGGGATATTTTTTAAGCCTTAGCCTTCTGTCTTAGAATCAATACTGCATATTGGTTCCAAGGCAGAAGAGTGGTAAAGGCTAGGCAATGGAGTGTGACTTGCCTAGGGTCATACAGCTAAGAAGTAATTGAGGCTAGTTTTGGACCCAGGACCTCCCATCTCTGGGCCTGGCTCTCAATCCACTGAGCTACCTAGCTACCCCCCCAAAACCTGAGGATTCTTGTATCAAAGGGTCTAGGGTTAGAAGAGGTCAGGCTTTGTTCTTCCCCCATCTATGACTTAAAAAAAATCATTTACTTGATAACTGCCTCCAAAGAATCCTTGAGGTTATTCCTCCCTTTGGGATACAGTGACATCTCTTTTACAGAAACCACAAGAAAAAATTTAGTCTCTAAATTAGATACATAGTCTATAAAAGCTAGCATTCTACCACTAATGCCTCTCTGTCACCCCCACCCCCACCCTCTCAGGAGAAGAGACTAACTGTAAAAAGCTGAGTCCTATAGTGATCACACAATGACCTATGATATGGGTTGTCAGATTTATGCAATTTCCTTTGACACAAAGACTTATGTATCTCAGGAAAGGAGTGTGAAGCTGGGAGCTCTCTCCAGTCCCAATCTCCAGGAGCACACAGTTCAAGTAAGTGCCCACTCTCCTGAAGGAAAAGCAATTTTCCAGGCTGCAAGGAAGAAGGGAGGAAAGAAGTCTTCCACAGCTGTTAACAGCTGGCTCTGCTCTGCTTTCCTCTTCCCAGCCCAGTTTAGTTATTTTAGTAGACCCCATGGTGAAATCAGCATGCAGCACCTGAGGTTTATGGGACAATTCTGTTGCCTTGTTGTTCCAGAGAAAACAACATCTCTGATGAAAGGAAAAGATAATTGGTTCCATCTGAGAGTGTCCCCCTGGAGAACTTTCAAAAGAAGAGACATATTTTCTTGAGACTGTCTGCCTGCTACCTGAGAAGATAAAAAGTTCTCATATAGTCAGAACTTCTCAACTTCCAGATAAGGAAACCAAGTCCTATAGTGGGAAATGACTTTTCTAAGGTCACACTAGTAAAATGTGGCAGAGTGGAGATGCAAGCCAAGGTCTTCCCACTCCAAATTCCGTATTCTTTCTATGACATGCCAAAAATCTTAATTGATTTTTCCTTCTTTCATATTCTAATCTTTATCCCCTCACTCATCAGATTCCCATACAGTTGCTTTAAAGAATTCTCAACCTATGAATTGTAAAATTGTTCTTTTATATATTTTTGATAACTATATTTCAATATAATTTATGTTCATAATCCTATAAATTTTGTTTTATACATTTAAAATAATGATTCTGAGAAAGACTCCATGGCCCTCACCAAACTGAAGAAGGAGTCTAGGAACACAAAAAAGGATAAGAATCCCTGCTTTAGAGTTTTCAAAGTGTTTTCATATTTGTTTTCTCATTTGACTGTCACAATGGTCCCATGGTGTAGGTAAGGGCAGGGTTCATAATTTCTATTTGACAGAAGGAGAGAGTTTAGTCAGGACTAAACACCAGATCTCTACTCCTAGTTTGATGATTAGCCCATAACACCACAGTGTCTTCCCTGGGGATATGGAGGAGACTAAGGAATTAAAGTAGTGCTGTAAGATAGAGCACCAGGTCTGGAGTTAGGGAGACCTGAGTTCAAATCCTTCCACAGATTCTCCCCATCTGTATGACCCTGGGCAAGTCACTTAGTCCTGTTTACCTCAGTTTCCCCATCTATAAAATGAGCTGGAGAAGGAAATAGCAAACTACTCCATTATCTTTGCCATGAAAATCCCAAATAGGGTCGCAAAAAGTTGGACGCAACTGAAATAGCTGAACAACAACAACAAGGGAGTGAGGGACAGTAAGCATAGAGATGAACAATCCCTATGGAGACATAATTGCACACACTATGGCCACAATATGAATGGGGAGGCAAATCTAGGCAAAGGGAGGCAATTGGGGAAAAAAATCATTTTGGAATTTTTCTTCCTCATTCCCATCTTCCCCCTTAAATGTCTCTTATTGATACGTTCTAGGTCCTTATTCTTTTCTTCCTTCCTCCACTGTCTATCTTTCCATCTAGCTGTCTACCTGTCCATCTAGCTGTCTATCTGTCTGCCTATTTATCTAGCTGTCTTTCTGATTTCTCCCCTTTCTCTCTTTTTTTCAGGGAAATTCATATTTATTCTGGCTCTGGAAAAGCCTTTAGATTTTTATCTACTTTTTTATCCTTTCTTCCAGGAGAATTTCACATTTAGCCTAAGTCCCCTTTCAGGATGAGTTCTTCCCTCCCTGGACACCTCATCTCCATATAAGCTTACATTCATTTTTCTTGGACTAGATTACCCAGAAACTATCCTAACCTACTTCAATGTGTGGTTCCTTTCCTGATTCTCTTCCATTCCCCTCCCCACCTAAGGCAAATAAAGTTGGACAAGAAATAGTGAGCTATTTAAAGTTTTTGAGTGGAAGAATGGCAAGATGAATGTGGTGTTTGAGGAAGATTATTCTGGCAGTGTTGTGAGCAATGGGTGGGAGCAGGGAGAGATCAGAAGTGGGACAACCTTTTGGAAGGTTATTACAACAGACTAAGTGGGCATTAAAAGCCCCTTGACTGGGATGATAGTGATGAGACTAGAAATGAGGGGGTCCATAGGAGAGAGATTGTAGCAGAGAAACCAGAATGGACTTGGTGGCTGGCTGATGGGTTGTTGGGTGATGTTACTCACATTTATCTAGCACTTCAAGGTTATGAGTCAATAGTGTGATATAGCAGCTGAAAAAAATGAAAGTGATCTTAGGCTGTATCTAGAGAGGCTGTGGTAGTTCAGAGCATTCAATAATTATAGAAAAAGCCACTGAGTTGGCTTAAGAACAGGACTTACTGAGAGCAGAGCAGACACATTTGGTCCTACAAAAAAGATTCAGGACATGGACACCCTCTGCTTTGTTACTGTCCCCAGGTTTCCAGTTTGGCTTGGTGATGGGAAGTTGTCACACGAATAGATAGCTGAACCCTGAGAAGCCAGTTCATTCTAGGTCATTCAGAATGGGCCACAGGGGTTAGGGGGCTGTGAGGTTTTATATTAAGGAAGACAAAGGGAGCGAGGTGTTATAATCTAGGGTGGTTAAATCCCAGTCATCAGTTGACTACTTCAATCACTCAGCAGATCAGACAAGCTTCTAAACACAAGGGTTGAGAGAATTCCTTTGGAGTCAGGGCCAATACTCATGAATATTCATTTAGTTACTCCAGCTGGCTTGATCTACATATTCCCTATTCCTGCCACATTTTGAAAACGAAATTCAATAAGTATTTTGTGAGTGTCTAGATGGATGGGTAGGTAGATAGATAGATGATAGATAGATTTGTTGTGGTTGTTTGGTCATTTTTCAGTCCTGTCTGACAACTTTGTGACTATTTAGGGTTTTCTTGACAAAGATACTGAAGTGGTTTGCTATTCCCTTCTCCAGCTCATGTTACAGATGAGGAAACTGAGGCCAACAGGGTTAAGTGACTTATCCAGGGTCACACAACTAATAAGTGTCTGAGAACAGATTTGAACTCAAGTCTTCTTACAATAGACCCAGCACTCTATCCACCATACCACCTAGCTGCCTACATAAATAGATAGATAAATTGTTAAAGCATCTACTTTGTACCAGGCACTCTGCTAAGCATTGGGCATTAAAAAACAAATGGTTCCTACTTTCTTTTTCAAAAACCCTTACCTTTCATCTAAGAATCAATACTGTATATTGGTTCCAAGGCAGAAGAGCAGTAAAGCTTAGGCAATGGGGGTTAAATGACTTGCCCAGAATCACACAGGAAGTATCTGAAGCCAGATTTTAACCCAGGACCTCACATCTCTAGTCCTGGCTCTCAATCCATTGAATAACCCAGATGCTCCTGGTCCCCATTTCCAAGGAGCTTGCATTCTAATAGACAAAACAGAAAAAGGGTCTAGAGAGTAGAGCAAAGGGAAGAAATCGAGAAATGTATCTGGGCCTTTGGCATGGCATGGTATTATCAGGTAGGAACTCACCGATCATTGGGTTGACCTAGGAAGTCCTCCTAGGAGACCAGGCAGCCAGCATGGAGGTGGAGCAGGTCAGAAAGTAAGCCAGAAGTAGAGAGAATTACCTGGGCCAATTGCTGGGTACACAAAAATAAGAGAGGCTTTCCTATATAGAGTTTATATTCCACTGAAAGAAAGTTTTATATGCACGTTTAAGTGTATACAAAATATGCACAGAGTAGATGCAACTGGAGAACAAGGAAAGACCTTATGGAGGAGATATAGTACTTGAACTAAGCCTCAAAGGGAGCTAGGGACTCAAAGAAGTAGAGGTAAAGAAGGAAGAGCTTCCCAAGGATAGGAAAAATTCTATGCAAAGACATGAAGGTGAGAGATGAAATATCTTATGTACAGAATTATAAGTAAGCTAGTTAGCTGAAACATAGTGTGCATAGGGGAAATAATATGCAGTCAGCTTGGAGAGACAATTTGGAGCAAAATGGTGAAGGGTTTTAAATACAAGACATCGGGGCTTGGTTTTAACCTATAAGCAATGTGGAACCATTGACTATTCTTGAGCAGGAGAGTGATACAGTCTTCAGAAATATCAAGTTGACAGCTATAGGAGAATGGATTAGAGAAGGTAAAGACTGGAAGTAGAGAATCACAGGGATGAGGTCTGAACTAGAGAAGTGGCGACATGAATCTCTGATAGAAGAGGATGTATTCAAAAGATATTATGGGGGTAGACTTGAGAGAAGTTGGCAGTTTCTTGGATGGGAGCAAGTAAGGAAGAGTGAAAACATTAATAGGAAACAAAGACATCCGGGATAGTGCAATCAGGAGAACTGAGACTCTAGAGATGATGCTTTAGGAAAAAATCCAAAGGAAATAATCAGATTAAACCTAGAGAAGAAAAGACTTAGGAGGACCAACTTCCTTCAAGTATTTGAATAGCTATCATCTGGAAGAGGGATTGGACTTGTTCTGCCTAGCTCCAGAGGGCTAGTGTGATAGTTAAGAGGAACAGTGTGATAGTTAAGAGGAATAGATGGTAATATTTAGGCTTAATATAATTTCTTAACAATTATATCTATACAAAAGCAGAGTGAGCTACCTTGGAAGAAAGTGAATGGTGAAGCCAAAAGAGCAATAGATTGAGAGAGGGAAGGATAAGAGAACCTGGATTCAAATATTGGATCTGCCACCTATGTGACTTTGGGCAAGTCACTTATCCTTTCTGGGTCAGTTTCTTTATCCTCTTTTATTTATTATATTATCACATAATTATATTATATTATCTCTATAATATACTTCATTCTTTATCCAAACTGAGAATTTGAGTTAGATGACCTCTCAGATCCCTTATAGCTTTAAGTCTTATGAGGAAGGTCAAGTTTTTAAATCCCTCTTTATATATGAGGAGACTGAGTCTCTGGGAAATTTAAATGGTTTTTCTCATGGTCATATAGCTAGCAAGTGAGAAAGATATGGGACTGGAATTCAGATTTTCTGGCTTCAAGACTAGCATTTTTCCAACTACTTCACACTGTTTTTCCAAAATAAAAATATGACAACCCCATGTTGGGAGGTAGTGTCAAGGCCTCAGCCAAGGACCTGTCAGTGATTATGTCCAGATGCTAGGGTGGGAAGTTCTACCAATAGGGCGTTGTAAGAATTTAGAGGCAATGTATGTAAAATACTCTAAAAACTTTAAAGTGCTGTAATATTGTCAGGTATGATAATTTTTGGATTAAGACCTAACCAGAAAGGTCCAAGCCTTCTAGGGCCCATGAAGGTCATGTCAGGATTAGGGAAGTCCTGTCTGGTGAAATTCTGAACCGGTTGAAAGAAAAAACCTATCATTTGAATAAATAGAAGTCAGTGCAAGGTCTGGAATGGAGAGGTCTCAGGTTCTAATCTGGAATCAGACACTTCCTAGCTGTGCGACCATGGTCAAGTCACTTAACTCCAATTGCTTAGCCCTTGCCACTCCTTTCTGCCTTAGAATTAATTTAAGACAGAAAGGTAAGGGTTAAAAAAAAAGCAGTCAGCTATAGCTCTGCTAGGAACTATCCATGGTCCTGATTTGTCCCCAGAGTCTGCCTGGGGAATTGATTCTGCAGAGACCTGGTCTTTTTGACCAAGGCTGAATCATAGGATTGTCTTTCTAGAGACTGAAGGGAAACCAGAAGCCCTCCAATCCGATCTGTTCATTTATAGAAGAAACTGAAGTTCAAGGAGATTAAGCGACTTGGCCAAGGTCACACAAATAGGATCAGAGGGCTTAGCTTTTAACCAAAGCTAGCTCACACTTACTGCTTTACAGTTGAAAAAAGTACTGACTTTCCAATAGCCCTTGGATTTGGGATGGGACAGCAAATAGTATTAATCTCATTTTATATACAAGGAAATGAAAGATCATAGGGATTAGCACTGGAAGGAAATTTAGATATCATTTAAATTTATTTTTATGTTTCATTTCATGAGAAAATGGAAACCCAGAGAGGTTTAGTATTGTCCATTGTCATACAGCTAGTAAAGAGTCAAAATTGAGACTTTAACTCAAGTTTTTTAATTCCAATTCTAGCAATCTTTAAACTATGCCTCTTGTGACATTCATTTTTCTGTCTGTTGATTATGCTTCCTACCCAGTCCTTGACTGTATAATGCCCCGCCTGGAGTCTATGTCATTGAGGCTCCATTGACCCAGCTTCTTTCTATCCCACTTGATTCAGATTGGAGGACTAGAAACATGGTGATGGTTTGACATTGAGAAGGTGACAGGAGGGTCACTGTGGCAGTTTAAGTAAGAGCTGGAGAAACTAGATTGACCTGTTTACTGTCTCAAAACACATTTTATATTTTAAATGAATATGCAAGATCATGACTCTTTGTTGTCCATCTGGCCAAGAGGGATTGTGAAAAGAAAATTAAATGCACATTGACCATATCCTGGCATAGATAGGCTGGCTCAGATGCATGCTGAAAGTGTTAGAGACAGAAGGGATCCTCATAACCAACCTCCATATTTTACAAAGGAGAAAACTGAGATTCAGAGAGAATAGATCACTTGCTCAAGGTTGCATAACAAGTTGGTAGCATAGCCAAGACTAGAACCCATATCTTCTGATGCCCAGGCTAGTGCTTTGTTCGCTCTCTTCTTCATTTTCTACCTCCTCCTTTGCTCTGGGAATAGCTAAGATAAAGAGGCAGCGATGTGTGTGGGGGAGGGAGACAGGAGATAGAGAGGAGATAAGTTGGTACACTGTTCACAGAGATACCTCAGAATTCATGCTATACTGTTGTTTCTCCAGCCTTCCCCAAAAGATCTCTATCCCTACTTTCCCATGTGAATAGTGCATAGAAATTGGGTAAGTGCATTCATTTCCTTGCAATTTCCATCACAGATAGTGAAGTTGAATGGAAGTAGGGTCCCTGGAAAATGTGGATTCATTTTTGGAAAATTCCACCCATTGCCATAGCACCATCTCCTAGGACCTAATCATGAGGCATGAATCTTCCTCACTCCTGACATGATATCTATTCCTATTCCTTCCCCAAACACAAACTGTCCTACACTCTGACCCCAGATCTGCTAGAACAACCAATGACAGGAGATAAAATACTTTCTAAAGCCCCTGATAATTCATGAGAGATCCAGCTGCTACTTGCCTGAGATCCAAGGTACTTGATTGTTTCTGACAATAATAACAAACAGGTCATCAAAGAGAGCTGTACTTTTTCAGGAATAGAATGGGGAGGGGATGCGAGATCATGAAAGGCATTAGACCGATGCTTCTTTCAGGTGTCCATAAGGGATGTCTGTTCTGGATATTCTGTATGACACCCCTGCCCCCACCTCCCACCAGGGAAGACATGGAAGGAAGGAAATCTGGGAGATTCTACTTTGAGAGCTCACCGAACTACTGAAAACTGAATTTATAGATACTTGACCTATATAAATATAAATATAAATATATATATATGGAAGTGCTGACATCTAGAAGTTTTCAATTATTCCCAGAATTTAACCCAGTGTCTCACACATAGAAGGTGTTCAATAAATGATTATTGATTTAATTGTTTGACCCAGGAACTTTATTAATTCTCCAGAAGCATATAAAAGCCTTGAGATCAGGGAATTTTTTTTTCATTTTCTTTGCAGTTCCAGCACCTAGCACAAGTTGTTGCTTGTTGAATTCAATTTCTGAACAACTCTATCCAGTCCAGTTGGAAGTCTGGTCTTGGTCTACACGTACACATAGGACATACAGATATAGGAAGAGACTGTTAAGATCATCTAGTCCAACTTTTTCATCCTTCCTATGATACTTTAAGGAGACTACACGTCAGCATTGTGGGCACTCCCTCCACTGAAAGATCTAATGGTAAATGGTCATCATTGTTGCTTGGGCAGAGGGGTGATTCATCACCAAGAAGGTAACTTTAGGATGACAAGCCTTCTAGCACTTAACATATGAGAAATAGATATGCAATATATCATCAGAACCCTACTTGATACTCTTTTTCATTGGTAGAACTTATCGGACTTTGTGCTCCATTGATATAGCTTTCAAGAGTCCAAGGTCACTGCCATGCTACAATGAGGAATCAGAGAGGAGCTCTAGTGGAGCTCACCTTCTCATTTTACTCATGAGGAAAATGAGGCTGAGAAAAGCTAGGTGACTTACCCAAGTGCCTACAGTCACTGAATGACAAAATCCACTGGATGCCCTGACCTAGGAGTTTATTGCTCTTTCATGTCTAGCTCTAATTGGCCTCTGCATCTGCGTATGTCTTCCTACCTGATCTGGACCTCTGGAGATTTGCAGTTTAACTCTATATCTGGCCCATCCCTTATAGTTTGGCTGGAAATCCTGGACTCTGACCTATGCTTCTACACTCCTGGATTCATTACCTCCACAATCTCTTGATGCTATTGACTGCTCAACTTCCTGGTTATAAATTCTTGCCTTTATCTATGCTGCACCACCTGCCACACCTGGTAGGTCCTGGTCCTAATCCCTCCATGCCTATTCTGTCCCACTGATATGAATTGTCTCCTCCATTAGACTGGGAGCTCCTCAAGGGCAGGAATGTCTTTTGCCCTTTTTTCAATCCTCAGTGCTTAGTACCATCATGCCTGGCACATAGTAGTCACTTAAATGAGTATTGACCAAATGGCCATTATAAAGGTTCCACTGAGAGGCAACAAGTTTGGAACCTACTAGCCTAGCCTACTCCTAGGATGGGTAGCTTCTTGGTACTCACAGACATAAGCACTGGTTGTTGAGGGAGATGTTTTGAGCCACATGACTTTCTCAGAACCTGTCAACTAACACTACATGTATGTAGCATGTGTAAAATGTACATATCACACATAATACATGTATATCACATATATGTCATTGCATGTTTAGTTATTAATTTGTATCTAATTCTTTGGGACTTCATGGACCATACTGTCTATGGGGTTTTCTTGACAAAGTTATCAGAGTGGCTTGCCATTTCCTTCCCCATTGGAAAATAGAAGTTAAAAGACTTGCCCAAGATGACACAGCTATTAAGTTTCTGAGATCATATTTGATCTCAGATCTTCCTGATTCCAGGACAGCACTCTATCCATTGAGCCCACTTAACTGTATATCATATGTGTGTGGATATGTATATATACATACACACATATATATATCAGACATCCATGTAATATGTGTAATTAGAAAAGCAGTGGACTTGGGGTCAGGAAAAAGTTGGTTTCGTATCCTCTGAGATTTAGTTGTTGATATGAGGATAGGCAAGTCACCTTCTCTCTCTCTCTGGGTTTCCTTATCTATAAAATGGGCAAAATATTAAAGTCATTGTTAGACTCAAAGGAGATAATGTATTAGAAGCACTTTGCATATTTTAAAGCTTTGTACAAATACTAGCTCTTGCTTTTCCTTTGGGTCTTGAAGGTTTTCTGGTCTTTAATAGTCTTCTTTAAAAGTACAAATAGCCAACTGAGAGATAAAACAGGAAAAGAAATACAAATTGTGTCCTCTCTTCCCATTAGAATTCTAGCTAACCAATAATGGATCAAGCTTTGTTGAGCCAGCTCATTCTTTCTATAAAAAAAATGCATGTGCCAATAGCAGGGGAATTCAGCCTGCATAGGAGCAGGAAATATCAGGTGTGGGATTTCCAGGAAAGAGGAGGCCATCGAGCCGTCTCAAAGGAACAGTGGGAGTATTCAGACAGAGAATTTGGAGCTGGAAAAGGTAGGTTGGCTCCTGTCAGCAGTGTGCTGGTAAGTGTTTAGCAATTAGGTCTTCAAAAGAAAGGCATACTTTTCAGTTTAATCTGAACCTTTTCTCCATCACTTTCTTAAGTCTACTGATCAACAGAAGAGTAAATCCGGTCCTATTTGCAGTGTTTGCCTTTCCAAGGTGTAAAATACTTGCACCTGGCTTGAGCTGTTTCTTGCACACCCCTGGTTCCTTCATGGAGTGAGAGGTTACCCTGGATGGCCCCCAAAGTCATGAAATCATAGATTTCTAGCTGGAAGGATCTTAAAGGTTATCTAGTCCAAGCCAGTTTTTTACAGATAATAATAGCTAATATTTATAGAGTTCTTTACAAGCATTACCTCATTTGATGCTCATAACAGTCTTGGGAGAGTTGCTTATTATTTCTATTTTGCATATGAAGAAACTGAGGCAGAGAGAGGCTATGGTAACATAGCTAATAAGTATGTCCAAAGATGGACTTCCTGACTCGGTGCCCAGGATTCTATCCTCTTAGCCACTTAGCTGTCTGTGTTCTGGAACGTCCCTTTAGATTCGAAGTCCCTTGAATTAGAACATAGGAATACCTCGGTTCCAGTGTGAGGTTGAAGTTACCAAAGCAAATGATCAATGTGCAATAGTGACTAATAGACTTGCCGTTTTGGGGGGCATGAAGCAGTCTACCCCATGCCAGAGTTCTGTGCCCTGTGCCCCAGGTAAAACATTTCTGCTGGAAAGGTAGACTGATGCAGTCTTAGAGAGAGCCTGAGGGAAGCAGGGCAAGCCTCTTTTACAAGTTCTGCCATTTGTAATATTCTCGAGACTAGACTGATTGGTTGTTCATCTGTATGGGGGTAGGAGAAAAACCGAGGGGAGGACAAGAAGCCTAGGAGGAACTTGGCCCTGTCAACCTTTCTTGGTGGAAGAGAGAACAGCAGGAATCTGAGCCCCTGGACACATGGCCCCATTTTCTGGCCGCCTGGAGCCAGCCCAGCTGCTCAGGATAAAGGGGGCAACAGAGGGCTCGCACCCAGGGGCCAGCTTTCAGCCTGTTTCCTGCTCAACTTTGTCTCCCTTTTTTTTCCTGTTTGCTATCACACACAGATTTCTATGACAGGGTCAGCAAAGGGGATGGTGTGGGTGGCAATGATCAACCTGCGGCTATTGCAGCCTGGGAGCCCTGGACAAGAGGAAGCGGCTTCTGCCTCCTCTCACTGCTGGACCATCTCTCCCATTGCCCGTCTGTCCCAGAGTCAGCAATATTTGTTCATCTCCACAGAAGCAGAACCCTTTCTTGATCCCTGCAAGCGGGCAGTGGGGGTGCTGGGCAGAAGGAAGAGATGTTGGCTTTGTCTTTGAAGAGCCTCCAGTTCGATGAAGGAGCTCCACCCTTGGTTTTGGGAGAATGGAGGTGGGAAATGGAGGGGAGATCTCCCTAGTCTGATGGGTCATTCCTGACAAAGCTGAACGTTTTCTGTTACCTTACTTTCCCCATAATGATAAGCAAAGAATCTGAGTCTCTGTCCCTCCCCTTAGAAGAAAAATCTGCTAAGATGGTAATTGAGAGAGACACAGACAGGGTGTCTGGAGAACTTGGCTAGGCAGGAAGGTAACACAAACACTAGACTTGTAGCCAGAAATTCTACCTAGAATTCAAATTCTACCTCAGACGCCTACTAGTTTTGTGACTTTGGGTGAGTCACTTAACCTCTGCCTGCCTCAGTCACCTCATCTGCAAAATAGGGACAGCAATAGCCTCTATCTTCCATGTCTGTTGTGAGGATAAAATGAGATTGCAATTGTAAAGTGCTTTGCAAACCTTAAAACATTAAGTAAATATGTTGTTATTATTATTGTCAACAACACCCTAATTATTTGGTGTTGCCCAGGGAAGTTGTTTAGGACAGGATAGGCAAAGGCTGAGGTAGGGAGAGGGTTTGGCGATATCTCTGCTTATAGTAGATGCTTAATCAATGCTTGTTAAGTTTTTTTTGTTTGTTTGTTTGTTTGTTGTTTTTTTTAACTCTTATTTTCTGTCTTAATAACAACTCCAAGACCCAAGGGTAAGGGCTGGGCAAACATGATTAAGTGACGTACCCAAGGTCATACAGATAGGAAGTGTCTGAGGTCATATTTGAACCCAAGTCTTCCCCACTCCAGACTTGGTACTCTATCCCACTGTGCCATCTAGCTTCCCCTTAATAAATGCTTGTGGACTGGCTTTACAGAAGGAATTTCTGCACTTAGTTGTTTTTATGGGGAAACCCCAGGGATGCTTCTTTGGAAGATCCCCATTATGCCACACAGAGATCTGATGGGTGAAATAGCATGTGCTGAGTATTGGAGAGGGTTCTGCCCTCTGAGTTCTTTCTTGCAGGGAAGAATCGTGCTCTACTCCCTGGATGCTTGACCTATTTTGGTCTGGGTCTGGCATGAGAGGGTTGGGAAAGAAGAATTGGAAAGCCATCTCTCTGGCTCTCTGAAGCTATCTCACTTACTTGGAAGCAGTAGAAAGGGCACTGGCTCTGGTGTTATAGGACCTGGGTCCCAATCCTGATTTTGTCACTACTCTCGAGACCTTAGGCAAGGCACTTACCCTCAATGCTTTCATGTCCTATGAAAGGAAGAGGTTAGACTGAGATGTTCTTGGACAGCTCTTCCAGGTTAGAGGCAAAGGTTAAGCTTCCTAGAAAGACTGGGGTTGTCGTAAAAGAAAGGACTTTGAATGAGGCATCCATAGACCTTGGTTCTAGTCTTTGCATCTTGGTCTTGGCACTCCCAGAGCTCTCTGAACTGTGTGACCTTGGGCAGGTAAGTCATTTGACTAGTTGTGCCTCAGGCGCACCTGTCAAAGGCTCCTATTAATCCCTAACCCATACCTGGGTGTGTATCTGGGAATCTACTCTGAGGCTGGCTCTCCTTGGGGAAAGTGTTTTCAGTTTCTCAAGCCCTAAGGCTCTTCTACCACCTTCTTCTTGGCCAAGTTAATTCCTGAGCCTGTCTCCTCTGCTATTAAAATTCACATCAAGATAAATAACTAATAAAGAAGCTATTTGCTGCTTAATTGTTTTTTAACTTAAAGAGAATTCCTCATTAGCCTGGGGGTGACCTGGCAGAGCTGTCTGCTTTGGAAAATGCAGAGCTCCCTGGGTAAAAAAATAAAAAAGAAGGGAGGGGGAAGCACCATATTCCCCCCACTCTATTGCTCCATTTTCCTTAAGGAAATGGATATCTTTTTCCCAGTGAAGCCACTCTGTCCAAGCCGGGCTGCTGCTGAACATGGGTGACTTTTTTCAAGTGTCCAGGACTCACTCAGTGATTCCCAAAGTGGCCACTACCACCCCCTGGTGGGTGCTGCAGTGATCCAGGGAAGCGGTGATGGCCACAGGTGCATTTATCTTTCCTATTAATTGCTATTAAAATTAAAAAATTAATTTCCAGGGGCGCTAAGTAATATTTTTTCTGGAAAGGGGGCAGTAGGCCAAAAAAGTTTGGGAACCACTGACCAGGTTGAGGGGCATCCAACCTTGGAAGGTGCATTTTTGACATAGATAAATATTCCTGCAAAAGTCCTTTAGTTTCTTTGTGCCTCAGTTTCCCTTTCTGTAAAACAAAGGGGCTGGACTGACTGGTGCCAAAAGTCCCTTCTAGCACTCGTAATGAGCAAGTCCTTCAACACTGGGCTTCAGTTTCCCCATATACAAGAAGAGGTTGAACTGGACTGCCTTCCTCAGAGTTTATAGCGTGTGATTAACTCTCAACAACCATGTAAGGTAGGCAAGATAAGTATCATTACCTCCATTTTACTGAGAAAAACAATAACAATAATTCACATTTGTATAGTTATCTCAGGTTTACAAAATATTTCCCTCATTATAACCTGAGAGTATAACTGAAATCCAGAGGAAATTAGTGACTTGGTCAAAGTTTCACAGCAGGAAAGAGTCTCAGCCCTGGAAATGAAGGTAGCAAATGAGATGACTTCCAGCCCTAATGTTCAATGACCCTTTGAACTACAATATTCATGACTGAGTAATTTAGCATCGCTTGTATTGTTGCCTGGGTTGTTTGCAATCCTTCCCATGAGGCTGTGTGGTTCAATGTAGAAAATATCAGAGCCGGAGTCAGGGAACCTGGGCTCCTATATTACCTTCATCACTTAGTGGATGAAGTCTTCAAAAGCTGAAGTTTCTTCAAATGGAGTCAAGTCAACAATCAAGCACTGTGTTAGGTGTTGGGAATGGAAAGGCAAAACACTATCCTTTCTCTCAAGGAGCTTACAGTCTAATGGGAGAGACAGCATGGAATTAATTGTATAAAAACAAGATGCATACAAGAAGAAATTAGGATGATCACTGAGGAAAGGTATAAGATGAAGAAGGATGGGGGAAGGCTTCCTAGAGAACGCTGGACTTTAACAGAAACAAAAAGGAAGCCAGGGAAACAGGAAGGTGAGGATGAGATGGGAGAGAGTTCCAGCCAGTGAAAATGCTGGGAATCGAGAAATGGAGGATGAGCAAAGAGCAGCAAGGAGACCAGTGTCAGTGGATCATTGAGTTCATTGAATAAGGTTAAGAAGACTGGAAAGGTAGGAGGGAGTCAGGCTATGAAGGACTTTAAAAGCCAAACAGAAAGTTGTATATTTGATTCCCACAGGTAATAAGGAGGAACTGAGTTCTGGGAAAATCAATTTGACAGCTAAGTAGAGGATAGACTGAAGTGTAGAGTTGGGGAAAGCAAGACTCATCAGCACAGCAGGCTATTGCAATAATCTAGGCATCAAGTGACTAGATCAAGGTAGTGACAGTATTAAAGGAAATAATGGGACAAATATGAAACTTGTTATTAAGATGAGTTATGGATGACACCTGAACCCAGAGATCACATCTCTTCTTCTTAGACATCTAGGTACCATGATGGACCTGGAATCAGAGGGTCCAATTCAAATCCGGCCTCAGACACTATTTGGGTGAATTACTTCACCTCTTTTCACTTCGATTTCCTCAACCATAAAATGAGGATAATTGCACCTACCTATTATTGTGAGGATTGGGTGAGATAATATTTGTAAAGTGCTTAACACAGTGCCTGGCACATAGTAGGTATTATATACATGCTAGTTGCTTATTTATTTATTATCTCCCTGATAGCTGATGCACAGGACTGGGAGATTCAGTGAAGAACAAAGCCCAATCAGGTCATCAACAGGAAAGAGAGCCTATTCATCTGAGCTTGAGGCTGGGGTGCTCTGTTCAAGAAGGACAGTGGAAAATCTTTTTTAGGGGGAAGGTCACCAGGGTTGTCCTGAGTGGAAGATCATCTGTCCTAAAGTGGGGAGTTAGGGAGTGGGAAGTAGCAGACAGAAGAGAAAATCAAGCTAAGGCCAAGCCTTAAGAGTCTATGTTTTTCAGTCTGTTAGTCTTGGGTTGAGCCAATTAACCTTTTTTTATTATTAATTTGTTGGTTAGACAAAAGGGTTAATGATACCTAGATCATGATACTATCTGGTTGCCATGTGGACCAATCAGCATCACACTGAGTGAAAGAGGTTTTCAGATTGACTTAATCTTTGACATCAGTCACAGACTGAAATTTCATAAAATAATGGAATTAGGGCTGAATTTAATCCAACTACCTCCTTTTGCAAATGAGGAAACTGAGGCAGATTTTGATTTATCATCTTCCATACTTTAAGTTCCAAGCCCAGTATTCTGCCACCTAGGGGCTTTGACTAACCTCTTCTTAGACACTGATTATCTCCTTATCTTAATATCAGACTGACCCCCTAATCCCAGTCACAGATTAATTTCTGATTCTGGCTACAGACTGACCTCTGATGCTTACTCTCTATGTGACCTTGAATGAATTATGTAACTTCTTTAGGTCTTATTTTCTTGATCGCTGTTGACTAATCTTTAAAATGGGGGGATTCGACTGGATGATCTCTGAGGACCCTTCCAGCTTTAAAACTATGATGATCTCTAAGCCAGGCTTGAGACTTGGTCCCCAAAACCAGCCAAAGTCCCTAACTCTGGCCACAGGTAACCCCTAACCCTGGTAACAAGAGTGGCATTGGCTCCCTGGTCATAGGTTTGATAGATCCATCTTACAAATAAACATGTGTCATCAATCATAATTGGGGAACTGAGAGCCACCCCTGCTGCTGGAGGCAATTCAGAGCACATGTCCTGCTGTGTCAGAGATGTGATTACTATACAAAGGACTTCCCTAGCTGACGGTTGGGGGTGGGGATGTGGGGGAGGTGAAATTAGTCTGCAAAGCCCTCTATGAGCAGATTAGGGATCCAGCTCTCAATATGAGGACATCCTCAGGGTACCCTGAGCCATTCAGACATCTCCGTGGATGTTTCCATTCCCAGTGAATTTCCAAGGGTGAAGGGAGAGGAGAGATGTTGAAGGAGAGGGAAGAAGCCATGAATTCAGGGACAGACACTGAAAGTGAAGGAACCAGCCTGGACTTGCTTTTGCTCTCTGAGATAAATAACAGAATCTCTCCTGATTGTCAGCAGCTACCCTCCTCTGAGTAGAGCTGTGAGGAAGGCACTGGAATTAGAACTAAAGGAATGCATTTGAACCCAAGAAAGGTTCGTGGGCTTTATGCTTTTGGGCAGAGAAAGGAGAGCTACTCAATTTCTAGTTTTTTTTTAATTTTTAAAAAATTAACCGTTAACCTTCTATCTTAGAATCAATATTAAGCATTGGTTCCAAGGCAGAAGAACAGTAAAGGTCATGCAGCTAGTAAATATCTGAAGTCAAATTTGAACTCAAGACCTCTCATTTTCATGCCTGACTGTCTATCCACTGAGCAACCCAGCTGCCCCTCAATTTCTAGTTAATGGTTATGTTGTTTGTTTGTTTATTTGACAAGGAAAAGAAAGTTCAACTTGAAAAGCAAACACAAGAGAAAAGGGTTCAGAGATAAAATGAAATCCAAAATATTGATTTGTCTGCAAGAAGAATTTTCCAGACTTCCTTTTCCTCCTCACTGCTCATGCCTTCCCCTTGAGATTCCCTCCTATTTATCCTGTATACATCTTGTATGTGCATAGTCATTGCATGCTATTCTCTTCCTTTAGAGGGCAAACTCCTTGAGGGTGGGGAGGTTTTTGCTTTTCATTCTATCCCCAAGGCTAGTTCCTGTCACAGAGTCATAACATAATAAATGCTTGTTGACTGAGACTGATCAGCAGGTTTGTTGCAAGGATATGCTGTAGACATGATGCATCTTGCTATCAGCTAGGCATTTGATAATCTCTCAATGTATTCTGGAAGGTTGTGCCATTAAGGGAATTTAGTGCTGGTTGATGTCTGTCTGGAAGGAGATATCTAACAGCATACCATAGAATTCTATCCTGTTCAAATTTTAATGAATTATCTCGATGGAGAAATAGAGAGCATCTGTATTAAATTTGTAGATAACACAAAACTGCAAGAGACAATTAAAATATTGAATGACAGAATCAAGATTTGAAAAGCATCTGGACAGTATGGAACAATGCACTGAGACAACCTTTAGCAGAATAAATGCAAATGCTTGCATTTTCAATTTTCAAAAAATTCCATTAAATGCAGAATGGGGCTTATGTAGTTCTTATGAAAAGATGCTGAAAGTCTAGTTTATTCAATATTTGACAACTCTGTGGTTTAGAAGCCGAGAAAACTCAAATTATCTCCGTAGCATTAATAGAAATAGTGTCCAGGTCAAAAGAGGCCACCTCACCCCACCAGCCTCTCTGCTGGGCAGACCACTTATAGAATGTCTGGTCTAATTCTCCAGAGAGCACACCTTAAGGGAAACATTGATAAATTTGAGCTTGTTCAGAGGAGAAAAGTAAGGATGGCAAAGGGTCTGAAGAACACAATAACAACATGAGTTGGATTAATAACTTATGTTTTTATGATTCTTTAGGTTTTCAAAGCATTATCCCATACATTAGAACTAGGATTAATAAACCCCTGTATAGAGCTAAAGAAAAAGACTTGGCAAAAATAAGTGACTTATGCAGTGTTGCTTGAACTAAGCTAGCAAACATCAGAGCTGGAATTAGAACCTCAGGGCATTCATCTATCCAGGCAACCAGAAGAGGTGAAGTAACCTTTACTAGTTAAGAGGCAGGTGCTGTTCTTGGTGCTGAAAACACAACACAAAGTAGTCCTTGCCCTCCTGTCTCTTTTATTCTATTGGTTGAAACAAACAAAAGAAAAATATATTAAAGAAAAACAAATTAATTGGAGAGGCTGTTGGATGTTATGGATGGGGTGCTAAACTAGGAGTCAGGAAGATCCAGGTTCAAATGCCTCACCTCGGATACCGACTAGAGCTATATTACCCTTAGCAAGTCATTTATTTCTCTTTCTCAGTTTCCTCATCTGTAAAATCTGTGGACCTAGTTTGTCTTGACTGCAGGTCTGGTGCTCATCCCAATTCTCTCTCCTGCCTTTAACCAAATCTTGTGAGGAATATCTAAAGATACGGGGTATGGGGTGGATAGTTAGCCTAGAGAAAGCTTAGGGAGAACACAAGTACTGTCTTAAAATAGCTAAAGCAAAGTCATGCAGAAGAGGAATTATACTTATTCTGTATGACTCCAGAGGGTAGTGCTAGGACTAGTGAGTGGAAATTGCAGGAAGACTTATTCTGGCTCAGTGGAAGGAAGGACTTTCTCTTAGAGCAGTTTGAAAATGGGCTTCCTCATGAGTGTCCAAGTAGAGGCTGTATAGCATCCCCACCTCCACCCCTGGGCAAGGAGGTTACAGAGGTAATTTCAATATCTGGAGTAGAAGAGGGGAAGTGCTGAACCCTATGATCTCTTTCATCTCTGAGACTTCATGAGCCAGCGATTCAGAGGCCCCTTGATTCTGAGAAAGCCGCAGAAATGGAGCGGGTCTTTGCCATCAGTAGTTCCTAAGTAGGTCACCTGAGATGTGGAGTGGAACTATACTCAGGTGAACAGCCCCCAAACTGGGGGCCAAGGCTCTCTCTGCTGAGCCAGCCTGATCTACTGGGGAATCACTTGCCTGCCAAGTCACTGGCAGTGACTGGAGAAACTCAGAGAGGAAAGAAAAGGAGAGGAGAAGGGAGATTTTCATCTTTGTATGGGCTAGATCCTCCAGTTAAGGACATATCTGGTGTTTGCTCCATACTTGGAAAATAAAGGCAAGTGACATCTTCTGGCTAATCAGATAATGGTCTCTGATGACTTCTCCTAGCTGCTAATTTCATAGCACTTCAGAAATGCTCTCAACCAGTAAGTTGAGTCAAGGACTGGCTCTGCACAAATTTATAAAGCCCACAAAATTCTCTAGTATCTCTGTTCTTTTATATTTCCTCCACCCCCTACCTACCAACAACTATCTTAACCCCCTTTTTTCATGGGAAGTGTCAGTCTCATTCCCACTGAAGTATGAGAGACTGAATAACTTCTTTCTGAGAGGTCTCAATGATAAAAGAGGAATCTAGAGGGGGTAATGATGAACCCCAAAGAAAGAATCTCTAATTGGAGAATGACAGGCATTGTTGCAGATTACTGGGAAAGATATTTTTGAGTAAGGAGAACCTTTGGCCACCACTTACTTGCCATCATGTAGTCTTTGCTTACGTCTAAGGTTTCATTCTTTTGACCAATTGCAATCATTTCAGTTCCCCTGGGTTTTTAGAATTTTTCTTTTGCTCTGGGAACACGAGGAATCAACTAGATAAATTATTTAGGGCTGGAAGGAATTGTAGAGGCCATCTAGTCCAACCCCCTTATTTTATGGATCAGAAAACTAAAACTCAGAGGGGTTAAATGGGACTTCTTAGTGGTCACACAGCTAGTAATTTCTAGGGGCAGAATTTGAATACAGATCTTCCTGACTCCAAGTCCAGTACTTTCTCTCCACTATTCCATGCTGCCTCTTTAGTCAGTCAATCAGAAATGACTAATTAAGTGTCCTGATGCCTTATGAGCTATTTTGTGTGTTGCTGCCTAAAGTCAGACATTTTTTCTGCCCTCATATTCTCCAATATATGCCCTCTGCTACAATCAAAGCTGTCTCCCCACTGTAACCTTTATACCTCTTGTTCACCCCTCTCTCCATGACTTCTTCACTGTGTTTCCCCCACTTCATGCCCTGGAATGCCCTCTACCTCTTTACTGCCTGTTCCTCTAACTATCCCCTGAGTCAAATCTATCCTTCACAGGATCTAAATCCTATTATCCCCCAAAGTCCAAATCTAGGGCCTCCTTTTCCCTGAGGTCTTTTTAAATGAATCCTCTGAAGGCCTGGAGACCCTGGGTACAAGAACTCAGTGTCCTCATTGATGACATGGTGATAGAATGTATTAATATTTGGGTGGTGCCATACTTTGAGCAGAGGGGGGATGATTATCTGGATGTGTGCAGAGGAAGCTTTACCTCAAAACTGAGTTTGAGGCTAGTATTCTACAGCCCCCTTGGGGTCAGAAGTGTCCTGGAGTTAGGCTCTGAAGTCTCTAATTGCATTGTTAAACTCCTATGGGCAAAGCCTGGAGAATGGAAAAGAAAAACATTTATTAAGTGCTCCCTATGTACCAAGCATGAGGTTAAGCCCTGGTAATATAAATAGAAATCTGAGATAGCGTTTGCTCTCAAAGAGTTCGTATTCTAACCAGGGGATAGAATACATACAGAATAATTGAGCTACAGGATAAATAGAAAGACCTGGTTATCTTAAGGGTGCTTGACCAATGGCAAGGTCCAGGGGTCCTAAGGGCAAGCGAATTGCCCTGTTCCCTTACTTGGATTTTCCATCTTGTCCACAGGACTTTGATCCATGGTACACACAATGATTCAAACACATGATTTTTCCCCTAGTCCTAGATCCTTGCTCTCTGGACCTCTTTCTTCCTCCCACCCCTCCCTCTATAGCCCTATCTCAGCTTTCTCTTCAGATACCTATCAGAGAAAGTTGTGCTATTTATCTGAAATACCCTACTTCCACCTACCTCCCTATCTCCACCCCTACATTCACAGGGACTGTGCTTTTCTGAAAAGTCTTTAAAAGGAAGGGGTCCTGGGAAGGGTCAGCTCTATCTCCCAGTCTGATAGGTGTCTGGAGCCACAAATGAAGTAGGAGAAAAGTCAAGGAATCCATCCAGGGAAAAGGAGATGCTGCCTAACAAGTGGTAGCTGGGCTCCATGTCTAACAAATGCCTGGGCTTCTCATATGAGATGTGAATGTAAAGATAAAAGATGACAGAACACCCAACAGGGACTTGGGCTCCTCATCTTGGCTTTGTCTCTGACTGTGTGATTCTGGACAAATCACTTAACTTCTCTTGGATTATTTTCTTGGCTGTAAAATGAGAGGATTGAATGGATTGTCTCCAGACTGAGGGAGGTGATATTTTTACTAGACTGAGGGAGGTGATATTTTTACTAGATTGAGCAGTGGTTAGATATCTAGACTATGCCATTTGTTCATGGGTACCATATTTCAGGAAGGACATTGACAGGCTAGAAAGAATCTAGAGAAGCATGACCGAGATGGTGAAGGGATTGGAGACCAGATGGCACAAGGAATAGTTAAAAGAATCTCAGGATAGCTGACCTAGAGAGGAGGTAACTTAGAGGGAGACTAGATAGCTGGTATTAGAGCTACTAAATTCATTCTTCTAGGCTCTAGAGCAGAGGATAATAGAAACAATGGGGAGAAGACTCAAGGAGGCAGACTTTATTTCCATAAAAAGAAGTATGTCTTCAATGAAAGTTACTTGAAATGGAATAAACACTGCTTCATGAGTGTCATCAAAGGTGCCTCATAGTGCACAAGACTTTGGACTTGGAATCAGGAAAACTTAGACTCAAATCTTGCTTCAGACATTTTCTAGCTATGTGTTTCTGGGCAAATAATTTAACCTTTTGGTACCTCAACTTCCTCTATAAAATGAGGGGACTGGATTCTGATGGCCCTTAAGTTCCTTTGAAGTGCTAAATCTATGATCATCCAAAAATAGAAGTTAAATAACAATTTGTCAGGGATGTAAAGGGGATTGGACTTAATCAGGTAAAGGAGATTGGATTGATTGGTCTCTGAAGTGCCTTCCAACTTTGAGATTTTGTGAATTTATAAGTAGCCCCTTCTAGGACTCTCAGTGAAAGTAATCTAGGAGAAAGTTCTTAAAAAGGGAGAGTCAAGATTAGATTTTCCCCTCCTCCTCAAGTTTACCAAATTTATTCCCAATCAGTCAACAAGCATACAAGCATTTATTAATCACCTGCTATGTAAGAGGCATCGTATTAGATACAGCAGATTTAAAAAAATGTTTTTTTAAAGAGATAATTCCTATCCTCAAGGAGCTTGCATTCTATTGATCTCTTTCATGGTTACCAGATCTTTGGGTTGAGTGAGTGTTCGTTCAGGAGCTTGGGACTCTACTACTCCCTTCTCCAAGGAAAGAGGCCTCTAAAGCTGGGTGCCCCCATTATCTCCTAGGGCAAAGACCCTGTTGCCTGTTGGGGTAAAAGAAGGAGAGATTTTTGGGGGGTAGTCATGCCTATTGCACTCCCACAGTGTTATGGCTTTTAAACTTCCTGAAATGAATCATAGATTTAGAACTTAAAGGACTTTAGGGGTCATCTAGTCTAATGCCTTCATTTTGCTGATAAGGAAACTGAGGCACAGAGATGTGTTCAAGGTCACATGGATTATAAATGACTAAACTGGCCATCTGATTTCAAATCCAACCTATTTTATAGTGGTACCTCACTGACTTTCAGTTAGTCTCCTCATCTGCAAGGAGAAACTCTGCCCCAGTGAGGGATGTGGACTCTGATTTTCAGTTTCCTAGGCTGATTTTTGCTTAAGGCAAAGGGTGTGGTGGTGGGAATAACACTGGCATGGAGTTGGAGGATGGGAATTCTCTTTCTAGCTCTGCTCCTAATGCCTAGGGTGACTTTGGCAAATTGCTTTCCTTCTCTTGTCTTGATTTGCTTCCTCCATAAAATGAAGAGGTTAGACTAGGTGATAAAGCTCCCTCCAGTTCTGACTCATTGGGTCTAAGATTCTATCACCAAGACTTTGTTTCAAAATGGGGGTGTGGGTGGGGAGTGAAGGGATGGGAGGGATGAAAATCCAAACACAAAAACCACTAAAAAATAAGCAAACTCCAACCCAACCCCCAGTGATAAAAAGCCCCTCCCAGCCCTTTCCCCATTACTCACAACCAGGCAACATGTGTATTTTTATCCACACACCGGTCTAAATAAATCCTGCCACCTCATCCTGCTACTGAAACCCCTGGGGCCCAGGAAGTGGAACTGTGTGGCTCCTTTGGAATGACTGGGTGATGGAAGGGCTGGGGCCAAGCTGTGTTGGAATGGGGAAGAGTCAGCAGATGCCAGAGTTAAAATAAAGTGTAACGTTCACATGTATCAGGGGGAGGGGTACTTCACTGTTAAGGAGGAGGATGGATATGGGATGTTTGTCGGGATGGGTCTCCATTCCTCACACTCCCCAGGGAAGATTTTCATAGCCTGTGCCATGCCTCCAGCCTTGTAGCATAGCCAGAGTTCTCAAGATCAGTTAGAGGTCTTGAGACCCCACTGAAATCCCAAGGTTAAGATGCGTTAGCATCAGTGCCCAGGCTCCCTCCAAGGACAGGAAAAAGGGCAATGGAAGGAGGAAAAGGGAATGGAGTGGCCCCAAACCTTCTCTGCCCCATCTCATGGTTCAGACTCAATTGAAAACTTCCAGGGAGAGACTCTCATTCTACCTTTCTTGCCCTACCTACTTATCTCCAATGTAAATCCAATAGGAGGTAATCTGATAAAATGCACAGAGTACTGGGATTTGGACTTTGAGTTCAAATCTTATTTTTGTTACTACCTGAGTGTTTGGACAAGTCAATTAACCTCTTCGGGCTTTAATTTCCTTATCAATAAAATGAAAGGGTCATACTAGATGACCAATAAGATTCCATCTAGCTATGATCCCTTTAGCTCTAGGACCTGGAAAGAATAAGTGGCATTTTGGGACAATAGAAAGAAGACTGGCTCTACAGTCAGGGAACCTGAAATCGAATCACATCTCTGACCCTTACCACCCATGTGAACTTGGCCACTTAGCCCCCCAGGGCCTCTGTTTTATCTCCCATGAAATAAGAAGGTTGGACTAGATGGCCCTCTAAAGTCCCTTCAAGCTAGAAAACTTTCCATCTCTGAACTATGAGCTTATATAGACCTACTTGTCCTTATTCCACTTTCTCAGTTCTAAGTAAGAATGATGTACTCATCATTCAGCTGTAACAATTCAACTCAGGAGGAATTCCTTCTGAGGGTCCAGCCCCACATTCCCCATGGAGTTGGGGGCAAGTAAGCAGGAAAGACTGGTCTCTGTCCTCTTAAAGGGAGAAACGCAGACACCCACAACCCCAAAACCTTTATATTTGTCGGATTCAGGGTGCCAGTCCCAGGCAGGGAGGGAAGGGGCATCTCTTCACAGTCCAGAGGTCCTCTGAACACACTTAATAGGGGTCCCTTTTCCCAGGCCCAATAACCACCCCCCAAACTAGACCTGCTCCAGCTGGATTGGATCATAAGAGAACTCCACCTCCTCCCTTCCATTCCTCCCCACCCCCAAGGTTGGTGGAGAGAAGGGGATGAAACAAAGCTTGAAGGGCAATTCCACAGGGTCTGTGGGAGAAAGCAGATGTTCCAGGTGGTGTCTCATCAGCAAAAGGGTGGGGGTAAGGGGTGGGGAAAGGAAGGAATAATCCTGTGCTGCCAAAGCCAGCCAGCATCATTTCTGCCTTAGACAATTGGGAGGATTGGATGCTAAGAAATAGCTCCTTCTGGCTACCTCTGTGTTCCTACACAGCTGCCTCTTTCACACCTCTTTCCATCCAACAAGCTGTGTGACATTGAGCAAGTCACTTAACCTTTCTAGACCTTGGCTTCTTCATCTATAAAATGAGGGGGCTAGACTACATGAGCTCTACAGTCCCTTTTAGCTCTAAATCTTATGATATTCTCTGATCAGCATCATTCCCTAGTGAGCTGTGGTGTGTGTGTGTGTGTGTGTGTGTGTGTGTGTGTGTGTGTGTGTAGAGGGGGAGGCACCAGCTTAGCTATCAACCCCCCACAAACTAAAGGCTTAACCAGAGAGGAAAGGTTTGTAGGAACATCTGTTCTAGAAAGGGGTGGCCTAGCCCTCATCCTACCTCCAAGTAGGGGGAGGATGTGTTAATTTTGTAAACAAGCCTTTTTTTAATTAAAGAAAATTTGTGTCTCTCCCTCCTATCCTCCCTTCATTAAAAAATAAAAAGGGGCAGCTAGGTAGCACAATGGATAAAGCACAAGGTCTGGAGTCAGGAAGGTTCAAATTTGGTCTCAGACATTTCCGAGCTGTTTGACCCTGGGCAGGTCACTTAACCCCAAGCCTTTAACACTCTTCTGTCTTAGAATTGATACTAGGATGGACAGACGGTAAGGGTTCTTACCCTTAATAAAGAAAATTGAAATCCTTGTAATAAATGTTCTTAGTCAAGTAAAACAAATTTCCTATAATGACCGTTTCCAAGAATGTGTCTCAATCTGTACCCTGAGTCCATGACTTCTCTTCTAGGAGATAGGTAGCAAGCTTCATCATGGTTCTTCTGGAATCATGGTTAGTCATTGCCAAGTTGATTAGAGTTCTTGAGTCTTTCTGAGTTGTTTGTCTTTACAGTGTTGTTATTTAAAATGTTCTCCTAGGTCTGCTCGCTTCACTTTTTATTACTCATACAAATCTTCCCAGGTTCTGTTTCATCATATATTGTAACACAATAGTATTCCATTAATTCATATGACATAATTTGCTCAGTCATTTCCCAATCAATTGGCACCTCCTTAGTTTTGAGTTCTTTGTGACCAGAAAAAAAGCTGCTCTAAATATTTTTGTGCATATTATTCTCTTTGGAGTATAGACCAAGTAATGGTTTCTTTAGGTCAAAGGAATACATTAGAAACTTTTGGGATATAGTTCCAAATTGCTTTCCAGAATGACTAGACCAATTCACAGCAACACCAACAGGGCATTAATGTGTTTTTCCATAGCCAGGAAGAATATGTTAATTACAGAAATTGCTCAAGGTTCATTTAACCCAGTCTCATCTTGGACCTCTGGACCCAGAGAAGGTACAGCCAATCAGTTCTTCTTTTAAGCAGGGTTATAGGTGGAACACCAGTCCAATGGAGTAAGGTAGCTAAATCAATAAACCTCTTCCAAATCCTTTATTTCTGACCCTTTGAGGAGTTTTTTTTGCCTAGTCTAGAATTGATGGGTTTGTGGTATTATAGAAATGTGTCCTTTGCTTCTGCCCCTTTTAGACTTCATTTTGACTGACTCATCGCTGACCTCTTCTCTGCAGGAAAGCCCTACCTCCTGCCCCTCTCCTAACCCAATGCCAGCATAGATTTCTAATACTGTTCAGTTCAATTCAAACCAGGCAGTTCCAATAGCACCCTGAAAAACTCCTGGCTGATCTCCACCAAGAGCTGTGCTGCTGGCCCCATATCTGAGCTGAATCAAGCTGGAAGGAGCAAATCCTCATTCTCATCAACATATCCATTATTATTGCCATTATCACCACCACCGACATCATCATCATTATGACAAACATATCACTATCTACCATCATAAGAAGCATCAGCATCATCCCTGTTACCAGCATCATTATTGTCAGCATCATCACTGTTATCATTATCACCTCCATTCCTGTCTCTGTTACCAACATCACTGTGGTCAACCTTATCCTCAATATCATAATTATTTCCCTCATCATCACATTATTACTTCCATCACCATCACCTTGATCACCATCATCAACACTGTTCTCAGTATCTCAGTATCAATGCTATTATCACCACCATCATCACCTCCATCACAAGCAACATCATCATCTTAATCAATCCATTATGTTCAATTAAGTATTTATTATACACTTACGATATGTTACCCATATTGCTTAGTGGATAGAATATAGGAATTAGAATCAAGAAGGTCTGAGTTCAAATCCCTACCTCTGACCCTTTTAATAGATCTGTGTCCCTGAGCAAGTTACTGAACTGTGCCATCGGCAGCTCTAAAAGACTAACTTACTAAATTATAAAGCATTGCAGGAGTTCCTATATTTGTGGGTTACCTCTATAGAAGGTATCCTTTATGTTTGCTTTTGTATAGGTCTCTACACTAGGTGATGGGGATACAAAGACAAAATAAAATTCTTGAGGAGCATAGATTATGCTGAGTGATGCTGTGGTATGGTGAAAGATAAATTGGATTTGGAAACAGAGGACCTGAGGTCAAATACCAGGTGCCTTCCTACTGACTCCCTGGAATGACCTTGGGAAAGTCACTTAATCTCTTTAGGCCTCAGTTTTCTTATCTATAAAATGAGGATGTTAGACTACCTGGCCTCTAAGGTCCCTTCCAGCTCTTCATTTATGTTCTTATGATTCTGCCGGGAGAGATAGTGTGGGCAAATTATTATTTCTCTGTGTGCCCCAGTTTCTTGCTCCGTAAAATGAAAGGGTTGGACTGGATGATCTCTAGGGTCCCTTCCAACTCTAAATGCTATGATCCAGTGATCTGTGACATGTCCATAGATGAGTATAATACATAAGGCAGAGTGTGACATTGACAGTGGGACCACCCCATTTGGACTCTAACATCCCAATCCCCGGTGTGCTGCACGAGGAGAGAAGAAATAGCAGGAAAGAAAGCAAAGATGGGAAGAGCCATCTACACAGAGGAAGTTTGTGCTGAAAGCACGATTCTTAGGGTATTGAGCAACTGATTCCCAAGTCATCTGAAAGAGGGGGAGGATGCTAAAAGCCTGGAAAAACATTTAAAAGGTTGGCCAAGGAGACATTTATAACTACTTACCCCTGTGCCTGCTTTCCCATCTCAAAATGATTGGGAGAATAATCCCCACATGCATCAAGGGCATCTTTAATGAAGCTATGATTTGGGAATAGGCAGCATTCATAAATATTAAATATGCTAGTGTGGGCCACATTCTTCTTTCAAAAAATCAAGAAGGGAATCTAGCCATCTTCTTTGAGTGAGGAAAGCTCCAAATTACAGAATGACATAGCCTCTGAAGAGTTAAAGTGGAGGGTGACCCAAAGGGAAAGTGAGAGAGTGTAAATAGGATGCCACATAATACTTATACAAGAGGAGTATTGTGAAAGATCTCATCAGAGAGATGTAGGATCAGCAAAGAAATCAGGAAGGATGATCACATGTCAAGATCGACAGACAATTAATGGGCAACCTTCAAGTTCTACTAAGATTCGAGTAATGTCAGGAGATCTAGAAGGCCTCCACAATGTTAGGTAGACCTCCCTGCCCCATGAACCTTTATAGGAGATCACATACATGAGCCACTTGTGCTGAGAGAACATGGATGGTTGGGATTTTTATCAATGGAAGGAGCAGCCTCATCCGTGAGATTGAAGCAACTGTGAAATACTGACACAAGGATGTTGAGAACAAAAGAGAGATCTAAGCATAGGGCTCTAGGGAAATTCGAGGAGGGGGCAAGTGTTTTTATTTGGGGGACTGGGGTAGACTTCCCACCAGAACTTTACTTCAAAAAGTCAAGGTCAGGAGAGATTATCTTCCAATATGGTTTTCAAGAATGCCATAATTGGAAGCAGCCAGTAGTCTTTTCATAACACACACACACACACACACACACACACACACACACACACACACACACACACACCCTTGAGGCAGAGAAGGGGCCTGAAGCAGAGGGAAAAGGGGGGCTCCTGAGGAGACTCAGATGTCACTTCCTCTCCATAGCCATGGAGACAAGGACAGAGCCGAGGTGTAGAGGCAGCAGGTGATAGCAAGGCTGGCAGCTGTTTGCCAAGCAGTTGGTGGAAACAGACAACAAAGCAGTTCAGGTCAGTGAAGGTAGGAGAGTAAAAATAATGGAAGCACTCCAGAGCCCAGAGGATGGTCTGAGTCCAGGTAACATGGAAGGCCAACAACAGTAAACAGGGACTGATAAGCCTGAAGTCCCTACCTGTACCAGGCAGAAGCCAGGAAAGCAACAGTGGACATGAGGCTGGGAACAAATTGAGGATTAGTCCCTCAGGGCTGTGAGAGACTTGAGATTGAATTCTTCCTCTGGCTCGTACTACTTTTGTGCCTGTGGTAGTCACTAACTCACAAGTGACCTTCATCAGCTCTTCATTAATATAAAGGAGCAGAAACAAATGGTTGATTCTATAGAGAGAATGAAGGAGAGATAACAGGCGGACCATCAGAATACTAGCCTTAAACTACAAAAAGGTTAGAAGCAAGCATGTAAGAGAAGCATCTTAAAGCAGGGTTTCTTAACTTCTTTGTGTCATGAACCCCTGGAATAGCCTGGTATAAAGTCTATGACCTCTTTCAGAGTCATCATCATCATCATCATCATCATCGTAGTAGTAGTAGAGTATTATTTATATAGTGCTTTAAGGTTTGTAAAGAGCATTACATTTGTACCTCATTTTATCCTCAAGCAATCTTGTGATTATAACTATTATTATTTCCATTTTACAAATGAGGCAGAGGGAGATTAAATGACTTGCCCAGGGTCACACAGCTTGTGGAAGGTAGTTTTGAACTCAAGTCTTTGTGATTCCAGGTCCATGTGACAGGTTTCGCTGCACCAGCGTATAAAATAAAATACATAGGATTACAAAGGAAATTGATTATGTTGAAAAAGGTTCCTATATCCATGCTGAAATAAGTGAGTTATTTCACCTATAAAGATGGTAAATTTATAATAATGCTTAAGAACCTTTGCTTTAAAAGTTTTAAAATGTAATGAGAATTGGGGGCAGCTGGGTAGCTCAGTGGATTGAGAGCCAGGCCTAGAGACGGGAGGTCCTAGGTTCAAATCCTGCCTCAGACACTTCCCAGCTGTGTGACCCTGGGCAAGTCACTTGACCCCCATTGCCTACCCTTACCACTCTTTCACCTATGAGTCAATGCACAGAAGTTAAGGGTTTAAAATTAAAAAAAAAATTAAAAAAAAATGTAATGAGAATTGTGCAGGATGAGATGATCTAGAGGGGTTGTGACCTGGAAAGAACCCCCATACTGTGAGATAATCCATTGAAATTGGAAATAGACCCCCAAAAGAACTGAGGTACAGGCAGCGGGGAAGGGGAAGAAGTGTTGCTTCTGCATCTCTCCATGTTCTATGTAGCTTCAGCTCTGCTCAGATGAGAGAGTTAGGGGATACTAAAGCTATGCCAATAGCCAAACTTAGCAATGTGAATGAGTTGTGTTGATAGTCACAGTTGGCCTGATTGCTAAGGGGCTGCAAGATCTATTGGAACTGGATGTCTCCATCCTGAGTCACAGTCCAAATAAGAACTCCTGCAAGGGTGATTTGGAGTGGACACTAGTGAGCGATACCGTATAAGGATGTAAGAAGGAGAGCAGGGACATTTATCAAGTTAAATCCAAGGTGAGGAGGTTGGCCAGAATTCAACCCATGCAGGGTAAGAAGAGGAACATGGGTATGAAATGCTGAGAGGATCCAACCAAGAATGTCAAACAATTTTGCAGGCTAAGATTAAGGTATTGTTGAAGCTGCAATAGGATCAAGTCCTGGAATATGGTGTTTATGCAATGTCAAAACATGACAAGCAAGATACAGAGTCAAGAGGGCATCACTAAGCACTCACATTTCCCCTACTGGGGCTGGAATTGTCTTTCATTCATCACCCCCATGAAGCATCCTTGGGCTCAGGATACAGAAGAGGCAGGGGAAAAACTCCCTAGAGTCTCAGAGTGGCATCCTCTGTGTTATCTTATTTTATCATCTTATTCTTTTATATATTCATATATATTCTTATAATATCTCTGCTATTATCTTATTCATCTCTTGTCGTAGTTTATGAAGGAGGTGGCAGATCTCAGGTCTTGACTATAATCCCCCACTATTACCATCCCCATCGTTATCTCCCTCACCATCACCAACACTAGGGTAAAACTTTCCCAAGAAAGATGTGTAGTTAGGATGACCAAAAGCTGATCTCTTGATTATTCTTTTATTCTTTTCATCCCAGGGGCAGATTAAGTGATTCTCTTCTGTAGATGACAAAGAGAAGAATGCTAGGACTGAGGTGGGTAAGCCTGGGAACAATTCCTAGACAGGACAATAATCTGAGATTAAAGATTAAAACTCATTTCATTTTTTCAAATCCCTACCTTACATCTTAAAATCAATACTATGTATTTGTTCAATGGCAGAAGAGCAATGAAGGCTAGGCAATGGAGGGTTAAGTGACTTGCCCAGGACAGATTTGAATCCAAGATTTGTTTCTAAGCCTGACTTTCTGTCCATTGAGCATCCTAGCTCTCCCCCAAACTCATTTGTGTTAACTGTGCCTCTAGTAATGCTATTTTGGTTGTCTATTTGCAGTTTTCCAAAGTTGATGCCCTGTGGTCTGCTTCTGGATCTTTGCATTGGCTGTTCACTACATCTAGAATTTACTCCATTCTCATTTTTGTCTGTTGGAATCCTTCAAGATTCAGCTCAGTCTTTTCTGATCATTTCTTAGTATTTTCCATGGCTCAGATGATCTTTTACACGTTATGGGGATGACTAAGAGGACCAATAAAGAAAGAAAGAAAAACATAAAACAATAACTCAACATACACATTATTATACTCTCCCAGAAGGTGAAGTCCAACTTGTGGGACTGCTGGAATAGCCAGGACTCCTATTTCACATTCACTTTGGCCATGCATTAGCTGAAGAGCTCACAAGGTCCAAATCTCCTGTGTGGCCTGGCTTGGCTTTCATTTTTCAAGTTTCAGCATGTTGGTGTTTATCTTTTCTGCGAAGTGTGGTTACAGATACTGGGCAGCAGTATCTGTTCTCAAACTCACAAGGATACTTACTATCAGGGCTGGAACATGCATTTCTCAGGATATCTGGTGGCTGTCCTGTACCCGAAGAAGAAAACAGAAAGCAGAAATTAGCCAGGAGAAGGAAGCAAACAAAGAAGGAAAAGGGAAGGAAGAAAGGAAAGAAAAGAAGAAAGAAGGAAATGGAGAAATAGGAAGAAGAAAAAAAGAGAAAAGAGGGTCATTGAAACTTTTTTTAAAATGCACAGAAGAGGATAGAAAAAAGACCCCTCCCCACAAATCACAGAGAAACAGGACAGATTTGAAAATTACAAGTCAAATTTGCTATATACTTAGGAATAATAGTAAGTTGTATCTACTAGATTTGCAATTTTATGCAGAATTTTCTCCTGTTCTGCTTTGTATATGCAAATAGTTATTTTAGTAGCTGTTAGTTAAATTCAAAATAAAATATATAATAAAGATTCATAGTTTCATGGGCATTCCTATTCCCTCTTCTTTGTATATGGAAATGCTCATTTTATTTGGTATTTGTTAAGGTCAGAAGAATTTTTTAATCAAGGAGGACTAAACCCCTCAAATCTTGGTATAGTTCCTACAGTAGGGACAGGGCTCTTCCTGGCTCAATCACCAGGCATTTTTGATACAGCATCCCAAACATGAGAATCGCCGAAAGCAAGTTGCTAAGCCACCTCAGCAAATAATATGCCTTTCAGTCAAAGATCCAGTATAAAATGCTTTGAAAGTGTTATAAGCACTAACATAAATACTATGTATCACCAACATCATCATCATTACCGATAATAATATATCCCCAAAAAGGGGGTATGGTTCATAGCTAGTAAATAAGAGAACTCCCCTAAGCATCCCTATTACATTTATTTGTTTGTTTAGAAATTGTACCTGTAGGGAGCAGCTAGGTGGCTCATTGGATTGAGAGCCAGCCCCAGAGACAGGAGGTCCTGGGTTCAAATCTGGCCTAGCTGTGTGACCCTGAGCAGGTAATTTAACCACCATTACTTAGCCCTGACCACTCTTCTGCCTTGGAAATAATATGTAGTATTGATTCTAAGATGAAAGGTAAGGATTAAAAAAATTGTACCTGTAGAATGTGAGCTCTTTGTAGGTACGGCTTTATTTTTGTCTTTGCATCCCAGGTGCCTAGAACTGTGCCTTGCTCAAAGCAAGGGCTTAAGAAACACTTGTTGATTTTGAATTTTCATTTTATAACTTGACTTGGAAAGTGGAGTCCATCTTAGTTGACTGAGTCAAATTCTTCCTTCCTCTCTTCCTTCCTCCCTCTATCCTTTCCTTTCTCCTTCCATCCCTTCTTTCCTTCCTTCCTCCCTTCTTCCCTTCCTCCCTCCCTCNTACCTTCTGTTTTTTTGAGCAGCTGTAGTCAAAGAACATTTCACCTGCTGGCCCCCTCCTTCAGGTGGGTGATGAGCGCCTCTGGGTGCCCAAGATCACCTGGGTTTTAGATGATGGCCTGTCACTGGACCGTTATTCTACTCTATCCAAATCAATGGGTTCTGCCAAGGCTCCCTTGTTGTCCCTGTCTTCAATAGCTCTGGAGTAATTTTCCTCCCAGTAGCTGACATGTATATATTACTTTGCTGTTAAAGTACCAACTTCATTTAATTTGCATCTTATAAGCTCTTTGTAAGGTAAGCATTATTATCCCCCTTTAATCAACAAGGAAACTAAATGTTGGAAAGACTAAATGATTTGCCAAGGTCACACCCAATTGGTGGCTGGTCCAAGACTACCAGCCTGTTTTCCTCACACTCAGTCCCAATATTTTTTTCTTGTACAGCACCTTCTTATTGCTTCCTGTTCTTTTGTTATTGTTTCCACAATCACCTGAGTGCTGGCTGGATCTATGCGACTGTTCCTGCTCCTATTATCAGCCCCAGGATTACCTGATCTGTGTGTGGCTGGGGTACAAAAGTCCTACTCTGGCTCCATGTCTCTCTGGCAGAATGAGTAGATTTGGGCCCAGCTCTTAACACTCAGCAGAAATGTCTCTTGCTGGATGGAGTCCAGGGAAAGGAACATCTAATAATGCATTATCTTTACACCCTAGGCTGGCAGGGGGTGGGAGCTGCTGAGACAGGCTTCCTCTAGCATAGTTGCCATGCTTGGGGAACACAGTAAAGGGGATACAAAAACAAATCAGCTCTATCCCTTTGAGGGGAAACAGGTACAAAGTATCCCACACACATACACACACTCATGGTGAAGGTCAATGAATCCATTCCTTTGCTTTCAGAATTAATTACTCTTTTTATGTATCTCTTCAATTTGACTGAGATCTCCTGAAGGACACTGTCCATGTCTTCTTCTGCTTCTCACATAATGTAGGACACAGGAAGCATTTGTCCACCAAGGCCCAGATGCCTTCTCATCCTGAAAAAATCTCTCTGTCACTGTAGCTCCTTCTTCTGCTTGGTCAACTATTTTAAGGAAGTGCCCATTCCAGCCATGATTATTCCTCTCCAGGTTCTGCTCCTGCCTCTGCTGACTTTTTTCTCTACCATAATCCCAGTGAGTGACTTCTCCCCTTCCCCCTTTCTAGCCTCCCTTTGTGCATAATCTTCCCCTTTAAAATACAAGTTCCTGGAGGTCAGGAATTATCTTTCTTTTTGCTTGAATTTGTGTTTCCATCACTTAGCACAGTTCCTGGCACAAATAAGTTCTCAATAAATACTTCTGACTTGACCATATCTTTTTCTACTTTCTCCACAATGAAGTTGAGAGAAGTTAGGAGTGTGTGTATGTGTGTGTGTGTGTGTTGCTTGCATGAATGAAAGAAACATAAATGAGTGAATAAGCTAATGAAAGAACGATCATCATGAGTCAATCTCACAATCTACCTTATCTTTATGGAATTCTCTGTCCTAGGTGCTGAGGGGTAAAGAAAAAGTCCCAGTCACTGTCCTCAGGATGCTGTCTGAATGAGGAGCCAAGATTCACAGAAAAAATTAAAGGTCAGTTACAAAGCTATCTATAAACAAATGTTTAGGACTTTACTTATCCCTAAGAATTAGAGGGACACAGATTATAGCGTTTGGGGAGGTTACTTGAGAGGGCTTCATTGAGAAGGCAAATTTTGAGTTAGGGCTTAAAGGAAGTAATGGATATTGATTGATGGGAAAATGCACTAATCAGTTTATACGTATATATGTGTTTTTCTGTGTATATGTATAACCTATGTCTATAGACATATAGATATATCTGATTCATTCAAATAATATGGCTATGATTGAACAAGAGGCAGCAAGGTAGGAGTGGAAATACTTTTTTTTGGCAAGAAAACTCACTTTATCACACTTTAGAATACAAGTCAATAAAAGACTTTACTCCATACATTGTTAGAGTCTAGACAGCGAGAAACATAATTGGCACACAGAGAAGTGTGTCTCTGTGGGATGAGTGGGCTTCTGAATAGGAGCCTTGCTAGGTTCCTAACAAGTCAATCATTGGCCTTAAGGCAGTCTGTTGTGTTTCAGGGGGAGGAGAGACAGACTTCCTAGTCTGCTAGTTTGTTATTAGCACTGGGGGTCCAAGACAGAGTGGACCCTTTCTTTTGTTTAGCTTTTCATGAGAACTGGGATAAAGGAAGGCAAAACACAGGCATTAGAAGGGATTGCCTTTTTAATATTGAAATGGAAGTTTTTCTAAAACAATTTTTCTTTTTTTTTAATAAATCCTTATCTTCTGTCTTAGACTTGATACTAAATATTGGTTCCAAGGCAAAAGAGGAGTAAGGGCTAGGTAATTGAGGTTGAGTGACTTGGCCAGGGTCACATAGCTAGGAAGTATCTGAGGCTAAATTTGAACCCAGGACCTCCTTTCTAACCACTGACCCACCTAGCTTCCCCTAAAATATAATTTCTCGTATGAAGAAAGGGAAAATACAGTGAGTCTCTTTGGAATCAGAGGAAATAGGTTCAAATCTTGCCTCTGCCACTTACTACTTGTGTGACCTTGGACCTACCCTCTTTGGGTCTTAGTCTCCTTATCTATAAAATGAAGAAATTAGATTAGGTGACTTCTAAGTTCTCTTCTACCTATAAGTCTATGATCTTATGAGACCAGAGGGATTCTGAAGTCCCTTCCAGTTCTGAGATTCTGAAAAGCAAGACTGAAGCCATGGAAGTAAGATTTATCAAAACTTGTTTATTGGGGGGCAGCTGGGTAGCTCAGTGGATTGAGAGCCAGGCCTAGAGACGGGAGGTCTTAGGTTCAAATCTGGCCTCAGACACTTCGCAGCTGTGTGACCCTGGGCAAGTCACTTAACCCCCATTGCCCACCCTTATTACTCTTCTGCCTTGGAGCCAATACACAGTATTGATTCCAATATGGAAGGTAAGGGTTTTTAAAAAAAACTTGTTTATTGGTGGGATGGTTTAGGGAAGAGTGTGGCAATGAAAGACTAAAGGATAATGAGATAGAATAAGACAGCCCCTGACATATCAGACCAATATTTATTCAAAAGGTCTTTATTTGGCAGAGATAATGACAGGGGCAATAGAGCTAGAAGGCTGACAGTTCTTAGATAAGTCATCTAGCCTATCCCTTTGCCTTCTTACTAATCCTGTTTTACCAAGCACCCCAATTCCTGAAGTTTTCAGGAAAGACTAGCACTAGTTAGGAACTGGCTCACCCCCTGATTTTACTGCCCTTCCAGCCTCCAGACTCCAAAAAGTCCCTTGGAAATTCTGGAGAATGTTAAAGTCCACAGAGAGAATAGCTAGTGCTAATAATTCAGGAATTTCCAGACCTAGGCAAGAATTTTCATAGAAGGGGAAAGAAGGGAGGAATGAGTGTTTATTAAACTCTTGCTATGTGCCAGGCATACTTTAAAAATATGATGTCTTTTACTCATGAAATGGCCTCATGAGGGACCATAGGAAATGGTCAGCTGGCCTCAAAGTCAGGAAGACCTGGGGACATACTGACTACATGTATGACCCGGGGTAAGTCACTTTATCCTTGTGGTGCCCTCAGACAAGTCACTAACATGATAAGTTGCAGAGAATGTAGAGATCTGGCCTGACAGAGGAAATTCCTCTCTGGGAGCTCCCTCTACAGATAAATCACAAGTCCCATTTTTAAAAAAAAAAGGGTGGCTTCATTTTTCATTTCTGAGCGGGGGGGGAGGTGCGGGGGGAATAAGGAGGCTAGCTTGCAGGCATGTTTCCTGTCATCCTTCAATGGTATAGTCTGAACAAAGGGAGGATTCTAAGAGTGGAAAAGACCATTTGCAGGCCTGACAAGCCCCATGGTTTTGGCTCCCCAACACAAATTTTGCCCTCTAGGCAGTCCTCACTGTTGTTAACCTGCCATGCTCATCTCTGCCCCCACTTTTTTCATACTGGTCCTTCTTTCCCTTCTCCCTCCTGCCCAACCAATGCCCTTTCTCCTCTCCTTCAGCCCACACTGATCTCTTCCTGTCAGCCTAGAACATATATTATTCAAATCACAGATTATGCCACATGATAATACTCTGCTTAACCCTTGGTCTCTCCCTCCTCTTATGTCATTATATCACTCTGTCTAGACTCCTCCTTTGCCCTTTATGACATTCTACCCTGTAGGGTGTTTATCTGTGTACCTGCCCCTTCCCACCAGTTAAACTGTAAATTCCTTGAGGGCAAGGATAGTTGTCTTTATTGTCTGTGTATTTCTAGTGGCCATCAAAGTGCTTCAAATAATAGCAGGCATCTAACAAATGTGTGTTTAATTGAGTTGAATTTTAAATGAATGAATCAAAAAAAAACACTAATTAAGCTTATTATGTGCAAGGTACATGGCTAAGCACTGGGGACACCAAGAGAAGAGCCAGCCAGCCCCTGCTTTCAAGGAACTCCCATTCTAATTGAGGAGATAACACATAGATGAGGTTTCAATGACATGTCAACTGGAAAGCTCCCATGGTCCTCAGGCTACGGTGACAAAGTGTGCATCTTCTTTAGTGTCATTTCCACTGATTAAAAACCATACTTGTTTCTGAAATGGAGCCATTTGACAGTGCCAAGGACTTTGGTGTTGAGAACTTTCTTTACCTGGACTTGAGTAGCAGAGGCTGCTGAGAAAGCAGGGGAGGCTGCACCTGCAGAAACAGTCGCTAAGTCACATCTCCACAGGAGTTACTTACCTGGATGATGGCTGCAGAAACTGGGCTCCAAATGGAGTCCAGAGTTAGTTCCAGAGCTCTTTGTTGCAGGGTCATGGGTTATCTCAACCGAGGTGTAAAGGGAGGAGGACATGTAGGTGATGGGGATGGTAGTAGTCAGGCTCATCCACTATATGCCAATTCTGTGGGCTCTCATTCAGGGTATCTTGCTGCAGCTGCGTGACCCTGGGTGAGTCATTTAATATTGATTAATTTTCTCATTTGTAAAAGAAGGATAATAATAATTGGATGTTGTGAAGATTAAATGAGATGATTTTTGTGCAGAGCTTTGCCAACTTTGAAATTCCATATAAATACTAGCTATTGATATCATTAGTATTATTTCCTGGATAATGGCTATAGGGACCCGGCTGGGTACAGGGTCCTTGACAGTCAGGGTGGGGTGGAGAGTGCTGCCTTTTCCTGAGCTCTTGGATTTATCTACCAATAACTCCAAAGGCTGTTGGTCGATAGTTGGTATTCATGGTGGTAAGAATGGTGGTTTCCTTCTCCATTCCTTTTGGGTTCCAATTCCCATAACACTAGTAGGTTGGGTCCACAGAGCTGGTGACAACTCTCAGTAATTGTGGATTCTAATTCTATTTCTCATCTACCCCATCCAGTGTGCACCCTAATATTAATGAACAAATGAGCATCTTCCCTATGTCAGTCAATGAACTGACATCAATTACCTTTTACAAAAGGGATATTTACTGAAGAGGTAGGGCAAGTACTTGAAGCACAAATGCTTCCCACCAAACCAGCAGTACAATTTTCTTTATTTTCATGCTTGTTCCCAGGAAACAATAGACTCAAACTTGGAACACAAAGGTGCTAAAACTCCTCCTCTAGGGAAGACATGATAAATTTAGAGACCACAAGACTCCTGGACCATGGAGTCTTTTTCTCTCTTCTCAGAGTTCTTACCCCATTCACTTTCTGGATATTGTCTCACTTCCTTGACGAATTCACCCCCCACCTCTCTTTACAAACTTGATGTTTTGATTACCAGGACGTGTCTTCACTGGACTCAGTTACTGCTTCTTCCAGCTAGAGTGATCAGAGTTACTAATTCAAATTGTTATGGGAACCTCTGACAGTCCCTATTAAGATTACAACTTTTCCAGTTCCCGGAGGAAACAAAAAAAAACACTTTTCATCATCACTTACCCACTCATGACTTTAGTCACTCTGAGCTGAGTCCTGACTCTCCAAGGTCCACGTACTGAATCAAAACCAGGCAGGGAATATCACATGTACTCCAGGAACTGGATCCTAATTAGCCAGTCTTCCATTACACAAGTTAAATTATGTCCTCCCATCCCTTGTTTCCTTAAAAATTCTGCACAAGTGACGCTTTCTACAAAAGCCCTATAAAGGGCTTTTTTTCTACAAAAAGACCCTGCGAATGCTTGCAGTGGCTGGTGTCCATTTACCATCAAAAACAAATTATCTTGTATGCATTTATATAGTTAAGCGTCTCTCCATAAAAAGTAAGTTTCTTGAAGGCAGGTGATTTTTGTCTCGGTATCCCCAATACCCCAAACAGTGCCTGGCACCCAGTAGGAGTTTATTAAATGCTTGTGGACTGATTGATCAGTTGTTTTCTCCCTGGTCCTTGGGTAGGGAGTGCTGTTTCCCCAGTCACACTGTGTACTCCGTGAGGGAAAGCAGGGAGCTTCTCCTATCTCTTTGCACAGCAGACACTCAATATAGATGAGTTGACAGAATTCTGGAAAGAGTGGCCTGCTGAGATGTCCTCCTCTATGTCCCCTTCAAAGCACTTAGGCTTTGGCTCCTGCCTGGCTCCCAGGGTGTTTTGTCCCCTCCAATGTCTCACCTCTCCAGACTGGAAATGAGAACAGCCATTCCAGACGCCTTATCACTGGCAGGTCCTCCCCCTGAGGACTCAGAGACACAGTCCAGACCAAGCCAAGCTGTCAACACCCCTCTCACAGGCCTCCCTGGGAGATAAGGGTCCTGGCCCTGGCCTGGCATCCTGGCAGCACCCCAAGAACAAAAGGGGAAAATGAAGGTAAAGGACAAGGAGAGCTCTGGACAAGCAGGGGGCAGGCTGAGTGGAGCCCCATGGACTTTGATTTGGGAGTGTAATTTCTTTTATTCTGAACCTAATAAACATCAAATAAAATTAGCATTTCCATATATGTATTAGGACAGGGGAAAAAAGAAGATGGAGAATCTCTGTTATATACAGCTTGTTTTTCTTTTAAAGTATCTAAATTCAACATGTAACTTTCAAAGCTGTCCTACTTGTCTATAATTCTTTCAGGCATTCCTTCTGTTCCCTTCTATGCACTAAATATTTCATGAAACATTTTCCTTTCTCTTCATTTTTTATTGGGGGTGGGGAAGGCTACCTTCTCATCATTTCCCTCCTCCCTCCTATTCCCTTCCTAATTTGGAAAACCAAATCCAAAAATGCATAGTTAAGCAAAACAAATTTGTGTCTAGAAATATATGTCTTATTCTGCACCTTGAGTCAATCTATCACAGCATCATCATTGGTCTTCTGGAATCCTAGTAGGACATGGCATGGATCAAAGTTCAACTAAATAAATCCTTATTAAAGGGGCAGCTAGCTGGACACTTCTTAGTTGTGTGACCCTGGGCAAGTCATTTAGTCCCCATCACCTAGCCCTTAAGCCCTTACCCCTCATTGCCTAGTCCTTACCACTCTTCTGCCTTACAGCCAATACATAGTATTGATTCTAAGTTGTGTGGAAAGGGTTTAAAAAACACTTGCTAAATTACTCCTTTGTGGATAGAACATAGTATAAGGTTCTTAGGGAGATTTAAGATGAGTCTCTACCTTCATGAAACTTACAGTCCTAAAGACTTTGAGGACCACAATGATGTAAGTAGAACCAGAGATGGAGAATTGGGAAAGGACCTTAGGAGTCTTTGGGTCTAATCCCCTCATTTTTACAGGTGAGAAAACTGAGACCTTTACTGAGAAAGGTGAAATGACTCATTCAAGGTCACATCTCTAAGCAACAGAGCCTAACTCCCTAAACCTAACTCCATTGACTCTGAAATTTAGCATTCTTTCCACTAAAGTAGATGGCAATGATAAATGTAGGAGAGAGATACGATAACCTTAGAGCAATGAGAGTGTTAGACACCTGGGTACTGACTTTCTTATAACGGTATCAGGCAGGCACAGGAGAAGAGATATGCATTGGACTTGGGGCTGGGAACCTAGGCTGGTCTGCTGTCTCAGGCACTCGCTGGCTGGATGACTATGGGCAAATCTCTTAAATGCTTAGAGCCCCATCTTCCTCAACCATAAACCTCATTGGGAAACTCTTCTTAGCTGTCTGTAAGGGTACCAACACTGGGAATCAAAGGACATGCTCTCTTGGGTTTTGCTTCTTTCCTTCATCCAAGACACCTCTACGATAATTCAATATTATGGACTCAGAGATCTCTTGGTCAATCAGGATCCATGTCTCCCTCTGAGTATCTGGTATTCAGAATCATGGGGCTGTCTTTCAGGAACTGCTCCCATCTACCGGGGACTTGTCACATCTGTAAAATAGCAATAATCACATCAGTCTTATTTGCCTCTACAATATTGTGGGGAGCCAATGAAATGATAGGTACAAAAGCAGTTACTCAGTCAACAAGCACTTATTAAAGTATCTATTATGTACTGAAGGGCACTTTGAGTCTCTCAGTGGATAGAATACTGGGCTTGGAGTTAGGAAGACTCATCTACATGAGTTCAAATCCAGCTTCAGACAATTATCAGCTATGGGACCCTGGGCAAGTCACTTAACCCTATTTGCCTCCATTCCCTTATCTGTAAAATGATCTGGAGAAGGAAATGTCAAACCATTGCGGTATCTCTGCCAAGAAAACCCCAAATGGGGTCACAGAGTCAGACAGGACTGAAAGATGATTGAACAACAATGCTAAAATTATGTGCCAGGCAATGTAGGAGATCATTAAAGACACTGACTAACTGAAGTTTTCTGAATGCCAAACATGACCTTCAAAGCTTCCCTGAAGCATCTGCTGAGAAAAGGGCCAGTCCTAGTTCCAAAGGACCAGAGGCTTCCTTTTTTCCACTATGGAGGGAACAAAGAAAACCTGAATTCAAATCTAGTCCAAAACATTTACAAGGTGTATGACCCCTGGACAAGACACTTTACCAGTTTACCTCAGTTTCCTCGTCTATATAAAAAGAATGATAATAGAATCCAATTCACGAGGTTGTGAAGATCAAATGAGATAATATTTGTAAAGAACTTTACAAACCTTTAAGGGTTGTACAAATGCTAGTTATTGTTGTTGTTTTGTGTAGACCTCCATGCCAATCGAGTGAATTCTAATTGTTAGATTTTTTTTAAACCCTTATCTTCTGTTTTAGAATCAATACAAGTATTGGTTCCAAGACAGAAGAGGGAGGCAAGTGTCAGAGGTCATATTTTGAACACAGAACTGCCCATCTCCAGGTGTGATGCTCTATCCGCTGAGCATCCCAAATTGTTAGTTTCCTAAAGACATGAATTGGGGCAGCGAGGTGGCATAGTGAATAGAGCACCAATTTGGAGATGGAAGGACCTGGGTTCAAATCTATCCTCAGACACTTCCTAGCTTTGTGACCCTGTGCAAGTTGCTTAACTCCAAATATCTAGCCCTTCCCCTTCTGACTTGGAGTTTTCACAAAAACTGAAAGTAAGGTTTAAAACAAAAAAAGGATAGTGACCGTCTCTTTTTTGTCTTTTATCTCTACTGCCAAGCACAAAGATTTACACATAGTAGGAGCTTAATAAATGCTAATCAACAAATGAATAAGGAGTGGGAATGGCTATCTGGGCTGAAAACCTGCTCAGACAAGGCAACCGAAATGAAAAGTGTGTGTATAGTCCCTCTTCCCTTCTTCTTCATTCCTTAGATGCCTCTCTTTTAATGGTTTTTTTCCCTAGGCCTTGTTCTCACTCCGGCAGTCATCATCCCTTCCCAGGGTATTAATTTCTAAAATTGCTTAAAGTATAAGAAATCCCAGGGGTGTTTGTATTCAATCAATCAACAAGTATCCTTTAAACACTGACTATGAGCCAGGCACTGTGCTAGACACTGGGACTACAAGAACAAAGAATGAAATCATCCCTATTGCAAGAAGCATAATTCTAAGTGGGAAGACAAAAAATACACGTAGAAATATATTCAGTATACATATATGGTGAATCTACTCTTAGGAGACTGCCAGAGACCTAAAGTAACCAGGCTTTACTGGTAGAATCTCAGGCAATGTGCCAGGTCCAACATGGAAGATATTTCTCAGAAGGAATCTTCCCTTTCACATAGCATCATGTAGGTAGCAGTCTGTCTATAGATCTGTGCTGGGCTCTGCAGAGGTTGGAAGAGTGCAGGGCTTGGATCCATCCTACCTCTGGGTGATGTGAGGGCTTCTAAAAAGTCGCTTTCTTCCCCAATCTCTCTCTCTCTCTCTCTCTCTCTCTCTCTTCATTTCTAGCCACCCAGGTGGAGCCAAGATGGTGGCTTAGCAGCAAAAGCTGGAACCACTCCAAGAATCCTTTTAATTTCAAGCCACCATTATAGATGTGGTTGGGTGAAGGCATCACTTTGTTAGAATGCGGATGCCATTGGGAGGAGAAACTTCTGTTGTCATTGGGTAGCTAACACCTCCAGGGGAATGGGTTTATCAGACCTTCAGCAGGAGGCAGGATTTAATGGGGAGAGAGGGCAGAGAGGGCAAAAGAAGGAACAATAGTTAGAGGAGGTCAGATAGACTCTGGGTCAGGACCCTTTAGCAATCAAATGTTGGACAACTGGGAGAAGGTGATGCTGTGAGAAAGAGGAATGAGCATTGAAAGCTGGGAGGAGAGTGGAGTGGAAGGTTCTCAAAAACACAAACTAAACTGGTTTCACAATTTTACCAAGGACAATTCTGGAGAAGCCATGGTCCTCCCAAAATTTAGAGGCTTGAGAGACAAGCTCTAGCTTGGTGTAAAAAGGAGAGGATTTTCAGAAAGATCTGAGTTCCTAATTTTAACCAACAATTACTTACTGAGTGACTCCATGGGCGAGTTCTTTAAATTCTCTCTTCTTGAGTTTCTTCATCTGTAAAATGGGACTGATAATACTTCTTGGTTTAAGATCATAGTCTGTCTCAGACTGTGACTCATCCATGTGGAGTCATAGACTTTTAGGGCTGGAAGGGATCATCTTAGTCAAATTATTACTGATTTGAGGAAAGTCCTTTGCTGGTCATCAAGATCTATAGAAATGTAAAATATCATCATCATCATCATTTACTATTTTTTTAAAACCCTTACCTTTTGTCTTCATATTAATTCTAAGGCAGAAGAATGCCAAGGGATAGGCAATTGGAGCTAAATGACTTGCCCAGGGTAATACAGCTAGGAAATTGTTGAGACAGATTTGAACCCAGGTCCTCCAAACTCCAAGCTTGGTGCTCTATCCACCTTGACATCTAGCTTCTCCCATCAAATTTACATTTAAAAGACAAGACAAGACAGAATGGCTTGGAAGTGGAGGGAGAGGAGCTTCTTTACTGTATAACTCTGAGCAAGTTTTTAACCTCTCTGTTCTTTAATTTGCTCAGCTGAAAAAAGGAGAGGAAAAGACACATTCAGAAAAGGATATGCAAAATAAGTGCCCTATCTGGAACACTAAATAGTTGCCTTGTTTCCTGAACACAATTTAAAAAGCCTTGGGATAATAATCCATTTCTTACCAGATAGGGATGGGAGTTTTTATTTTTGTTATTAGGTGTTTTGAGATCCCTTGCCCCTGGTACACTCTACACAGACAATGAGTCCAGCTAATGGCCCTGGGACCAGGGAAGAACACTTCTTATTCCAGCTTGTTGGTTCCAAGAGCAGTTGGGTCATAAATCAAGCAAAATAGAAAATAATGATAATAAAGGAGAATGAGGTGTCTTTGCTGGCCTGAGAGCTCTTTTCCTAAGAGCAAAGCCTTGCCAGGGTGGATGGTTATGGCATTAAAGGGCCTTGCTGGGCCCTTAATGGCCTTTTCAATTGTAGTTTCCTTGTTTGGCTCCCATAGGTGGAGCTGGAGAGGGGGATGAGAGAACTGGATGACCTACATTGTATTCCTGGAAACTTCTTTGACTCAGTGTTAGGCCAAGACAGCAAGGGACTCTTACATCCCCTGCTCCTTTCCACTATCTGTGCCCCCAGTTTATTTCTTGCCTCTTAAAAGGAGAAAAGACCTCCACAATTTATATTCATCTTAGGACCAGAATTTTAGAGTCAGAAATCCTGGGTTCAAATCTTGGCTCTGCCTCCAAAGAGGGGAAATGATTTACCTGACTACTTGTGTGATCTTCAGAAATCAATCATTCAGTCAATAATCATTGATTAAGTTCTATGTTTCTATGCACTGATGTTAATTACTGAGCATACAAAGAAAAAAAGCAAAGGAGTCCTTGGCCACAAGGGGTTTATATTTTAATTGGGGAGATAACAGGTAGACATATTTAGGCATACAAAGATATATTCAAAATAGAAATTAGGTAAGTAGCTGCTAAAGAGATCAGAAAAGGTCTCCTGAGGAGGTAGTGCTTAAGCTGAATCTTGAAGGAAAAGAGGGATTCTAAGAGTTGGAGAAGAGGAGGGTGAGTATTCCAAGGATGGGGAGGGGAGCTTATGCCAAGGCACAAACACAGGAGACAGAGCTGTGTATGGGAGCAAAAGTCAGTAGACTGGGGGCAGCTAGGTGGCTCATCGAGTTGAGAGCCAGAACTAGAGATAGGAGGTCCTGAGTTCTAATCTGAACTCAGACACTTCCTACTTGTGTGACCCTGGGCAAGTCACTTAATCCCCATTGCCTAGCCCTTACAGCCCTCCTGTCTCGGAAACAATACACAGTAGTAGTTATAAGATGGAAGGTAAGGATTTTAAGAAAAAAGTCTATAGATTGGTATGGTTGGATCATAGGGTATATGAAGGGGAATAATTTATATTTATTAAGGTAGGAAAAAGCCACTTGCAAAGAGGTTAGGTAATAAGGAGCCAGTGGAGTTGCTTTAGTAGACAGTGCTGACATGATCAAATCTCTGCTTCAGGAAAATCACTTGGGTGGCTGTGTGGAGGATTTGAAGCAGGGAGAACAGTTAAAAGCCAAATAATCCACTTAACTTCCCAAAGCACAGCTTCCCCAACTGCAAAACTTGGGGTAGGTGATCTTTTAGTTCTGAAATCCTGTGATCTTATCTTTCTAAACTCTCACAACTGCCTTACATGTACACACACACACACACACACACACACACACACACACACACACCTGGACTAGCCATAATAATCTCCTCATTGCTGCTTGAAAACCTCATATGTTCCCCAGCTCTGGCTTTTCACCTTCTTTTCCTGTTTAAGTCTACCCATCCTTCAAGTCTTTATTCAATTCCCATCTTCAGGAAGCATCCCCTAACCAGGTGCTCACCTCCTCTCCTCTGAGATCTTCCTATAGCAGTCAGAGTTCAAGCCCTTCATTGTTTGGAATTGTTCTTCATTGTGAGGAGAGGAGAATGAGTCTAGCATCCCCAACAAGAATGTAAATGTCCTTTATAGGAGGGGACCAGTTCTCTTTTCCTTCTGTCTTCCCAACTACCCAACACAAAGCTAGTCAAACAGTAGAAGTAGAATGATTAAATTAATTCTATCAAAATGTATGTCCATCTCCTTGGACAACAATTACACTTGTACCCTTCCTATATCCCATTTTCTCCCTGATGTCTTCTTTCATTATTCTGCCAGAGAAACTCGGTGAAAGGAAGTGGCAGACGTTATGAGGGGCTCCTGTCTGATCCTCACTTGCTTCCATCAAATTTGTTTAAGGTTCTGAGTTCCTGGGGCCAATATTACTTCTGAATTGTAAGGGATTCTTGTAAACCCCATCCACTATGCTAAACACAGATACTCCAATACTCTAGGATATGAGCCTTCCTTACTTCCTGGCAGCCACATGGCTGAGGCTTTGTCTACCCAACACAAAAGGATGGGACTATTTAATGGGTCAGCACTCCAAAAAACATGGGGAGATATGAATATATCTCCTTTATATTTCCAGGAGAAACATAAAGATAAATAACATACTACCCTTGCTCTCAAGGAAGTGGAAAGCTCATTGAACTTGGAGATAGATCTGATTACTAGATGTGTAACTATAATGAAGTCACTTGAACTTTCTGAACCTTATTGTCATTATCTTTGAAATGGTAATAATTAAACTTGTGGTACTCAGTGAGGAAAGTGTTTTTATAGACCACAAAATGTTGTCATGGAATCCCACGGCTTCCAAAGAAGGTAAATTGCAAATGGTCCTAAGGACCATGGAGAGCGGCAGGCAAGAAATGGTGTAAAAGAGAGAACACAGGAAATGGAGGATCAGAAATGGAGGTGGGCAGGTGAGGAAGCAAGAGCAAGAGACAGCAGATGGACAGCCTGAGAACTGCAGTGCTATTTGTGGTTTATTAGAAGGCCTAGAGAATGGTCTCCTGTGCACTGGGGTCCTCTATGGAAACAATGCAGTAAGATCCCTGGCTCTGCAGTAAGAAGGTTTGGGTGCCAATTCTCCCTCTGACACTTATCATGAGTGTGACCTTGAACAAGTCACTTAACTAGCCTGAATTCCAGTTTCCTCATAGGTAAATAAAAGTGGTGAACTAGGTATCCTCTGAGATCCCAAATCTGGGTTTGAAATTCTGGTTTTGTAGCTTACTGTCTGTGTCATTTTGGGAAAAACACATTGCTCCTCTGCATTTTAAGTGAAAGGTGGAATTAGACAGCTTCAATATTCCTTCCTACACTAAAATCAATGATGATGATGATGATGATGATGATAGAAATAATAATATCAAACATTTATAGAGTCCTGAAAGGTTTGCAAAACACTTTATACATATTATCCCATTTTGTCCTTATAACGACTCTGGGAGATAAGTGCTATTATTCCCCCAACTTTACAAATGAGGAAACTGAAGTTGAAAAACGTTAAATGACTTGCCCAAGTCCATACAGCTAATAAGTACCTGAGGTAGGTTTTGAACTCAGCCCCCTCTTGATTCCAAGATTATCATCTTATCTACTGCACCACAGACAAGAACAAGAATCAAAGTTACAGATGAGAATGAATGGATCTGCAGTCAATGGGAGTGCCCCCAATTGATGAGATCATGGATCTGTGGCATGGACATCTCTGCAGACTCATTTCCCAGATCCAGAGAGAGAGAGAGAGAGAAAGAGAGAGAGAGAGAGAGAGAGAGAGAGAGAGAGAGAGAGAGAGAGAGAGAGAGAGAATTGCTCAGGAAGTAGAACTGCTTATCTGATACTGTTTTCTTCCCTTGAAAGGAAAGCCAGGTGTGTGTGTGTGTGTGTGTGTGTAGGTGTGGAGGGAGGCTAAAGGAAGCAGTTTAGAACCTAAGACAACATTTCTAACTCCCAATTAATAGCAACTAAAAATGTATAACTCAAATCAGGTCCCAAAGGCATTGGGTTTTCTTCCCTGCACTGACTAATAGGAACCTAATTTACAGGTAGACATGTCTGAGTGAGAGATCTTCCTGGCACTAAGATCCCCTCCCTAAGTGTAACTGGGAATTTGCTCATAGAAACAGATGTAGGAAAATGAAGTGGTGCCCTAAACTGGAACTGAAATAGACCAGTGGCTATTGGAAACCAGTATTCTCTCCTCTTTCTCTTCCACCAAGTCACCAAGACACTCTCCCCAATGGTGCCAGGCAAGCCTCTCACTCAAACACATCTGCCTGCGAATTAGGGTCCTGTTAGTCAGTGCAGTGAAGAGGACTCAATGGGTTCCCCAACCTCCACTCACTTTCACATCCTCCTCCCAAGCCAGAACTTCTCGAAAAACTCTGGCTCTTACCTGTGCGCAGCTGTGTTTGGGGGTGGAGGCAGGTGGAAGAGAGGACACACATGGTGTAACTGTCTGATCCCTCCATAGACAGCCCAGCCCAGGTCCCTGCCATTACAAGGCAACCTGTCCTTCCCCCCAACACACACACACACACACACACACACACACACACACACACACACACACACACACACTTCTTTAAAGCTTCTTAGATATTTATTGGAAAAAGTAGACGAGGAGGGGTCAACAGGTTCCTTACAGATCACAGATCTGCATAGAGATCTGAATGAAGTTTGGAGAATGTGAGGGAATGATTAACACAGAGCCCTGGAATCTCAGCCTCTTCTTAGAACAGAAGTTTGGGTTTTTTTTAACTCCTACTTTCTCTCCTAGTGACAATGCTAGGACAGAAGGGCAAAGGACTAGGCAAACAGGGTTAAGTGACTTGCCCAGAGTTACATAGCTAAGAAGTGTCTGAGGCTAGATTTCCTCTTGACTCCAGGACTGGCACTCTTTCCACTGTGTCAACCAGCTTCCCCAGAACAGGAATTCCTTACATGGGGTTTATGAACTCAAAAAATACATTATGAAGACTATTTCAATATAATTGGTTTCTTTTGCAATCCTAAGTATTTTATTTTGCACATGTATATACAAAACTTGGAAAAGGGGTCCATGGGCTTGACTAGACCCACAAATGAAATCATGACACAAAAGAGATAAAGAACCTCTGTCCTAGAAGGAGGGGAGGACCAGGCTAGCATAGGTGTCATCCTTAGTGCCTCATTTTTCTCTAACCACCCTCACCATATCCAATCAGTTACTAAGTTCTACCATTTCTACCTTCATGAGATCTCTTGTTTATAATTCTTTTCCTCCCCTGACACTGCTAACATCCTGGGGCCATGTTGGTGAACCTATGGCACATGTGCCAGAAGGGACTGCTTCTCTCCCCTCTCCATGTGTGCCTGAATACATTTGTCTCATCACCCACCTCTCTGCCCAGCAGCCCAATGGGAGCGCTTCCTCCCTGTCCAGGTTAAGATGGGAGGAGGGGTTCACATGCTCTATGAGGGTTGCAGTTTGGGCACTCAGTCTCTAAAAGGTTCACCATCACTGCCCTAGGGCATCACCTCATTCCTGAACTATTGTAATAGCCTATTGGTTGGCCTCCTTGTCTTAAGTCTCCACTCCAATCCATCCTCCACTCAGTTACTAAATTGATCTTTCTAAAGCACAAATCTGATCATATCTCATCCCCATATCCAAAGCAATCAACTCCAGTCGTTCCCTGTCACCTCCATGATCAAATAGCATATCTTCTATCTGGTTTTTAAAGGCCTTCATAGCCCATCTCCTTCCTACCTTTCCAATTTTTTGTTATACTTTATATAAACTTTTCAATCCACTGACACTTGGTCTCCTTACTGTTCCTCCCAAAAAATAATCCAATTCTTGACTGTGGACATTTTCTCTGGCTGTCCTCCATGCTTGGAACTCTCTCCTCCCTCGTTCCTATCTTCTAGCCTCTCTGACTTCCTTCAAGTCTCTACTAAAGTTTCACCTTCTGCAAGAATCTTTTCCCAGTCTTCATTATTCTTAATGCCTTTCCTTTGAGATTATCTCCAATGTCTAAATTGAGCATCTTGAGAGCAGGGGACTGTTTTTGGCTGTATCCGTCACCCCAGTCATACATACATATAATAGGAGTCATACATACACCCTGACATACATATAATAGGAGCTTAATAAATGCTTGTTGACTTGACTTGAATCAATAAACTTGGAGTCTAGTCTTAGATTTATTACTTTAATCGTCATCTATAATATGTCCCTTAGTTATAGAAACCCCCCAAGCTCTGTCCTGAGTCCTCTTCTCTGTTTTTTCTCTACTTCAACAGATTTAATTAATATTCCTGTAAAGATGATTTCCTGTGATAGCAACAATATCGGTTATATAGGTTAGTCTTATTTTTCCCTTTAAAAGTATTGAAGTGCTCCCCAAGATATAACTTGCTCAGGAGATGGGGACACAAAGTACAATGCCCCTAGAGTTATGTTTGCAGCCCTAATCTCTCTCCTGAGCTCTAGACCATAATCACCAACTGTTCATTAGGCATTTTGAACTATATGTTCAGGAGACCTAACTTACCTGAAACAGAACTCATTATCTTTTCCTCCAAATTCATCTCTTTTCTAAATTTCCAAATTTCCATCAAGGTCACTATGATCCTTCCATTTTGCAACCTCAATTTTGTTCTCAACTCTTCATTCTCCCTAGCTTTCCTTATCCAATCAGTTCTCACATTTTGTTGTTTCCATCTCCACATTATCTGACCCTTTCCCACTACTCACAGTCACCATCTTAATTTAGATCTTCATCTTCTTTATTTTAAACCCTTATCTTATGTGTTAGAATTAATACTAAGTATTGATTCCAAGGCAGAAGAGTGGTAAGGGCTAGGCAGTGGGGGTTAAGTGATTTGCCCAGGGTCACATAGCCAGGAAACGTCCAAGGCCACATTTGAACCCAGGACCTCTTGTCTCCAGGCCTGGCTCTCTATCCTAATTGCCCCCCTCATCCTCTCTTACCTGGGCTATTGCAATCCACTCCTAAGTGGTCTCCCTGCTGCAAATCTCTTTCCCTCTGCAATTCTCCACACAGCTGCTGAAATAATTTTCCCAGTGAGCAGGTCTAATCATGTCACACACACACACACACACACACACACACACGCATGCATGCACACATCACTTTCCTTCCTCCTCCCCTCAATTCAACAAGATATGGACACTCCCTATAATCTCTAGGATAGAATATAAACTCTTCTGTTTTGTATTTATGGATCCTCATAAACTGCTCAGATCTACTTTTATAGCCTATTTATACATGATTCCCCTTTCCATATTCCTTGGTCTTATTAAATTGACTTTCTTGCTTCTCATGCACAACCTTCCATCTCCTGCTTCCATTCCTTTGCATTGGCTGACCCCCATGCCTGACATTCACTCTTTCCTTACCACTGTCTCTTAGAATTCCATCAAGGTTCAGCTAAAGCACTCCCTTCTCTATTAAACCCTTCTTAATCCATACCCCCCAGCTACTAGTGCCCCCACCCCCAAACTTTCTTATATTCTTTTTATATCTATTCCATATACACTTTGATCTGTATGTATTGCCTTTCCACAGTAGAATGTAAACTGATTGGCTAAGGGGACTGCTGTGCCATTACCTAGCATGGTGCTTGGCACATAGACATCGACCAACCAGCTAACAAATATTTATTAAGTGCTTACACTGTGCTAAACACTGGGGAGCAAAGAAATTAAAAACAGAATCTCTGCCCTCCAGGAGTATATGTTCTAATAAGTGCTAATAAAAGCATTTAATAGATGTTTGATGGTTGTTGGGGTTTTTTTGAGTGACCTGTGCAGCCTTGGGCAAGTCACTTTATTTCTTTGGGTCTCATTTTCCCCATCTGTAAAATGAAAGAATTGAATGAAATGCTCCCCAAGGTCCCCTCTAGTCCTAAAGTTCTATCTTTACATGTCTGCTAATCTTGTATCTCCATTCAGAGGATGAGCTCTCAAGGGCAAGAGACTAGAGATGGCCATTCTCTTGAATAAATGGATGAAAGTAAATGCATTAATTAAGTGCTAACTATGTCCCCCATGCTGTACTAAGCTCTGAGAATGATAATACAAAAAAGCAAAACAGGATACCAGTAAAAAGCTTCTATTCTAAAGACTACACATAGTAGGAGGAGTAGGAGGAGGAGAGGGGAGGGGAGGACTTGGTCTGGAAGGTCATAGAGATGGTGAGCTGAGCCAAAGAGATCATGAATTGACATGTCCTTTCCTGGAATGATAGAGTTGATCTGGTTTCTGGGTGGCACTGTAGATGGAGTGTTGGACTAGAGTCAGGAAGACCTGAGTTCAAATCTAGTCTCAGATACTTACTAGTTGTATGACCCTGAACAAGTAACTTAACCTCTATCTGCCTCAGTTTCTTTAATTGTAAAATGGAGATAATAAAAGCACCTATTATTTAAGATTGTTATGATCAAATGAGACCATTTTTGTAAAGAGCCTTCCAAACCTTAAAGTGCTATATAAATACTGTTATTATTATTATTACTATTCTTCCCAGAGCAGAAGTCAGAGTTTAGGTGGATGAGAGTAGGTGAGGAAGCATAGAATTTATCACTGGCATAGCATGAAGATGACTAGACAATATGGTGGATATGATACTAAGCTACATATGGAGAACTCTCACTAATCTGTAGCACAGAACCCCCAGGCAGGAGCTAGAGTGTTTCCCTCCAGACCAGTGATGGCAAACCTATGGCACAGGTGCCAAAGATGGCACACAGAGCCTTCTCTGTGGACACATGCACTGCTCTCTCTAGACTTCATTACTAGAAAGCCAGAGGGACTTGGTTAGAGCTGTTCCCCTCCCCCTCTCTATGAGCCTGAGGACATTCCTCACTTCACCCACCCCTTTGCCCAGTAGCCCAATGGGAGTGCTTCTTCCCTCTGCGGTCTGGAGTAAGGTGCTGGGGGCAGGGCAGCTCACATGCTGCATGAGGGTGCACCGCAGATGGCAGGCAGCCTGTTGAGTCTGTGGTGAAGATGATTCCTGTGGTGGGGTTGGAGAGGAGCTAGGTTTAAGGGAAGCATAGCTCATAGCGTGACACATAGCTGGAGGGATGCAGAGCTCTCCCACCACTCTCCTCCCCCTCTTCACCTGCATGTCTCATCATCTGCCCCTCTGCCCAGAGCCCAGCTGGAGTGCTTCCTCCCTCCCCTATCTGGGGTAAGAGGTGGGGCAGGCACAGCACTCAGTCTGGGGGGTGGAATGGAGGTGGGCTCCAGCACTCCCATCTCTAAAAGGTTCATCATCACTATTCTAGACTCTCTTTTCTAGCACCTAGCATAGAGCTAGTTATACCATCATTCAGAGCTTGCTAATTGATTAATCTTGTTCTGGATAACATCAGGCTTATTTTCCTCCTTTCAAAATAGGGAATCTTCCTGAAGTATCATGTGCACATGCGTCCATTTAAAAAGATGATACAGGAGGAAAGGTTCTTGTAGGACTAGAGAAAGAAAGTGGACTATCTATATATATCTATATCTATATCTATCTATATCTATATACCTATATCTATATCTATATCTATCTATATATCTATGTATAGATATATAGATAGATATAGAAATATATATATATGGTGGTTTGTTGGACCAAAGCAAAAGTCCCTGTCTGGGATTTAACATTTAGAGAAGGGAATATCCAGCTTATTTCAGGTTTAATGGATGCTCTCTTCTAGTGGTAATTTCTTCACTGATAGGGTACCTTGAGAGAATATTCACACTTCTGGTGAGTAAGAGGTTTCTGAGGCTCAATAGGGCAATATTCTCACCTCATTTTCCTCCCTAATCCTTACTCTGGCCATCACTCGAAATCCCAGATGCGTACTATACTAAACTCAAGATGTTATCTCCCAGGGTTATCATCAGCCCCATCCTTCTTCGTGGTCTCCATGGGTACAGACAAAAGAAATACTGGACTGAAGTGGAAGGAGCTGTGGCTTAGGAAGTAGGTCACCATCTCCATGCCTCTACCCACTCCCCAATTCCCTCTCTGCTCCACTGTGGCTAAATTCCAGAGCTGATGCTCACTGAGTGAGAGTGTCTCTCCCCACATCCCCTCATATGCATGTTTAGCATTTTATGTAACAAGGAAGCTAGTTTCAAGCAGATAACCTTGAAGTGTTTGGCCTCTTCTAAGAAAAGGCACTTTTTAAATTCAAGGTATATGGACAGTATCACTGTTATTACACTGGGTGTCCTTAGCATATGTCCAGTCAATTATACTTTCTCCCAAGGATATCCAAGGTCATCCTAGGATTAAGCCATCTGTGCCAGGGACTCCAGGATCAGAACAGTTCAAGAGCATAAATAAATGCTAGTCCTTACTGCTGATGGGATTATTCTAGTTATTTCTCCATATACCATATAAACAGTGCACTCTGTAAGGCAAATGTGAGAGGAAGGAGCTACCTCCCCCACTCAGCCTGAGATGAGACACAGTCTTCTCCACAAAGAGAACTTTTCCTTGGTATATTGGGGGAAGGGAGTGTCGTAGAGATGATGATCAGGGGCACAGATGTTTCAAGAACAAGACTGAAGCACCTTGGGGAAAAATATTTCATGTCTGGGAGGCCATGTTGCTATTTAGCAATGGTAAAACTGAGGGGTAAAAGCACTCAGGAGAGAGATCAGAAGCCAATGCTGGAAGGGACCTTAGCCCAATCCCCAAATCTAATAACTCAAATATTAGGATTTGCATCAGCAAATCCAAAACCTAACCTCAAACTGAATCCTGACACAGCCCCCTAAATTCCATTTAACAAACCTTTACTAAGTATCTACTGTGCTCAGAACACTAATAAACACTGGAAGAGATATAAAGAATAGATAGGTTTTGTGGGGGAGATGAATACATAAGTGGCTGTAATTAAAGAATAAGGTCAGTAGAGAGGTATACTAAGTGCCATATAATAAAAGGAAGATGAGAACTTGAGGAGGGAGGAAGAGTTTTGGAAAGTCAGGATGAGAAATTATATAGGAAATTAAACCTCGCTACTGACCCCCAACCTAGATCCCAGTCCCAACCTTCAGCCCAAACTACCAGAAGCAGCATGGTTTGGTGGACAGAAATTGATTTCAAGCCCTGGATCCTGTTTCCAATATGGGCCCTCTTGCTTATAATCTGCTTGTTGATGGGCAGATCCCTTTAGCTCCTTGGACTTTTGTTCTATTCCTTAAACCAGGAGTTGCCCAAATGATCTCTAAGGGTTTTTCCAGCTCTAAAATCTATGATCCTATTGGAGTGCTCTGCCTTTCTTGCAACTTCCTAAATCTTCACCCATCAAAATTATATCCTACATTCAAATTTGTACCTCTTTGATTCACTTATTCTGAAGAAATATGACCAAATAAGGACACTGAATATAAGAACATCAGAGAAGTGCACAGTGCTGAGAGTTCTGAGGAAAGAAAGACCATTCCTAACTAGAAAGATGAGATCAGTTTTCCCAGAGGATGTGGCATTCGATGACTAGGATTCACAGGGTCTTTCAACTGGGTCATCTTCACCAGGATGAAGTGGAAAGAAGTAAGGTGTAGACTACCTACAAAGACTTCAGTTTGAAACCTGGTTCTACTCTTTGCTTCCTGTGAGACCCCAGACAGGCCAAAGAGTCATAGATTTAGATCTAGAAAATGTGTTGAGTCCATCAGAGTCCAACTCTTTTAATAGAGAGATGAGGAAACTAAGGCTAACAGATACCAAATGATTCATTCATCAGTCCCAACGCTATAGTATGTAAGGCAAGATTTGAATCTCGTTTTCTTTTCCTCAAGTTCAATGCCATATTCACTAGGCAATACTACCTATGAAGCTCTGAGCCCTTATTTTTAAAAGTAGTTCCCAGAGAAGTGAAATAACTTGCCTAAGATGCTTAAACAAGCGGCAAAGATGAGACTCCAAAGAATCTAGCCTCTTCCCACTTCACTGCACTGCCTCTATCCTTTAAATGCCTAAATTCCATAGAAAACATTTACTTTATGTTGAATTTCTCCATATTCCCTAATGAATCTTAGAGGTCATCTGATCCAATCCTCTCACTTTACTGTATGAGGAGATTGAGGCTCAGAGGAGCTAGGTGACTTGCCCAAAATCTTTCTGCTAGTAAATAAAAGATGAAATGCACAGCGAAAACTTAAAAAAAAAAAAGGGGGGGTGTCAAAAATAGAATGGAATCCATTAATCCTAGTCCTACAGAGGTGAGTCCCAGAGTCTGTCCTTCCCCTCTTTTCTCCCTAAGGAGAGACAACAGTGTCTTTCCTTGGGCATATATCACTTTCAGACCCAAGTCATGCCTACTGGCTTTGCATGTGTGCACATGCGGGGAAACGAATGGATTTTTTGATCTGAGAAATCATTTTGGCAATTCCCAGTCTCTCTGTTACCTCTGCTTCTCTTTGCCAAGAAGAACAGGGCTGTGCATCTGGGTAAGGAAGTAAGAGTTCTGCGTCCTTTCTTGGGGAGCTGGGTGTCAGCTTTCAGAGCTTTGTGGTCGGGACCTGGCTGCCCTGTCTGATACAATGCCATCTGTCCCTCTGTCACTCAAATTTCCTCAGAAAGAATTGGGAGAGTCCTAAAGGCAAGAAGGCAAGTAACGGAGTAAGGTAAATTCTCTAAGCAGACAGTAAATGAGCAGCCCCAAACAGTCCCCAACCTCTCTGCTCCAGGACTTCCCCTTAGCCTTATGGTCCTCATGACAGTCCCACGCCATTGGCCCCAGTTCTGATTCAGGCTCCCAAGTCCTCTGGGTTTCACTGTCCTGGATGGGGGTGGGGTGTGCTTATTAGGGTTATTGCTAGAATGGAGTTGAGGGAGGGGAAAACCAGGAGGCTGCTGGCGGCCGCTGAGCCGCAGGCCGCATTTCCTCGAAGTCAGAACCTGGAATGGGCTGACAAGTCTGGGCGAGTCCCCACCGGAGTGCCTGGCGCCTCCGCGAGTCTCCTGTCTCCTTTTCCCTCGTGCCTCCCCTTCCCCTCTCCCTAGCATCCGGTGAGCTCTCGGGGAAGCTGCGGCCCAGGATAGGAACGGCGGGCGGAGGTGGGGCGGAGTCTCTAGTGGAACTAGAGTCTCCCCGAGGTCTGCTCCCAAGACAGTTGGAGTGGGCAGAGGGCGCCCCCGCCCTTTCCCTCCCCCCAGGGGCGTGGGGTTTCCCCAACCCGGCCCAGTCCAGCTCTCCACTCCCGCCTTTCCCAGCGCAGAGTCTAGAGCACGCGGGGACGAATTTATGAATGACTTGGGCTTCAGCACCAAGGCGGCGTGCACACCAGGTCTGGGTCTAAGGCCCCGAGTCACCGGTTCCCAGCCCCGCCCTTCTCTGCCCCTTCGCCAGGCCTAGAGGTTTATCCAGCGGCCCCCGGTGGGGAATAGGAGGCCAGGGTGGGATAAAGCATATGTGTGGATTGGGGCGGGGGTAGACCGTTGAGCCTCATCCTCCCCGCCTCGGGAAGCAGCCGAGCTTGGAAATTAGCTCCCAGCGCAAGAGGGCAGGGCTAGAGACTTGGGGCTGATTCGGGCTGCACCCCAGCCCTCTGGCGATCCATCTGGCGAGTCACTGAACTGGAGAGCACACCTTGCCCCGCCCCCTCCAGATTTCCCCTCCACCCCGCCGCCTGCCGCCTCTTGCGGTCTACCACTGCCGCCCCCTACCCCCTTCTCCCCACGAGAGCTGCAGTGGCCCGGTACCCGCTCCATTAGGGTAAGGCAGAGAGCCTCTTTCTCGAGGGTGCATTCCCTGAACCCCTATTCTGGCCGTCCTAACCGCCCCCGCCCTCCCGCTAGGGTTCCTAGGTCCCCACTCCTCTGCCCCTTTAAGATGCTCAGGTAGGCAGGCCCGGCTGGCTGGAGCCGCTCCTATGGCAACCCGAGAGCCGCGCCGGCTTCATGAATATTCCGGGGCTCGGGAGCCGGAGCGCTGCCGGAGGGCGCTCCCGGGGAGGTGGCCAGTGATGTAAGCCCGGCGGGCCGCTCGGCTGCAGCGTGCGCCCCAGGGTGGCCCAGGAGGGAGGAGGGGGAGGGGGCACCTAGGAAGAAGAGGAGGAGGAGGAGGGGGAGGGAGGAAGGGAGGGAGAAGAGGTGTGGAGGGGGCCGGGCTGAGCGACCGACGGACGGACGGACCGACGGACGGACAGACCAGGCCGGTCAGGCAGACGGAGCGGCGGCGGCTGGCAGAGCGCTGGTCTGTGCGGGGCGGCCCCCCTCCTTTCCCTCTTCCTCTTCCTCCTCCTCCTTCTCCTCCTCCTCCTCCTCCTCCTTCTTCTCGCCGCGTCTGCGCTGCCCATGCCCGGTTGCCGGTCTCCGCGGCGGCGCCTTTTGTTCCCCGTGGGGAGGCGGGGCGCCCCTCCGCAGCCGGGCTGCCCGCCGCGCCCCTGAGCGCCACGCTTTGGGGCGGCTGGGGGACACCCCGCCCCGAGCCCCGCGCCATCCCCGCCCCCGGGAAGGGGGCGCGGCGCAGCGGGCCGGCCCGGCGGCGGCGGCGCGGGCAAGCGGGCAGGCTGCTTCTCTCCTCTCCTTCCCTCCTCCCTCACGGAGCCTGCGGACGGACGGGCATGGTCGGCTGAGGGAGGCGGCGGCGGCGGCGGCGGCAGCGGCGGCCGCAGCGGCAGCGGCAGAGGCAGCGGAGGGCATGTCCCTGGCGGGAACCCCGGCCCCCTGAGTCGCCTGCACGGGGGTCCCCCCTCTGTCCCCTCCCTCTCCAGGCGCCATGGACAAGCTGCCGCCGTCCATGCGCAAGCGACTCTACAGTCTCCCGCAGCAGGTGGGACCTAAGGCTTGGATCATGGACGAGGAGGAGGACGAGGAGGAAAGTGACAAGGACACCCGCAGGAAGAGCATCCGTCTTCGGCCCCTGCCCTCGCCCTCGGCGGCTGCGGGTGGTGGGGAGCCCCGGAGCGCGGCCCCAGGCATCATGGAGACTGAGGTGGGCAGCCGTAGTGGCGGCGGCGGCGGTGGCGCGGCCAAGTCCAGCACCAACGGGGACTGCCGGCGCTTCCGAGGTAGCCTGTCTTCGCTGACCAGCCGAGGCGGCGGCGGCGGTGGCGGCGGCGGCGGTGGTAGTGGTGGTGGTGGTGGTGGCGGCGGCGGCACAAGCTCCAGTGGCGGTGGTGGTGGCGGCGGGAGCAGCCACCTGCGCGACTCGGCAGAGGAGAAGCGCCTCATAGGCGAGGGCGATGCGTCCCCCTGCGAGGACAAGAGCCCCCCGGGCCTGGACGGGGAGCCCGAGCCCCCGGAGTCCCTGGGGCAGTCCCCGATGCCCTCTTGCTCTGCGGAGCAGCCCTCCGGCGCCTCTGCCACCTGCATCAAAGTGGAAGGAGGGTCAGGGGGCGACCAGATCGTCCCTGACGATGAGGCGAGGCTGGGCCAGGCGGGCTTCATGCAGCGCCAGTTTGGAGCTATGCTCCAGCCAGGGGTCAACAAATTCTCCTTGAGGATGTTCGGCAGCCAGAAGGCCGTGGAGCGCGAACAAGAAAGGGTTAAGTCGGCCGGTTTTTGGATTATCCATCCTTACAGTGACTTCAGGTAAGAAGGATTGGGCCCCAGCCCTACTGCCCCCCACCCCCTCCACACACACTTTGGGCACACTTCTCCCCACCATCTACCCACCTCACCAAGCTTTTGGCTGAGCCAACTTTTCTCTCCCTCAGTGGGTTGAGAGAGAAGCCTGCACCCTCAGATGTGCTCCTGATATATCCAGGGAACTTTTGTGCCGGTGTGTGCCCAGCTTCCCTCCCCAGCCTTTCTCTGGCCCATCAGACACAGGGCACCCCTGGGGCTAGGACAAAGCAGGAGGTGGAGAAGATCCTCAGAAGCAGGGGAGGGGGCAGATTAGCAGAGCCTAGCCCACCCAGCCTGCTTCGCTTAGGCAGCCCTGTCTCTGCTGGCCAGCCCTGCTGAGGCCCTAGTGATCTGGACACCAGGGGCTACAGCCCCATGAGGCCTACCGAGTTAAGAGAGAGAGGTCCAGTGAGAACTGCATGCAGCAGCAGTTACCGCACTGGCATCAAGTCACAAAGCTTAATGGGGAAACAGGGAAGGCACCACTACTACCTCTGCAGGGGATCCTCACCCTGGGGCCTCTGGGCCCAGAGAAGTTTATTTGTAGGTATCCGTGGGGGGCCCTGGCTCAGAGCCCTGGGAGTTGAACACTGGCTCTTGGGGGGACAGTCTGTTGCTTGCCAGGGGAACCACTGAATAATTTGAAGAGTAGAGCTGCTGTGGTGCCTGCCTTAGGGTCTGGGACCCCGATGAAATGAGGCGACACCTACCTACATCCCCGACCTACCCTAGCATCAGATCAGGCTATGAGCTCAGAGCTTCTTGGCTAGTTTAGGTCCAAAACAAGCAGGGCTGAGTGACCTTGTCGGATGCTCCCAGCAGGATACCTAGCTTGCTCATGGGAAGAGGCTGTCCCAAGAATTCGGGAGCATTCTGGACATCTCTGGTGCCCCAGATGGCCGCAGGGATTGGTCTCCACCCTGGGGCAGTCACTGGCCTCCATTGGTTTTGAGTGATGATGACTAGAAGGTTTCCCGTCCCCCAATATCATCCCAGTGCTCTGGGTCTGAGCAGCCAAGTAGCCATCAAGTCTGGTGGGATGTTTCCTGAAAAGTAAAGACTGTCTATTGATTCCAGGTCCTGGTGCTGGCCAGCTGAGGTCAGGAAAGCATCTTCTCTGGACATCTCAGGCTGGGTTCTGGGCACCAGGCTGGGCAGGGGCATTTCCATCAGCTCTAGTGAGGGTAGAGGGGGTGCAGCCTGTCTCGATTTCAGCCTGGGACTCTTCAGCATTGTCTTTTCTCTAAGCCTTCCCCTCTTTCTCTTCCTCTCTCCCTCCCTCCTTCCTTGTCTGCCTATCTTAATGAGCGCTTTCTCAGCTCAGAGCCTTCTTTGCAAACTCCAGGGAAGCCAGGTTTGTAATGAGAGCAAAGACATTTTTCATCCAATGAGAGAGATTTCTCTTGCTGGGAATGTCCAGTGAAGCCACATTCTCTGCTTAAAATAGGCAGTGAGCAGGGACCTCTTTGTATTTGGGGACTGTTTGCCTCTGCCGTTCTCCCCAAAGGGTGGAGAGGGGAGATCATTGATCTGTAGGGCAGGCCAAGCAAACAGTGGCAGATGCCAAGTTGTGTGGCAAAGCCCCAGGGTTTCCTGAGACACTGCCACGTGCCACCTTTGGCTCCCCAGTGCCACCCTCCTGAAGATCGGCTTCACCTCCCATCATATGACAGGAGCAAGCTTGTGAGAGAAGGTGGCAGGACTTGTATCTAAGTGGGTTGCTTGGTTGATGATGCCCTGAGTGTCTTTGAACCCTTTTGACCTCTGAAAGGAATCAAAGATGCATGGGAGTACTAGAAGGACTAACAGGGAGACCCTGAGCCTTAACATGCCAGCCCAAAGACCCAGATTAGGACCACAGTCTCTCCCCTGGCTACCAACCCACCTGCCCAAGCATGTCTTTATGTGGGGGCTATTGCTGGCTGACCTTAATCATGCTGGTGCATATCTATTCATACATCAATCAACAAGTGAGCATTTATTAAGCACCTTTGGGGTACCCATTTCTATGGCCTTAGTGAAACACTTTCATTGGTTCTTTCCCTGACTTTCCCCCCATCCAGTTAACTCCCCCCACTATCTTCTACACACATGGAAGGAAGACTCCTCACCCAGGGCATTGAAGACCTAGGACCTAGTTGTTTTCCCTCCCTTTATCCTTCCCCTTCCTCTTCCCATGCCCAGATGGCCTCCTTATCCATATCAAATGAGATAATGTATTTAAAGCACTTTGTAAACCGTAAGGTACCATAAAAGTGTTGCCCACATGTGTATATATATATATATATATAAATTATCAATGGGTCCATTCACTAATCCTTCATTCCTGCAATGAAATCTCCCTGCTACACACTCCTGGGAACAGAGCAAGGGAAAGACCATGTCCAGACTTATGATTGACAGCAAGAGAGGAACAAGTCAGTTTTATCTGAAATGGTTGATCAGGGCTCTGATTTTGGGGGTGGAAGCCTTGGTTTCTGCAAATCTTGGGACAGAGTAGACAAGACATTTAGTGTTCTGCTTCACTGACACCTTCCTTAGCCAGACTAGCCATCCCATTTCTCTATCACTTTAAGGCTTCTAAGGTTCTTTTCTCCTTAGGCTTAAGTATGATTATCCCCATTTTATAGATGAAGAGACTGAGTCTCAGAAACATTATTAAGCAATTTGCCTATAGTCATGCAGTCAGTAAGCCTCTGAGCTGGGATTTGAATCCAGGTTTTCCTAGATTTATTTTCCTCCTCCACTCTTCTACTCTCTTCCAAACGTTGGGCTCTCTCAGGATCTCAGAGGTCCTGGGGGCTGACATATTCCTGGCCACGTTTTCATCCATAGTCTCTAAGACTCTTTCACCAGGCAGCCCAGCCCCCTCTGGGCACTAGTTACTGGAGTTTATTCCTGGCCCATGGTTGATTGCACACCAGCACAACTCCAGTCTACGTATCCCACAGAAAGATTTATGAAAGCACTTTCTCTGGACAGTTGGAGATTTATTCATAATTTTTAACGGGGAGGAAGCATTGATCCAGCAGAATTGGTTTAATAAAGAAAAGCTGGCACACCATGATAGATTGAGTTTGCGGTTTGGAGTTCAGGCGATCTGTGGCAGCCGCCGTTCCCAGCATCGACAGCTCCCTGGAGAGTGACTAAGGTGTGCGTTACCAGAGGCCTGGATTGGTGTGAAACTCGGAGGGCCCAGAACAATCCGGGATGTGATTCCAGATCCCCTTCTTCTGGGACTGCCTTGGTCTCTTCCTTGTCATGAACTCTTCTTCCTATTGGTTCCTTTAGCCCTTTCTTCTATTGTTAGTCTGTTTTGAGAGTCAGACCTTCCCTTCTTCCTGATTTTTAACTTTTTTTTTTCCCCTAAGAAAAATAGGCCTGGTATTTTGGTTTCTGGATGTCTTCTACCCCACTGGCTTTTCCCTTTATTTGTACCCTGCCCTTCCAAGGCCCTGGCAGAATCCCTTGCTCCCAGCAGATACTGGGTGGTGACATTCAGGGTAACTGGGGACAAGGCACTCCTGGAGATGGTGGCCCCCCAAGGGGTGGAAACTTTAAACAAGTGAAACAGACATTCAAAATAGTCCTTCAAGGGGGGGAGAGAGAGAGAGAGAGAGAGAGAGAGAGAGAGAGAGAGAGAGAGAGAGAGAGAGAGAATACAGGCCGGTGCTTAGGAACGGAGCTGACCTTAACCAAGAATTCCATGTCGGGTGTTTGAATCAGTCCCCCTTGATTAGTAATGCACATTGAGGGTTTGTGTGTGCGCCTGTGTGCTTCTGTTGTACATATGCCTAGAGCATCTGGATTTATGTGCCCAGGTCTGTCGGTGTGTGTGTGCCTGAGGACCTGGGCGCCTGGGTCTTTGTGTGCTTGTATCTGTGTGTGTACTTGCGTTTGCTCGTTATTCGCGTCTGGATCCGTGTGTGTTTACATGTGTGCCAAGCCTCTGGGTCTTTGTGTGTGTGTGTATTTGCTTGTGTGTCTGTGTGTGTGTGCATGCCTATATTTTACTTCCAAGAAGGTCACCAGCCAGGCTACGGTGAGGGCCAGCTTCTTCTGGCTGTGACCTCCCTCCGAATTCCCTTCGTTTATCTTCTGGTGCTCGGTGTGGGAAGGTGATGCCTGGGGAATCTCCCTGTGGGGAATGAGGGAGAAGACAGCAGCCCAGTTTTCCATACTTAGTCAACAAGCATTTATTAGGCACCGGGCACTCTACTAATGGCTGAAGATATCAAGAAAAGTCCCCAAGCCTGCCCCTGCCCTCAAGGAGCTCACATTTTGAACAGTTTCTTCAACTTTAAAATATAAATAATCCTGGCTCCTCCTTCCCAGAGTGGACATGAGGATTAAATGAGGTAATATTTATTAGCAAAGACTGGCACATAGCAGATACCTAATAAATGTTTATTCTTCTCCTTCGAAACTGGAGGTCCATGAACTCGATTTTAAAGAGGATTTTGGTAACTATATTTGATTATAATGAGTTTCCTTTGTCGTCCCTCTGGGCTTTATTTTATGCCTTTCAAAACAGGATTTTGAGGAGGATCTATAAAATTCACCAGACAATGCCCAAGGGATCCAGGACACAAAAAAGTGGAGAATGCTTAGAATGGAGAAAACAAGTGATAAACCCTATCATAGCTGCCTTCACTTACAGGACAGAACAAATGATTTTTCTTTTTGTCCCTGATGCTCCTGGAATGAATGTTTCACCTGAAGTTCTCAGCTCATTTCCTTGGAAGACCCCAAAGCAATGCTTTCTGCCCTTATGTATTAAGGCTGTAGTTCTCCAAAAGGTTCTTGGGAAGAGACATCCTTAGCCAAATAGAGGACGTTGAATATGGCAGGGAAGAAGGCTTTCCTGCCTCAGCTTCTTGTGAATTCTTGTCCCTTTTGACTTGCTGACCTGGGAAGAGAGGATGCTTCCTTGAGCTCCTACTGTGGCCACCTGCTATTTGTCTAGAAGCCAGGCATAATTCCCCTCCTTGTCTCCTTTATCCTTTGACCCTTGGCTCTGTCTTCAAAAAGAGGGACACTTCAGCACTAATCTTCAGAATCCCTGAGGGTCCTGGAATTTCCCTGTGGTATTTATTTGCTGCCCAAGAACTAACAGTGAAGAATGTGGGCTGGGGTCAGTGGAAAGCATGGCTCCTAGGACTGGTCTGGGTCCTACTTGTCAGGGAGATAATGGAGAAGGGTGGAAGAGTGGGGATCCTAGGGAATGAGGCAACATTTTCTAGCTATTTCTGGCTCTTATTCATCCATCTTCTCCCTGAGCTATCCTGGAAGTGACAGTGTAGAGAGAATGTATTGTACTTGGATTCTATTGCCCATGAGCTGGAACCCTTATAGTAATACTAATAATAATTTCAAGGAGGAAAAAGCTAAGGGGAGGATGAAGAAGGGAAGAGAAGAAGAGATAGAGGAAGGAGGAGGCTGGTGGCTGGTCTCATCAGGCTGACCTGCCTAATATGACCAAAGGTAAGTCAGTCAGCAGATATTTATAAGCATCTATTATGCGCCAAGTGCTTTCCTTGGGGAAGGGGAAAGAAGCTATTCCTCAGGCTGCCTAGGACTCCTGGGAGTGACTGTCAGTGTGGGTTCAAAGCTTCCAAGATGGAACAGACAGTTAGCTGCAGGGCTAGTGGGGAGGGAGGAAGAGGAGCCAGGATTCAAAGGGGAATTCCAAGGTTAGCTGTCTGAAAGGTGCTGTCAGCTTGCTGTGCCAGGCCAGGCCAGGCAGCTTTCTTGAGCTCTGAAGACGTGCTAACCCTGGTCTCTGGGGATCAAACTGTCCATTTATTGTAGATTCCAGGCCAGACCTCCTGGAAGAGCCCAACTTCTAGCTTTCTCAGGGAGGAGCTTAGAACTCAGATGCCTGTGGGTTGCTTGCTGCCTGCATTCAGGGGGGCTCCTTGGCTTCTAGACTTGTGCATTTGTAGGAATGAAAAGGTGGTCTCTCTCTCTTTCTCTGTTTGTCTCTCTCTCCCTCTCCCTGCTCCTCTTCCTCTCTCTGTCTCTCTCTCTCTGTCTCTCTCTCCCTCTCCCTCCTCCTCTCTCTCTCTGTCTCTGTCTCTCTCTCCTTCCTCCTCCTCCTCTTTGTCTCTCTCTGTTTCTATCTCCTTCCTCCTCCTCCTCCTCCTCCTCCTCCTCCTCCTCCTCCTCCTCCTCCTCTTCCTCTTCATCTGTCTCTCTGTCTGTTTCTGTCTGTCTGTCTGTCTCTGTCTCTCTCTCTGGCAGTCATGATCCGTGTCCTAAGCAATGGAGTTTGGAATTCAGGTCAGTTCAAGTCAGAAGTCTTTCCCAGAGATCCCCAGCTGAGTGCTGAAGAGGGACTCAGTGGATGGAGAAGATGCTGGATGGCCCCTTATTGAAAGGTCAGGTAGTTCATTCTGATGGTCCTCTTCTCTTGCCTTCCACTGAGCCAATTTAACTGCTGGCAGATACATTGCCTTCAGTTTTCACCTTGGCCCTGTGGAGGTCCTGAACATTGATGACCAAGAGGATCACGGTCCTCTGCCCCATCGCAAGGACAATGCCAGTTTCTCTAACACGCCAAGCCTAGCACCACCCACTGGACAAAGACAACTATATATTTTGGTCCTCATCTATCCCATTTCCTGTAACTTAGTTTCCTCTTCACCCAGAGTTCATTCTTCCCTCACTAGAGGCCTGACAGACGGAGAGCAAAAATATTTTTAATTCTTTTTTTCAAAAAAGCATTTATCATCTTTCCTTCCCACCTTCCCCTCTCCCAATTAAAAAAAGAAACCAACTCAAAGAACAAAACCCCTTTTAACAAGCATGCTTAGTCAAGCCAAACAAACCTCCATATAAATTCTTTCCCTTCTTAATGCCTCTTTCTAAAGATTTTTAAATTAAAATTTAGCTCCAACCCACCCTCCTGCCTGAGACCAGTCCATAAGATTCCTTGGAAACAGGGCTAGATTTGGAGTCAAAGTCTCTCTATCCCAATCCGGACTCTGCCACATCTGTTCGCGTGACCCTGCGTAGATCTCTTAGCCTCTGTTTTACCACCTGCAGAAGGGAATGATCTCTAAGGTTTTTTGCCTCTCTCGATCTAGACTCCTAGGATTTGTAGGCAGATTATCTCCTTGAAGGCAGGGATTGTCTTTTGCCTCTTTGTATCCCCCACGCTTAACACAGTGCCTGGCACACAGTAGGTATTCGATAAAAGTATATCGAATCCACCGAATGAACGAAAGAACTCCCATCCCTCTCGTTTCCAGGACTTCTTACTGCTTGCTCTCTCGACCATATGGCAGCACTTGATTATATTTCTGTTGGTTCTAACCAGAATGTGAACCTCCAAACAACCCCCAAAGCCAAGCCACCGACTTCTCTCCTTGTCTCGCCAGCTTACTGAGTTGTTAACATATTGGGGCTCGGTTAATGCTTGTGGATTAAATTCAGTAGGCAGGACTGAGCCCCGGCAGTCTGATAACACTGGCATCCTGGAAACTCGGGTTAATAAATATCTCCCTCCTGTTGGTCAGGGCTTTTTCCTGTTGTGCCTCTGGCCAGCCCTGTCTGCTGCTCCCTGGATCAAATCCATCCTTCCAAGACAAGACGTGTTAATTAATGTTGGGAGTAGGGTGGCCGCGGGGTCCCCATTAATCAATTAGGTTTCCGTGGACCGTGGCATCTCTCCGGTCTCCAGGAAGAATCAGAAGGTAAAAAGGGGCCAAGGTGAGCGGGATGGGGGTGGGCGAGGAAGGACAAAGTCGCTTAGGCAGAGGGAGATTTCCAAGAAGGAGCAGATTGGTGCCAGTGAGCTAGCCCAGAGGTGACACCAGGCACCGAGAGGAGTGCCGGGCTTTGGAGTGGCTCTCCTGACAGCCAGAAGGATGATAGCAGAATCAGTAATGATAGCCAGTCCCATTAGCACCACTGTTGTTTTAATCAAAAAGCCTACAATCTGCCCAGGCAGCTTAAGGCTGAGATAGGAAATGGAGTCCTGAGATGACAGCCCCTGCAGGGTCCTCCCCCCACCCTCACCCTAGAAGCTGCCCACTCATCTCCTGCCCCCTCCCAATCCCAGTCAGGAGAGATGAGCCGGGAGAAAGGCACACAGCAGCGATCGGTGCCGCCGGTTCAGTCATTGATCCCCCCTGAGTGGGCACATGCTTGTGACCGGCACAGTCCTAGGCACTGTGGGGGGAATAACGGGAAACTGCAGACCCAGACTCTGACCTCAGAGAGCGTATGTTCTAGGAGAGAGCAGACAGAACATTCACGCAAAAAACATCTCAAGGACCCTTCAAAAGCTGTCTATAATCAAGTGCCAATTAATGTTAACTGTGTTCAGGCAGCTCCTACTTTAAGCAAATCTGACATAGGAAATGCAGAATTTCTAAGCAAGATAAATTACTGTGCATTGGGGGTGGGGAGTCTTCACTTTACAGGAGGATTCACCCCGGGGTTCCTTTAAATAGCAAGTTCTTCCAGTGCATTTATGGCACAGGTTAATTTATTTTCAGTGCTTTGGACCCACTTGGGCATTAATGCTGATGGGATGCAGAAAAAAGGGAGATCAATCTGGTGGGATTAATCAAAGAGAGCTTCCTAGAGGAAGGACCTTTCTGAAAGATGTTTCTCCCTGTTGTCTATCATCGGTCGGTCAATAAGCATTTACTGAGCTTCTCCTGGGTGCTTGGGCCTGGGTGCAAATCCCTGGGATGCAGAGAAAGGCAAAAGAAAGGCCCTGCCCTTGAGGAGCTCACAGACTGATGTTTCAGTGTCATTCCTGCCCTGAGTCTGGCTTATTTGAAAGCTTAGGAAATGGGGCGTGAGAGCATCTGCAGCAAAATTTATCAGGAAAAAGATGGGTTCATATTGGTGATCTTCCCCGCCCCCACCCCCACTTTCCCTCCCAGTATGGAAATTTCCTCTGTCCCTTCAGAAAGGCGATTTCTGTGACTCCTGGTCTCGGAGAGTTACTGAGGGCCCTGAAGAGGCTAAGCGGCTTCCCCTGCTCACAGAATTAGTATGTGTCAGAGGCACGAAGGGAACCGGGTCTTCCTGATACCAAGGCATGGCATTATCCACTCCATCATATGGTCTTCAGTGTTTGGAGAGAGTTGAACAACTATATGCAATTTCTAATACCCTTTGCCAAGTCCAACCATGTTTCTCACCTGCTCATTAAACCTCTCTGGCTCCCTACTACCTCCAGATGCCTCTGCTGGGCACCTAAAGCCCGTCCTAATCTGACTGCGGCTCTCTTCCCAGGCTTGGAACACACTCTTGCCCTTCGTCCGTGCTACATTCTGGCCACATTGGTTTATTGCTGATCCAGAGCTCAGCAGTCCAGACCAACCATGTGTCTCTGAGCCCTGCGGCAGGCTCCTTTCTCAGCTGTGCCTCTTGGAATGCCTGACTTTTCTTCAAGTTTCTCTTTTCATGGGCAGCTTACTGGTATCCTTGGTGGTCAGTGCTTCCAATTTTCCTCCTTCTCCAGTTAATGTGTGTGTGTGTGTGTGTGTGTGTGTGTGTGTGTGTGTGTGTGTGTATTTGTTGTTGTTCAGTCTGACTCTTTGTGATGCCATTTGGGGTTTTCTTGGCAAAGTTACTAGAGTGCTTTGCCATTTCCTTCTTTAGCTCATTTTACCAATGAGGAATTGAAGAAAACAGGGTTAAGTGACTTGCCCAGGATCACACAGCTTGGAAGTGTCTGAGGCTAGATTTGAACTCATGATGATGAGTCTTCTTGATTCCGAACCCAGGGCTCTATCCACTGAGTCACCTAGCTGCTCTCTCTCTCTCTCTCTCTCTCTCTCTCTCTCTCTCTCTCTCTCTCTCTCTCTCTCTCTCTCTTTCTTCTCCCTCTCCATATATATACATATATACTCTGTTTATATTATGTATATCACCTCTCCCCCTCCTAGTACAATGCAGACTCCTTCAGGACATAAGGAATTCTCTCTCTCTTTCTCTCTCCCCCCTCTCTCTCTTTCTTCCCCTACTCCATATATATAATATTATATATGCACATATATATACTCTGTTTATATTATCTATATCACCTCTCCCCTCCTCCTAGTACAATGCAGATTCCTTGAGGACATAAGGAATTCTCTCTCTCTCTCCCCCCCTTGCTCTCTTTCTTGCCCCCTCTATATATAGTATAATATAATATATGTATGTATATATATGCATACATATATATATATACACTCTGTTTATATATCCGTATCACCTCTCCCCTCCTCCTAGTACAATCCTTCAGGACATAAGGACTTTTGCAATTTCTTTGTGGCTTCTGCACTAACACCCCCCTAGCAGGGGCTTAATGAAAGCTCGTTAAACTAAACGGGTTTGGCCCCGTAGACAATGTAAGAATTGTGCCTCCTGTCCCTCTTCTGCTTTTCTCTGGATCCCTGGATTCTTGTGTCCGACCCGCAGTGGTTGGAATGTACAAATAATGCTGGACTCTCTTTGAGAAATGTCAGCGATGGCCTTTGCCTGCCCTGCATTTGGGTCAGGATTCAGATTGATGTAGGGAGTGTATTCCTGAAAGGGGAGGCTTAGGTAGAGATGCTCGTGTCCCCCTCATTTGTCCCTCTTTGTACCTTACACCACCTTCAGAAGCCTTTGGTTGGTAGGAACACCTCTAAGTTATGAACCCCATGTTTCTGGAGGCTTGAGGACAACTTTTGGTTGACTGACGGTAGCATCCGCCATATACAAACGCCCTCACTCTCCATTAGACACTGGGATCATAATCACAGAACCTCAGATTTGGAAGGGACCTTAACTAATACCTTAAGAATGGTTAGTGAGATGGAAGCAGCTGGGTGACTCAGTGGATTGAGAGTCAGACCTAGAGATGGGAGGTCTTGGGTTCAAATCTGGGCTCAGATACTTCCTAGCTATTTGACCCTGCACAAGTCATTTAAATCCATTGCCCAGCCCTTACTGCTCTTCTGAGTTGGGACCAATACACAGCACTGATTCTAAGATGGAAAGTAAGGTTCTGAAAAACAAAAAAGGTAAACCAGAACCCAAGGTGAAAATAGAGACGTAGTGCGATGGTCAGTGTACTGGAGAAATAAGGCACAGGAAACAATTTCAGAATAATAGACAATAAAATAATAGAACAATAGGATAATAATAACAGACTCTTTTGCTATTGTTGTGGAAAAGATGTGGACTAGATAAAAAGACAATTAGACTCAGAACTGTATGAATAACCAGACCTAAAGAATTGTCACTGGGCTATAGGGGAGAGAACACTGGGCTTAGAATCAGGAAGACTTTTCATCATGAGTTCAAATCTGTTCCCAGACATTTCCTAGCTGGATTCCCCTGGACAAGTCACTTCACCTTGTTTGCCTCCATTTCCTCATCTGTAAAGTGAGCTGGAGAAGGAAATGGCAAGCCACTTCAGTGTCTCTGCTGAGAAAACCCCCAATGGGGTCAAGAAGAGTTGGACACAACTGAGCAACAACAAACCATAGTCCTTAATGGCTCCATGCTAACTTGGGAGCAGGTGTTGAGTGGAGGCTCCAGGATTTCACTGCACCTTGTGCTGCTCACAGTCTTCATCAGTGACTTGTACATAGATGAATGATCCGCTTATCAGATTTTCAGATGACACAAATCTGAGAGGGAAAGCTAACACTCTGGATGACAGGATTTTTTAAAAGATCTCGGTGGAACCAAACCATGATAAATAATAATAGGGACAAAGGAAGATGTGTTCTACCTAACTGCATCCCCACCTCTTCTCCTCTTCTCCCTCTCCTTCTCTCTCCCTCCTTCTCCCTCTCCTTCTCTCTCCCTCCTTCTCTCTCTCCTTTGCGCTCTCTCTCTCTCTCTCTCTCTCTCTCTCTCTCTCTCTCCCTCTTTCCATATATATGCACATATCTTCTGTTTACATATCTACAGCTTCACAGGGCCAAAATGAAGGAAACAGCAGATGAAATGGCTAGGTAGCCATTTACCTGAAAAAGATCTGGAGTTTTTAGTGGATTACAAGTCCCAAGCGTGATATGACAGCCCAGAAACCTACTACTGTCTTAGATCAAATCAAGAGAGGCATCATATGCAGGTTCAGGAATGGGAAGGTCTTTTTTTATTTTTTCAACAACCCTGACCTTCCATCTTAGAATCAATACTACGTATTGGTTCCAAGGCAGAAGAGCAACAAGGGCTAGGCAATAGGGGTTAAGTGACTTGCCCAGGGTCACACAGCTAGGAAGTGTTTGAGCCACCCAGCTGCCCCCAGGAATGGGAAGGTCTTGATAAACTCTACATCAAGAATATTGGCTTTACTCCAGGACAGGCCATTTTAGGAGCATAGATAAAGCTGGAGAGCATTCAGAAGAGGGCAACCAGGATGGGCAATTTATTTGGAGACTCTCCTGTGGACAGGGGTTTTGGTTTGTTCTGTTTCACCCCAGAGGATGGAACTAGGAGCACCAAACTCTGTTAGATGGCATAATGTTTACAACGCTGGGCCTGGAGTCAAGAAGACTTGAGTTCAACTCCAGCCTTAGACATTTTATTAGTAGTGAAGTCCTGGCTACATAGATCACGTAACCCCTCCTCAGTTTACTCATCTGTAAAATGGGGATAATAATAGCCCCTATCTCCTTGGATTATTGTGAGTATCAAATGAAAAAATATTTGTGTAATGTTGGGCAAACCTTAAAGATTTTGCTACTATTAACTAGGAGGAATGGGTAAAAGTTGCATAGAGGTGAATTTTGTCCTAGTGTCAGGAAAAACTTCCTAATAAAACTGTACCCCAAATCAATGGGTCTCCTCTGGAGGCAGGAGTTCTCAAGTTGAGGCTAGATGATTGCTTGTCTGGTGTCATATAGACGGCATTCTTAAGATGTTGATGGAGATCGCTTCCAAATCTGGAATTTGGTATTTATGATCCTAGTGTCTATTGGGGTGAGAGGGTGGTTTCCACACAGTGAACATTGTCATCTGATTGTAGTGGAAGGAGTGATGTCTGCCCCAGTTCTAAGACCTCCACAATGTCTACTTCCACTGCCTTTTTGACTTTTAGAACAAACTGTCCTCTTTTGCCCTTTCCACGGGGCACACTGTAGGTGCTAAATAAATGCTTATTCCCTTCCTTAAAAAAATGAGATTGGGAATGGAGAAAGTGAGACTGGAGATTCTGACACTTGAGCAAATTGGAAACTAAACTCTGTCCACCCTGCCTTTGGGATCGGGCTGCATTTCCAAGGTCAGCCCTAAGTGTGTAGAGACAAGTGTAGAGAGTCAAAGGCGAGGGACCCTCCAGGCATCCAAAGATGACTCAGGGTTGTAACACACTAGGTCGATTCAATTCAACAAGTAGACACTCATTAAGTGACTGTTAAGTGCCAGGCATTCTACTTGGCACTAGAGATACAAAGACAAAGAGAACAACAGTCTTGCCCTCTGGGAGCTTATATTCTGTTAGGGGAACACAATAGGCACATAGATAAACATATACGAAGTTTCTGTGCTGGAGAAGGGGAGAGGAGCACCAACAGCTCCAAGGAAAGACTTCTTCAAGGAGGTGGTATTTGGGCTGAGCTTTCAAGTGATCCTGGGGTTTGGGAAGGAAGAGGTAAGGGGAGAGATCATCCAGGTTGGAGGGACCACCAAAGGAATGGAGGTGGGAGGTGGCATGTCCTATACAGAAACAGTAAGTAGGTCAGTTTTACTGGAATGCAGAGTGTGTAAAGGGAATTAATCATGAATCAGAATCATCATGGAAAAAGACTTGGGTCAGATAGTGAAGGGCTTTAAAGGTCAACGAGGGCAGTTTTTTTTTCATAGTGTCAAAAGGGAGCTGTTGAAGCTCCTTAAGCATAGGTATGTCATAATTTCATTTGTACTTTTGGAATATTAATTGGGCAGCTGTATGGAGGATGGACTGAAGTGGAGGGGGGAGTCTAGAGATAGAGAGACCATTGAGGAGGCTGTTGATTCTAAGAAAAAAATGATGAAGAATGATTAGGGTGGTTGGGATATGAATAGAATTAGAATCAATAGATTCCACTGATCATCTGGGTGTTGCAGTGGATAGAGTACCAAGACCGAAGTCAGGAAGGCTCATTTTCTGGGTTCAAATCTGGCCCCAGATACTTACTAAGTATGTGACTCTGGGCAAGTCATTTAACACTATTTGCCTCAGTTTCCTCATCTGTAAAATGAGCTGGAGAAGGAAATGGCAAACCATTCCAGGATCTTTGCCAAGAAAACCCCAAATAGGGTCAAGAAGAGTAGGACATGACCGACAAATGACAGAATTGGCAATTGAATATGGAAATAGGGCAAAAGAAAGGAAGAGGGAAGACTCTATGATGGTGATGGCAAACCTATGATATATGTGTCAGCACTGACACGTGTAGCCATTTTTGATGACACGTGGCCACATACAGAGAAGTATGGGGCCACATGCCGAAGATGAAACATTTGCTGTCGTGTAGTGTAGACACTCTGTGCACTATAGATGACAATTCTACTCATATTCATTTACTTATTTTGGTTTATTAAATAGTTATATATTGCAATTATACATTTTTGTTATTTAAATTATAAATATTGTGAAATTATTTTTCTCGAAGTGACACACCACCCGAGTTATACTCGTTTTTTTGGCAGATTTTGACACACTAAGCTCAAAAGGTTGCCTATCGAGCATGATGATGAGTCTTTAATTATGACCTGGAAGATTGAAAGGATGGTGAGACCCTAGAAAGGACTAGGGAAATTAGGAGGAGGGGCAGGTTTTTGGGAAAAGATAATGAGTTCTAATTTGGATATGCTGAATTTGAGATGCCTATGGGATATCCAGGAGAAGATTTTGAATTGGGACTTAGGAGAGAGATGCAGGATTGATACAATCTTCTGCAAAGAACTGGTTGTTGAACTCCCAGGGAGTTATCAGAGTATATAAAGAGAGAAGAATAGAGCCCTGGGTATGTTCACTCCTAGGAATGGGACATGGGTTATGTCCAGAGAGAGAGAAAGGGGGAAAGAGAAAAAAAGGAAGAGAGAGAGAGAGAGAGAGAGAGAGAGAGAGAGAGAGAGAGAGAGAGAGAGAGAGACAGAAATTCCAAATATGGCCTCAGACACTTTCTAGTTGTAGGGCCCTGGGCAAGTCACTTAACCCCCATTACCTAAATCTTAATTTCTCTTTTGCCTTCAAACCAATATACAGTATTGATTCTAAGATGGAAGGTAAGGGTTTTTTTTTAATGAAGAGGGAAGTAATGAGGGGGAAAACACAGAGAGAGCAGAACCAAGAAGAGAGACAGAGATACAGAAAGAATTCAGACTTCAGTCCATGTTTAGGTCTCAGTACTAGGACCATCCATAATAATTCCCAAGTAAACTAGGAGCTCCTTGAGTCAGCGACTCTATGGTGGTATAGGGACTTAGTTCTGGGCATATAATAAGCATAGTCATGTCTCTCACAAAGCTCAGATGTAGAGGTCTTTCTGCCCACTTCTCCCACCCACCAGGGTCAGCGCAGCACTCAGCCTCCACATTTGATGGCATCAGCTGGGTGTGGTGCTGATAATTGGCTGTTCAATGATTTTATGTCTGTCTAAGCATTTCTCCTTGTGGGTGGATGTGTTATGTCTGTGTGAATGAGTCTTTCAGAAATGAATACATAACACAGGGGAATGGCTAATAATACATTGTCTTTTACGTCTTTGTCAGGGAGGATGCCCCAGCTCAGGAAGTCATATCCCAGCATCACGGGAAAGAGAAAGAGGGTAGAAACCAGTAGGAAATGAATGAGACTGTCGGAGGCTCATTCACTGACCTCCTGCCTGGCAATGAATAGATGAAACCTTAAATTCTTCTTGGAGTTTGGTTCATAAAAACAAAACAAAACAAACAAACAAAAAAAAAACAAGCAACATCCATCAGTGTGGATGTATAGCTAGAGATTTGGACTTCCAGCACCATAGGAGTGCTCTATGACCTTGGGTAGGACACCTAAGTTTCATGAGGCTCAGCTTTCCTTCCTAGCTCTCTTGTGTGTCAGTTACATTACCATTCCTCCATCATCCAAACCAAAAACATGGAGTTCAAATCTGGCTCCTCCTCCTTCTTCATTCCCCACTTTCAGCAATCACCAAGTCTTGTCAATTCTCTATGCTCTCTTCTCTAATTTTTTTCATCCCCTCATATTTACCACCCAAATTCATGCCCTCATTGCCCTTAAGCCAGCAAACAGCATCTTTCACAGCTCCCACCCTCAATCCATTTGGAATACTGCAAGCATATTAATTTTTTCTAAGGCATGCTTTTCATCATGTCCCTCCTCCGCCTAAGACGCTGCCTATTTATTCCTGCCTCTGGGTCTTTGTTTATATCTTTCCTCCTTCCAGGAATGCTCTCCTCTTCTCATCCAGCTTAGTTGAAAGATCCATATTTGGAGAGATTTGGAGGCGAAGGACCCAGGTTCAAATCCTACATCTGCTACCTAATTCCTGGGTGACCTTAACCAAGTTGTATTTCATCTCTAGTCTTTAGTTTCCAAATCTGTAAAATCAAGGGATTGGCTTAGATGATCGCCAGAGTCTCTCTTGGTTCTGAATCTATGATCTTCTCTCAAAAATCTAACCATCCCTCAAGGCTTGCTCAGATTTTCCCTACTTCCTTCTTGACTTTTCCCAGCAGGCCTCTTCAGCTCATTTGAGTTTCTACTTAGCCCTTAATTACCCTATTGATACAAATATAAGCTACCTCTGAATATAGGTCACATTAAGAGCTGTACCCAGCATGAGGTGGATGGAGCTTTGCCCTAGGTTACCATCATGGAGGGTGGATACCTTTCCTCCCCACATCAATTCATCCCAGCACATTGCCTTGTGGCCCTCTAGTGGCATGTGGTGGGACTGCTCCTGAGCTTCTACTCTCAGGGTCCTTTCCCAGTGATGCTCTGGGACATATCTCATCACCTCTGATAGACTCTTAGTTGTACCACCCTAGTGGTGGATCCTTTTTTGTGCCACTGTGCTATCACTGCACCCACACTCTTACTTTAGGCACAGTTAAGGCTGCTTATGGCTCTGGACACATCATAGATTCAGGGATGAAAGGGAGCCCAAAGGTCATCTAGTCTACTCCCCTCATTTTACAGATGGGGAAACCGAGGCTAGAGAATTAAAATGACTTGTCTAAGGTCACAATGTCAACATCTATTTTAAAGTGGAGATAGATTGTAGGTAGGTAGGTAGGTAGATAGTAGATAAGTAAATGATAGGCTGAAAAATAGTTTTTTAAAATATATTTTAAAGATATTAAAGATATTTTAAAAATTTAAGATATTAAAGATATTTTAAAGATATAAAGAAAGAAAATTAGGCCTTTTAAATCACTGGTATAGGGAGAAGAGGACCTGAGACATCTATTCCTAGTTTCTATGGGGAAGCAATTCCACTAATATTTTTTTAAACCCTCACCTTCCGTCTTGGAATCAATACTGTGTATTGGTTCCAAGGCAGAAGAGTGGTAAGGGCTAGGCAATGAGGGTTAAGTGACTTGCCCAGGGTCACACAGCTGGGAAGTGAAATTCCATTAATATTGACTGAGGATTTTCTATGTGCCCATTCCTGTATAGGAGAAAATGGTAGAATTCATCTTCTTTACTGATTTCCCAATAAGGAACTCGCTCCACCAACTCATGCTGTCAATGGCTCAGCAATGTAGCATCCTAGAAAGTTGCCTAAGGCACTGGGAGGTCCAATGATTTGCTCAAGGTCATGCAGCCAATATGTATCTGAGGCAGGATTTGAATCCAAGGCTTTCCCACTTCAAGATCAGCTCTGTATCTGCTATGTTACACTTCATCTATGAAATTAGCATTATGTGTGTATACATGTGTGTACACAGAGATACATACATGTATTTTCACACATATGTATCTATGTATATGTCTATCTACCTATCTCATTGACCATTTATTAAGCACCCACTGTGTGCCAGGCAGTATACTAGAGGTTAGGGATACAAAGACAAAAAATGGAACAATTCATTCACTCAAGGACATATATCAGGGAAACAACATGTATGCAAATATATACAAAGTAGATATAAGGCAATTTGGGGGGTCATTCATATATGTGTATTTATATATATATATATATATATATATATATGCATATATGTATGTGTATATACAGACATGGTATCCCAAAACTCATCAGCACAGTTTTGAGCTATTAAAGCTTAAAATGGTCCAAAGACTTTTGAGATACCTTGTATATGCGCAGAAAAACAGACAGACAAACAGGTAGACATGCAGACAGACAGAAAAACAGATGATTGATAGCTGTACCATAGACAGGATTGATATTTAGATAGACAGATGGGCAGATAAATAGATTAAGAGATGAAAGAGACAGAGACAGAGTCAGAGACAGAGATGGAGACAGAGAAAGAGAGTGAGAGACAAAGAGAGGGAAAGAGACAGAGAGAGGGAGAGAGACAGAGAGACACAAAAAGAGACACACATAGAGTGAGAGAAAGAGAGTGAAAGAGAAAGAAAGAGAAAAGAGAGAGAGAGAGAGAGAGAGAGAAATGACAGATAAATAAAGGAGATATAGTCCAAACTGGACAGTTGGGTTTCTGAGGGGTTCCTGCCCCAGCTGGAGCTGAAGGGAGGAAGGGATGCGGGTCCTGAGGTAGCAGTAGTTGTTGTGAGAAGGCATTAGCAGCACATTGCATGCTCTGTGCTGTCTCTTCCCCAGGGAGGCTAGAGATAGGCAAACAAAAGCCAGTCGAAATGCACAGGCCACCCTCGGGTTTGTACAAGCCAGATGCTGTAGAAACATGTAGGCTACGTTCAGACCAGTACAGTTTATCCTGCCTCGTGTTCCCTCTCTTTGTTTCTCATTCCATGATGTTTGTCCCTATAATCAGATTATGTCTGTGCTCGGCAAGGGCAAGAAGGGTGATTTTTCCTTCTGCCTTCAGCCCAGTTCCCTGTCCAGGTAGAGGCACGTAGGAGGACTTCAGCAAACACTAATGGACTTGTTTCCTCATCTAGAAGGAAAAAAAAGATCAAAGCTTGTGCTCCTACATTCCTAACAGGTAAGGTGGTAGGGAGCACTTAGAGGAAAACCAGCGTGAGAAAGAGGAGTAGAATATCAATAATTTATTATATTTTTTAGACTAGGGGAAGCCAGGTAGCTCAGTGGATAGAGTGCCAGGCTTGGAGTCAGGAGGACCTGAGTTCAAATGTGGCCTCAGACACTTCCTCTTTGTGTGACCCTGGGCAAGTCACTTAATCCCATTTACCCAACCCTTGCCTTTCTGTCTTAGAGCTGTGAATAGCACAGAAGGTAAGGGTTTTAGATAGACAGACAGACAGACAGACAGACAGACATATAGACAGATAGACAGACAGATAGATAGATAGATAGATAGATAGATAGATAGATAGATAGATAGATAGATAGATAGATAGATAGATAGATAGATAAATGCATGCGTGCATAGATGGATGGATAGATAGGTAGATGGATGGATGGATGGATGGATAGATGCATAGATAGATGGATGGATAGATAGGTAGAAAGACAGTTGGATGGATGGATGATAGATAAATTAACAGGTAGATATAATCAAAACTGGATAAATATCATATATATATACATTATATATATACATATATATATGACTGGACTTATATTTCATTGGCATAGAGAACTTATGGTGAAAAAGCTCTACCTACCATTCTAGACCAGCAATTGCTCTCAAGTATAAAGCCCTTTGAATTTCCTGGAGTACCAAGAGGTTGAATAACTTGCCCAGGGTTACTTGGCCAATTTTTGCTAGAGGTGAGACTTGAACTCAGGTACTTACTCTCTCTGAGACTGGCTCCTTATCTATTATGCCATCCTGCTTCTTAGTGATAACAGCAATAGAAGTAACAACAGCAGACACTTGTGTTGTCCTTCAAGATTTACATTGCTAGAGATAGAGAGTTGGTCTCAGAATCAAGAGAGCCTGAGTTCATGTTCCACTTCCAGCACATACTGGCTTGGACAAGTTAATTATCTAGGCAGTTCTCTAAGACTATAAATTACATAAAATGTGCTCATCGGGTTTTGTAGAGGGAGTTTCCTCATCCAAAAGTTCTCTAGAGGAATCAGTTTATCAAAAAATATTTATTAAGCACCTGCTCTGTGCCAGACACTATGCTAAGAGCCCAGGATACAAGAAGAGGCAAAAAACAGTCCCTGCCTTCAAGGAACTTATACTTATACCATAATGGAGGAATGAAGTCATAGGTCTAGTCCCTGATTCTTTTCAGATTTACAAAACATTCTCCATCTGTGGTTTCATTTGGTCATCATAGGACCACCAACAGCATTGTTTAGTGGAAAAAATAATGGCCTCTGAGCTAGAATGATGCGAGTTCAAGTTCTGATTCTTATATGTATAGGTTGGGTGACCCTAGGCAAGTCACTTATCTTTTCAGTACTCTAGAAAACACTAAGAAAGTAAATTATTGAGAAGATAGTCACCTGCGCTGTTCCTCACTGGGAGATTCCTAATCAGTGAAATCTAAGATGGATCTAAAGTGACTTCACCGAGTTTATAGGGAGGGTGAGTAGCTAATCTGGGCATCCACTCACTCCAAATCTCATACTCTTTCCAGCAAGCATATGAGCTCGATTCTCATTATGCAGGATTATTGATTAAGACCAATGACATGAGTGAGTCTCTCAAAGCATCTTGACTTTGCAGATCTTAGCAGAATTCGAGCGACATTGAAAGCATTTTGCCTGCACTCCTTTTCCTGATTTCCCCTGTAAAAAGTTACAGGAGGCTTCAGGAGTTCTGTCCAAGGTACTCTCAAAATAAAGTGTTGATTGGCATGGCAGGATTCTAAGGGAAAGGTTACAAGGTTAGCTAATCCTCCCCTCTGGAGCTCCTGATTGAGCCTTCCCCCGTGGGATGGCAAATCACTTTCTTCCAAATGTACAAGGGGATTATTGTGAGGGAGGCTTGGGCATATAGTAGATGCCTAGTAAATCCTTAATGATGGTTTGATTTAAATGGACTTGCATACATGGCAGCATGAGAGCATTTTTTAAAGCTATAAGGTATTCACTGAGTTGCGGAGTTCCTTAAACCTGGAACCCATTTCAAGGAATTTTAAGTTGAGGATTTCTGATCCTGAAGATGAGAAACCACTCTGACCCAGAAGTACAATAGTCATTGAACTTGTGATTTCATTTATAAAGAGAATTCCCAGAAGAGGATATTTCCTCTACTGATGCAAGTTGGCACCTTTTTTGCAGTTTATAGTTTCAAAGAATTGCCTAGAGCATCGAGAGCATCAGTGACTTAGCAGATCCATGCACCCAGTATTTATCAAAGGCAGGACTTGAACCTGGGACTTTCTGACTCTGAGATAGTTCTCTAGGTCGAATAATGACAATGGTAATGACAGCTGACATTATAGACAGTTTTGAAATTTACAAAGTGTGTTTTTATATGCTTTATCTCAAAGCGGCCACCGGGAGATGTATGAAGAGCTTCAAGAAAGTCCTCAGTTCCAAGTCAGTGCTCTCTGGGTTCTTTCACAATGAAATCCCTGGGCAAGGAACTTGCTGAACAGGCTTTTATAAGAAGGCTGGCCGGGGGGGGGCAGCTTGGTTGCTTAGTGGATTGAGAGCCAGGCCTAGAAAGGGAAGGACCTGGGTTCAAATCTGACCCCAATGTAGACTCTAAAGGATCACCCTGATGCAAATATTAATAATATGGAAATAGGTCTTGATCAATGACACATGTAAAACCCAGTGGAATTGCTCGTTGGCTGTGGGAGGGAGTGGGAGGAGGGGAGGGAAAGAACATGAATCATGTAACTGTGGAAAAATATTCTAAATTAATTAATTCAATAAAGATTTTCAAATAAAAAAAGAATCTGGCCCCAAACATTTCCTAGCTGCATGACCCTGGACAAATTGCTCAACCCCCATTGCCTAGCCCTTACCACTCTTCTGCCTTGAAACCAATACACAATGTTGATTCTAAGACAGAAGGTTGTTTGTTTTATTTTTTTTTTAATTTTTTTTTTAACCCTTAACTTCTGTGTATTGGTTCCTTGGTGGAAGAGTGGTAAGGGTGGGCAATCGGGTATCTTCTTCCCTTGCCTTCTCCCTGGATGCCCAGGATCCAGATCGACTTCTTGACCACTCACATGGCTTGGATGAAATGGGAGTCACCAATGCTATTCCTTCAAATGTGATGGAGGACCAACCACAAGCCTTACCGTCTGCCCTACCACTATCTCATAAGATCATCTGGACCATGTATACTTCGCCTACCCTTCTGAGCCTCCCTCCCCTCCCCACCCCGTACAACCTACTGATGTAACCCAAGGAGGCTTGTTGTTTGCCCAGCTTCTGCACCCTTAGGACTTCTGGACCTAGCCATCTACTCTATAGCCAGACTTTTATGTGTTGTCTTCCATTTAGTGTGCATCTCATGTTTCCTATTTATATCCTTAGCACTTAGCTTTCACAATAAAATGATGTCCACTCTACTTTAAAAAAATGTTGCTCTTTGGTCCATTGTAGGTACTAAAAGTGACTCAGATGGTCCAGAGTGCATAGTGCTTAGCACAAAGTAAACACTTAACAAATGCCTTTTTCATTATTTCATTTATTTATTCTTTTCTGACCCTTGTGATGCAATGCAATAGGGAATAGAGTCATAGGTGTTAGAGGACCCAGGTTCAAATCCTGACTCTTTAACTTGCTATATGAGTTCTCTTAAGTCACATAATATTTCTGAGCCTCGTTTTTCTCATCTAAAAAATGATGGAGTTGGACTAGCTAGCCTTTAAGACCCCTTCTGGTTCTAAATCTGATTCCATTATTTCTCAGTCCTGTCACCTCTTTTACAGTACATGGATTCTCATACTTCTTATTAGTATTTCTTACCCCTTCCTCTGCCAGCATCCTCAGATACTTCAAGATCTTATTAACACACAATCCTGTTAGTTTTGTGATCTTTTCAATTACTATGACTTCCATCTTCACTTCAGTCAGCCATCATAGAGCTTATCACTATTTTGAAGATTTGAAAATTCTAAAAGAACCCCCTCCAACCAGTGACTTGTTTTTCCATTCCTTTCACTGCCTTAATATACTCAAAAATGTTCTTTGCCCTCATCATTACCTTTAGTCTCCCAATTCCTTCCTCTTCTCTAGTCCGTTAAACCTGTTCTGACTTTACTAGTTTTTCTATCCAGCAATTTCGATGATTTATTCTCCATTATACTTGAATCCCCAGCCTCCTTGACATTATACTGTTCTAGCTAACTTCCAAACCTTATTAACTCCTACCATCTGTTTCATCTGCTCTCCCAAGTAGAACACCACTTTAAGAAATCATGAAACCATTTAGAGTAGACCTATCACAAATTTGTACTCTCTGACCTCAAGTGGACCCTCACTGCTGCATGGCAGTCTTTCTTCTGCCCTCTTATTCACTCTATCATATCCCTCACACGTTTTTCCACACAATATCTTCTTTTCTAAAAACCCCAACTCTCCACTTTCCCTCTCATTTTCCATAGATGACCTCATCTTCTACTTAACTAAGATTGAGACCATCCCAAGTGACTTCCCTAATTTTTCCCTCCATGTTTCCAAACCACTATTAAAACCATTAAACCCCTATTTTCACGCATTCTTTTCTCCTCTCCTCCAGTCTCAGTGGATGGAAGTGACTTTGTTTATGTTCCATTAGCTCTGTCCATCCCTTCCAGACTTTGATTCATCAATTATCCCATTTCTTCTCCATTGCTGTTCAGTCTTGCCCATTCTAAAAGACTTTTCTTTAATCCTTTTTTCTCTCAAACTTCTGTCTCATATTTCTCCCCACATCGCTGCCATGCTTCTAGGAAGCACTGCCTACATAGTCTGCTTTTACTTTAGCCCCTTTGCAATCTGACTTCTGTTTCCACCATTCTATTGACATTGTTTTATTCAAAGTTAATGACCTCATGTGATCATCAAGAATGATGATCCATTCTTTTTTTGAAAAAAAAAGTCCTTTCCTTCCATCTTGGAATCAATACTGTGTTTTGGTTCCAAGGCAGCAGAGCAGTAAGGGGTAGGCAATGGGTTTAAACGACTTGTGCAGGGTCACATAGCTAAGAAGTGTCTGAGGCTAGATTTGAATCCAGGATCTCCCATCTGTAGGCCTGACTCTCCATCCACTGAGCCACCAAATGTCCCCAATTCATTCTTTTCCCAAATGATCTTCAGAGAATCTTCAAGTTGGAAGGAAACCTTCAGGGTTACCAAGTCGAACCTGTACAGAAAAATCTCTTCTACACCAAAGAATATAAGCTTTTTGGGGGTGGAGATTGTTTTATTCTCTGTCCTTGTATTATACCTAACACTTAGCTGGATGCTTGGCACACAGTAGATGCTTAGTAAATACTTATTAATTGATGAAATAATCATCCAGTCTCTGTCTGAAGACCTCTGGTTTTGGGGAACTCATTACCTCTCTGAGTGACCCCCATTCCACTTTTGGATGGCTATTATGGTTAAGGAAGAAAACTTTAATCAGCATTTGACTTTTCTTTGGCCTTTGATGTTTTCATTCCCTTTTCCTTTTCTTATCTTCTATGGCCCCAGAATGTCTTACCCTCCTACCACTCTGACCACTCCTCTGTCTCCTTCACTGGCTCTTCAGTGCCTGCTCCTGATCCTTTAATGTGGGTGATCCAGGGGCTCTGTTACTGCCTATCTCCTTAGCCTTTAAAGGCCATAGCATTTAGAGGTGGAGTAGACTTTAGCTGCCTTTGACTTTGACCCCCGAATCTTCCAGATGAAGAAACTGAGGTCCAGGGAGGTAGCATGATTTGCCCAGAGACACACTAGTAAATAGCAGGGTCAGGATTCTAATCCAGGTCCTCTGACTCTAGATTCTGTTCTTTTCACTATCATAGCCTGCTCTGTTCTTTCTCTACATTCTCAGCCTTGGTGATCTCATTCATTCTCGTGGCTTAAATTATCACCTCTCTGCAGATGACTTTCAGATCCATACCTCTCTGCCCAACCTTCTTCACAGAGCTCTAGTCTGGTATTTTCAAATGCCCTCTGGACTTGGCTACCTGAGTATTTTATTTATCAACATCATCGTCCCAAACTGAACTCAACATCTTCCCCCTAAAATCTGCTCTTCTTGCTAACCTCTTTTTGTTGTCGATGGCACTGCTATGCTCCCAGTTACAGAGACTTGGAACCCAATAGCCATATTTTGAGTCTTCCCTCTTCATCAATTCCATAAATGATCATTTGCTAAGCTCTAACCATTCTACGTGGATATCTCACATGTGTGCCCTTTTTACCGTTCCTGATGCAAACCTGAAAACTACAACCATGTGTTCAGGCCTTCATCACCTCTTGTCTAGATTATTAGTAGCCTCCTGGCTGGTCTTCCTGCCTCCGGTCACTTTCTTCTCCAATCCCCATGGCTAGCCCATTAATCTTCCTAATGTACTATTCTATTCTCAACTCTTATCTACTCAAAACTCTTAGTGGCTCCTCATTGCCTACTGACTTAAGTATCCTTATCTTGGTATTAGAGTTCTCTATAATCTATTTCCAGTCTCCCTCCCTGTTCTTTCTCATACTACTCAACACGTCCCCAAAAAAAGCTACATGGTTCCGTGGATAAAAAGTCAGGTCTAGAGATGGAAGTTCCTGGGTTCAAATCTAGCCTCAGGCACTTCCCAGCTGTGTGACCCTGGGCAAGTCACTGAACTCCAGCTGCCCAGCCCTTACCACTCTTCTGCCTTGGAATCAATACTTACTATCAATTCTAAGACAAGGTAAGGATTAGGGGTGGAGGAAGCATTTCAGACTCATCATGAACAAAAATAAATGCATTTTCTTTCCTCCCAAATCCACCTTTCTACCCAACTGCCCTATTTCTGTCCAGGGCACCACCATTCCTCTGGCCTCCCAGATTTGTTAGCCGGGTATTATCCTAGAATCCTTAGTCTTCTTTCTCCCACATCCCAACCTCCACAGTATTTTCTGTATTTGTCCTCTCTACTCACATGACCACCACATTAGCTCAGGTTCACTTCGCTTTCTCTCTGGATTATTGCAATCCTCTTAATCATTTTATTTTCTTTGCTTCAAGCTTCTCCCTGTTCCTGTTCATGTCTATAGACTGAATGCTCAACATTAGACTTCTAGTACCAATTTGAGAGCCAAGACTGTGTTTGTATTATATATGTTGAACCAAATTGAATTGCAACAGTAGTAGGCATGAATGCTCTGTCCCTACTTCAGCAGTACAGATCACAAAAGAAGACAGAATTTCTGTCCTTGAAAGTAGAGGTGCTGTGGTCTAGTTAAGGAGGCAAGACTTGCATCTGGGACCACAGTAATAATCACTAGCATTTATATAGCATTTTAAGGTTTGCAAAGCACTTTTCATGTCATCACAATAACCCTGTAAGGTATCTGCTATTATTATGCCCATTTTACAGATGATAAAACTAAGGCTGAGAAAGATTAGTGGTTTGTCCAAGGTCACACATTTGGCAAGTGTCTGAGGCAGGATTCAAACCCAGACTTTTCTGATTCCGAATTTGACATTCCAGCTTCTAAACCAGGGTGTCCCTCAGGACTCAACAATGAAGAATCAGATACTAAATGGTGAGGTTCACCCTAAGCTAGAGAAGGGAGAAATTACTGTAGACATGTATGACCAAGGAAGCTTTCATAGAAATGGTGGGCTGTGGATTTGGTTGGGTAGAGAAGGGGAAGTTCTTTAGGGGAGTTTGGAGTGGGGAATGGCAGCAAACAATCGTAGCTCCTCAGCTTCTCCTAAAAGCAGTAGAACAGGGACTCTGGAGGAAAGGAAGGACCTGCCTATACCTTCCCAGACTTTTCTACACCATTGGTCATCCTTCCCCATCTGGCCCTTTAGGAGTTTAACTCCCACTCCTGCTGCCCCAGATTAAAGTCCTTTGTAGGAACCATCCCCTGGCTATGCCCTCCTGGAGTAAGAGGCACAGGGCAGATCCTAGGAGAGCTCCAAGGAAGGTATTGCTGCAATGGGATAGAGAGTGCCATTAATGGCTAAGGCCATCGGGTCAACAAACAATTTACCCTGTGTACCCAGTCAATCATTAACATCAACTGCTTTCTGTTTACTCCTGAAACTATACCAACCCTGGGTACTCATCTAATTCTTTAGGTATGACCTACTTTGGGGGATGGAACTTGCTAATATGCTTCAGTTCAGGGGTTGGGGAGATGATAGAGAAAGGGAAGAAAAGAAGCAGAGATGTTAGTCCTTTCTTCTTACTCACGTGGTCTTCTTTTGTCGGGAAGATGGCTTGTGTACATTCTTTATCAATGATACTTTGAAATCTTAATTTATAGCGGTGAGATAACCATGAACTTTGATGGGAGGGAAGAAGATTGAGAGGCCCCAAGAAATTAATTTCAACAAACATTTATCAGGGACCTACTACTTGCCCCTCACTGTACTAGGAGTTATAAATACAAAGATAAAACCAGTCATGCTCTGCCCTCAAGAAGGTTACATACAACTAGTGGGTTCCAGCATGTGCAGAGAAATAAATACAAAGTAGATGCCTAGAATTTCAGGAGAAAGAGAGCTTTGGTGGCTAGACAGATCACATAGAAGGTGCATTTGAGCTATGCCTTAAAGAAAGCTATGGGACTCACTCAGTGGATAGAGAACCAAATCTAGAAACAGAGGTGGGAGGGTGGTTGAGGGGTCCTGAGTTCCAATCTGGCCTCAGAATCTTCCTAACTGTATGGCCCTGGGCAAGTCACTTAACCCCCCACTGCCTAGCCCTTACCAATCTTCTGCCTTGGAAACAATACACAATATTGATTCTAAGATGGAAAGTAAGGGTTAAAAAA